>NC_142545.1:7900500-8238500 GCF_056151865.1 Erythranthe guttata | reverse complement strand
GTATGTTGTTTTAATTTTGCAGGAAGCGCAAAGGTACGCCATGTATGTGGTTTTTAATTTCGCTGGAAGCGCAAAGGTACTCAATTAATTGTTTTCAATTTGTCGGGCATTTGTTTATGTGTTTTAAAGTCGTTTAAATCGCATAAAATTTTTATTTTCCGCTGCGTACACGTGCCCGATTCCCAACAGAAAACACAAACTACAATCCTAGGACATTAATACAAATCAACAAACATGCATAAGCACAATCGCTCAAATGGACATGCACAAACGTACATGTAAAAAAACATGCGCAAGAGTGCATTCGCAACAACGTTCTTAAAAACAAGAACTACAATACTAGGACTTTAATACGCATCAACAAACTACAGCAAAAACACTAGATAAAAAAGATACAGTGGAGTGTAGACATAAAACTCTATGTTTAGGTTTAGGTAGATTTTTTTTCGGATTAATTTATATTTCTATATTAATTGGTGGATTTGGTATCTTATAGGTACAAATCGAAAATTAGGTGTCGTGGAAGCAAAATTGATCAAAGAGTAAGAAAAAAGTTGCGAAAATAAAATCAAAATAGAAGAAGGAATCCCCGAACATCTTTGGTAGTGTCCACGAAGTCGAGCATAACTTTCTCAGCCGGACTCCAAATCTACTGATTATGGCGGCATTGGAAAGCTATTTGAGCTGGCTACAATTCCTGTCTAATGGCAAAATTCCAAATTCGGACTCGAACATGGTCAAAATTGGATTCCAAAAGCGATCATGAAAATACGTACTACAGCTCGAGGACATGAATGTGTTAGAGTAGGTGACCAACAAGCCAACTTGTGGTTGTGGTCTTTCTCTTTTTCTTGAAATAAAACAATCGTTTTTCGTTCGTAATAATAAAACGTTTCATTTGGCATTCTATATTGTTGGGAATCGGGCACGTGTACGCAGCGGAAAACAAAAATTTTTATGTGATTTAAACAATTTAAAACACATAAACACATGCCCGACAATATTCAAAACAATTAATTGCGTACCTCTGCGCTTCCAGCGAAAATAAAAACAAGATACTTGCTTAATTATTTAAACAAATTTAAATCAATTAACATGCTCGCGTTTAAATCAAATAACATGCTCGAACAAATAACAAGAACGAACATACATTTTAGATTTAAACGTAAACGAATGAATTCGTGAGTTTACCTCTTCAAGCGTGAGGTAGGAGCACTAAGGAAGACGAGATTGCTATGGAAACCAATCCGTACAATCCGGGGCAGCAGCGGTGGAGCGGCAGCAGCGGCGTGACGGCCACGGCGGCGCGTGTAACTCACGCGCGGTCTTCGGGTGGCGCGTGGGGTTGCGTGCGGCTTCGGCTCGTGTGCTGCTCCTCAATTCTTCGATCTTCGATTTTCCTCCTCTCGGATTTCACCTCGTATACTTCGATCTACTAAACACGTTGCACTAGACACGTAATAGTTAGAAATAACGGAAGAAAAGAAAGAGGGAAAAGAGTACCGAAAGGGATTGGCCAACGGATGGCCGATTCTGGCGACTTTCCGGCGACGGCGGCGCGGTGGCCGAGGAGAGAGGGCCGAGTGAGAGAGAGTGTAAGTGGCTAGGGTTAGGGTTTTGTGTTGTATTTGTGTAAGACCTATAAATCTTGTATTTATAGTGTCTTGCATAAAACCCTAGCGGGCTTAAGTTGGACCGGGCCCAACAACATAAGTTCGTTAGTACTTTTACTTGCTCGTCTCTCTCAATTCAATGACCGAAAAATTGCAACGATTACATTTTCGGAATCATTATAAAGTTCTCGTCATTACGAGTGCCAACTCTCAATTTCCAACTTTCCAAAAGTGGAAACCCTAGTTCAGTGCACTTTCTAAATTTGGAAACTTCCCGATTTAGAAGGTCCACTACAATGTTCCCCTATTCTTTTCCTTTTCTTATTCTATTCATAATTCCAAATGACGAATGTTGGACCCAATCATATTGACTTCCAATCATGCAAAGATAAACATATTTTACCTTTGACTGTTTATTCAAAGATCTCATGTGCACGAGCAGTGTGACCCTCGATGGTTCAGGTGTAAGCTAGCCGTGGGCCCACAACCCTTTATGGTCAGAACTCGTCCCTTGGAGTTACGATTAAGATGAAGCTCGTTTCACCTTAATCACCCAACGAATCAAGATTGGCGTCTAGCAACTACGCGTCATGATTCCCTAGATACAAATGAAGTGCCTGCGAGAACCTTCAGATATAGTTAACGTACAGTATGGTCCCTTCGATTCATATGTCCCGATTGAACTAGAGGCATTGGTTCGTCGAGACCTCTTTATATGTTCAATGACGGTGCGACCGTTCTAAGTGTTGTAATCGTTACGCGCATGACTTAGAGAATCGAATTCTCTAATCATCACTTAGTCAGCTCTGGCCAGAGACTTAGAATGATTACAAACTTTCAAAACACACAGGACATCCAAGACTATTCTAGCGATCGAATCCCCGACTACAATGCACAGACCTTCCACTAGATTTCGGACTGCACGAACACTGGCCCTTGGGATGGTCCTCGGTGGAACTCAGGGACAGGTTACGATACAGCTGTTCCTCTAGTGAAGTCACGGTGATGTCTAGGTCATAAGGACTAATGATGTACAACTATACCATAGATATCTCTACTCGATTATTGGGAACCACTTAGAGATTTCTTGGGTGACGGAGTTCAGTGAACTCGTCAACTTACGAGCACCCACTTATGCATGCCGATATCACAATACCGTTTACTGATGAGATGCAGTACACATACACTAAGTGCTAATCTCTTAATGGGAAAGGCCGATATCCTCATTGGTGGCGTAACCCTTCGACCAGGAACACGTTTAACAGTTATAATACTAAAGTAAATATCTCACGATCCTAACGATCATTTACTCGTACTTGTAATAACTGTAAGGACTATATCTATGCTTGTGACAAAGGGACAAAGATATAGAATGCCAAGTTGTTTTATCATTAATACGAATAAAGGTTCGTTTATTACAATAATAAATACGAAAGACCACAGCCACATGTTGGCGTGTTGGTCACCTACTCTAACAATCTCCCACTTGACCTAAAGCCAACTACCCATGAATCGCAATCCCATCGACTCTCGATGTTTCTCATGGACCGATCTCGGTAAAGGCTTCGTGAAGGGGTCTGCAACGTTCTCTTCCGAGGTGACTCGTTCTACCTTAACTTTACCTCTATCAATGATCTCTCGGATCACATGATACTTCCTCAGAATATGCTTAGACTTCTGATGAGATCGCGGCTTCTTAGCTTGCGCCAAGGCTCCGGTGTTATCACAGTACAACGGTACTGGATCACTAGCATCAGGAATGACACCCAACTCTTGGATGAACTTCCTTATCCAAGTCCCTTCTTTTGCAGCTTCGGACGCTGCAATGTATTCCGCTTCGGTAGTGGAATCGGCCGTCGTGCTTTGCTTGGAACTCTTCCAACACACGGCACCACCATTAAGCGTGAATATGAATCGCGAGTTCGACTTTGAGTCGTCCACATCCGATTGAAAACAAGAGTCCGTAAAGCCCTCCAATTTCAACTCGGCACCCCAATAGACCAAAAATATATCCTTAGTCCTTCGAAAGTACTTGAGGATATCTTTCACGGCCTTCCAGTGAGCCGGGCCGGGGTTAGACTGATCTCTGCTTGTGACACTCAAAGCATACGCAATATAGGGTCTCGTACATAGCATGCCATACATTATGCTTCCTATGGCAGAAGCATAAGGCGTCCTTTTCATCTCCTCGATTTCACTAGGTGTTTGCGGACACATAGATTTCGAGAGACAAACCCCATGGGACATTGGCAAGAATCCTTTGGGATAAGCCAAGCATCTTTCTTGCTCTATCTCTATAGATGCGTATTCCTAATACATAAGATGCTTCTCCCAAATCCTTCATTGAGAAACGTGTGGACAACCATGCTTTCGTTTGTTGCAGCATTCCTACGTCATTCCCAATGAGTAGAATGTCATCAACGTAAAGCACTAAAAATATCACTGCCCTCCCACTAACCTTCTTGTATACACAAGCTTCCTCCGGATTCTTCTCAAAATCAAACTCTTTGATAGTTGAGTCGAACCTAATGTTCCAACTACAGGATGCTTGTTACAATCCATAAATGGATCGTTGGAGCTTGCAAACCTTTTGCTCACTTCCAGAAGATATGAAGCCTTCCGGATGCGCCATGTAAATTTCTTCCTCAATATCTCCATTAAGGAAGGCGGTCTTCACATCCATTTGCCATATCTCGTAGTCGTACCACGCAGCTATGGCCAGCAAAATCCTAATGGACTTCAGCATCGCGAATGGCAAAAAGGTTTCCTCATAGTCAGCACCTTGCCTTTGAGTGTATCCTTTCGCTACCAATCTAGCTTTATAGGTCGACACCTTTCCATCAACTCAAATTTTCTTCTTATAGATCCACTTGCAGCCTATAGGAACAATTCCCTTAGGTGGATCTACCAAGGTCCACACCTTGTTGGAGTACATGGAGTCCATCTCGGATTTCATGGCAGTTAGCCAATGTCCCATGTCCGCATCCGATACGGCCTCATTGTATGTTGTTGGGTCTTGTCCAAGATCAACATGATCTTCATCATTCTCGAGGAGGAATAACCTATCCGGCATTTTCCGAACTCTTTCGGATCTACGTACCGTAGGTTCAGGAGGTGTATTAGTGGATTGTTGTATTGGTTCGATTACTTGTTCTTGCGTTTGAACTTCACTTTGTGGTTCTTGAACTACTTCAAGTTCTATCATGCTGCATTTTCTATCGGATAGAAACTCCCTTTCCAAAAAGGTGGCATTTCTTGAAACAAACGTCTTTGCTTCCTTGACATAATAGAACTCGTATCCTATCGAGTCTTCGGGATACCCCACAAAATAGCACAAGTCGGATTTACTATCCAACTTATCTCCCACTAATCGCTTCACATAAGCGGGACAACCCCATATCCTAATATGTGTGTAGTTGGGTTTCTGGGAATGCCAAAGTTGATAAGGTGTGGATTTAACTACTTTGGTGTTAACTCGATTTAGCAAATACGCGGCAGTACGAAGTGCATGACCCCACAAGTATGCCGGTAAGTTTGTGAACCCCATCATTGATCGAACCATATCCAATAAAGTTCGATTCCGACGTCCGGAGACTCCATTAAGTTGAGGAGTTCCAGGTGGAGTCCATTGAGATTGTATTCCATTTTCTTTTAGATAGTCAATGAACTCGATGCTCAAGTATTCTCCACCACGATCGGATCGCAGCTTCTTAATACTTCGTCCGAGTTGCTTCTCTACTTCGTGTCTAAAATCTTTGAACTTTTCAAATGTTTCGGACTTGTACTTCATCAAGTACACATACCCGTACCTAGAATAATCGTCGGTAAAGGTAGCGAAGTAGTTGTATCCACCCTTCGCACTAACACTTAGTGGACCACATACGTCTATATGGATCAAATCCAAAAGACCCTCGGCTCGTTCCATTTTCCCTTTGTAGGGGGACTTTGTCATTTTCCCTTTGAGACAAGATTCACAAGTTTGTAGTGATTTCACGTCCTCTAAAGAGAACAATCCTTCACTAACAAAATCGTTCATCCTTCTTACAGAGACATGACCTAATCTAGCGTGCCAAAGTTGTGCGGGGTTTTGATCTATCTCCTTACGTTTTGCTGATATAACATTGATAGGTATTTCATTTGGATTTAGTTCATACAAGTTGTTTAATAGTCGTCCTTTGCAAATCAAATTCTCATTCTTTTGTATAATGCAAATTGAATTTCCAAAAACAAAAGTAAAACCTTCAATATCTAATACAGGAATAGAAATAAGGTTTCTAATGAGGGACAGAACAAATAAACAATCGTTCAAAACAATAGGAAAACTAGAATCCAAAACATTTAAGTAAATTGTGCCAATGGCTTCAGCAGCAACTCTTGCTCCATTCCCCATCCTTAGGTAGGTCTCACCCGCTCTAAGCTTTCAACTTCTTGTCATTAGCTGCAAATCATTGCACAAATGTGAGCCACAGCCCGTATCCAATACCCAAGAAGAAGAGTTGACAGACAAATTTACGTCAATGAAATACGTACCCTTTTCAGAACTTTTCTGCTTTAGGTAAGCCTTGGAGGTGCGGCGCCAATGTCCTTTCTTTCCACAGTGATGGCAAGCATCATCAACTTGCTTGCCAACCTTTTCCTTGGGGCCCCCACTACCTTCACCCACTTCGAACTTGCTGTTTGGGAAGGGAACTCTTTCCTTTCTCTTCTTTTGGGAAGAACTCTTCTTTCCAGAAGTAGCAGCAATGAGAACAGACTTCTCTTTCTTAATGGTGGACTCGAAACTGACCAACATGTTCATCAACTCATCCAAGGGAGGATCTAGTTTTTTCATGTTGAAGTTCACTATGAACAATTCATAGGAACTAGGAAGAGACAACAAGATCAAATCCAACGAGAGCTCGGCCAGGAGGGTGACATCGAGATTCACTAGATTTTCAAGGAGAGTGATCATTTTGAGACAGTGCTTGTGGACCGAAGTCCCTTCGCGCAGTCTCGCCGTGATCAACTCCTTTGTAGCAGCGTACCTCGATGCCCTAATATTCTCACTATACAGGCTATCGAGATGAGCCTTTATATCCAAAGCATGCATGTGAGACTCATATTTCCTCGCAAGCGCGGGCTCCATGGCGGCTATCATATAGCACCTAGCATGTGTATCATCTTTCTTCCATGCCTCATAAGTTTCCTTTTCAGCATCAGTTGCTGTGGCAGGTGTAGTGGCGGGAAGTCTCTCGTTCAAAACATAGAGACGCCCCTCAACGGTTAGCACAAGCTTAAGACTACGCAACCAATCTAGGTAATTAGGGCCATTGAGTTGATTGTCGAGGATTGACATTATGGGATTCTTAGACATGATTATCTGAGAGGTATAGAGAAGAAGATTATTAGAGATTCGCGTTAAATGATTGTTACAATGAAATGTTTGGACTTATGTTATTTAATTATTCTCCCACTAATTTTATCGAATTCCACTTCCCTCTAGTAGACAAACAAGAAAACTGATTTTTCTTAATGGGCTTTAGGTCCAACAGACAAATATAACCCGTAGTTAATCTAGCCCGATTATATTTGCCCAAAGGTAGATCACAATCAATCATATCCACAATATGACCCTAATTTAATTTTCCTCACACTTGATAATGACCTATGTTAATCTCGTGAATATCAAAATCGTCGTGTGTCAAGTCTAACCTACCAATCAAAGATGCTCATAGAACTTGATTATGCCAAACTAATGCAGTCCCTAGTTAATCTAGCCGACCACGTTAATTCAACATAACCCTTTTCTATGGCTACCTTCATCGCTATGTCAATTGAATTACAGCTTACTCTACCATAGCACTCCCCGCTAACACGGCTTACTGCACTACAGTAAAGGGCTGCCCATAATCCAACCGTTGGCAGAAGGAAAGAAATAACTCAACAGATTGGGTTTTTCTTTATAGCTTGAAATGATTCTTAATTAGATTAAGAATGAGGGGTTTTATTAAAAGTTTTATCTCATCAGAAGGTTCAGATTGGTCTATGTGATTCCTACATCTATGTTCTCTAAAGGTATATGGAAACGCATATTGTCCTAAAAGGAACATACGACCTAACTACATAATTAATTACAATAATTAATTATCGGGTTTTTCAAAATAATTATAGAACCTCAACTAGCATAAATCATTCAAATAATGTTGAGGTACGACTAATTAAGTTGAACTATAATCAATATTATATTTGTGTTCTATTAATTGAAATCAATTTAACAATTTAAATTAATCAATTAATCTAACACCTATTTACTAAAATAGATGATTGTCGATCCAATTATCTAATTGGGATTAATTGAAAATAATTTTCCAAAAATTAAAATCAATTTGTTTTAAGTTTAATTTTAGAAATCTGAAATAATTTTTTTTTTTTTTTTTGTTTTTTATTTTCAGTGAACCAGTTCGTCCCAATCGGTCTGACCGGTTCGGACCGAAGCCGTCCGGTTCTGCCCGGTCGAGTTGACCCAAATTAGTGGGCTGGGTCAGTCGGACCTAGAACCGGTCTGACCGACCCGAATCCACTTGGATTCGGTCAACTGTAACGTGCATAACCATCGAACCGGCCGGTTCGACCGGTTCGATCCGAACAATTAATAAACCGACGTTTAAAAATAATTTAAGATCCGATTTTCCAATTTAAACAATTTTAAAGATGGAAAAATTCTAAACAAAATTTCAAAAATATTTTAAACTTACGAAAACTCCCAATTACATAATACAACAATCGCTACTTTAATAAATCAAACATGCATAAAATCATAGCATATTAAAACGAACGCAATTAATTGCGCAACGAGCTCTGATACCACTGTTGGGAATCAGGCACGTGTACGCACCGGAAAACAAAAAATTTTATGCGATTTAAACGACTTTAAAACACATAAACACATGCCCGACAAATTGAAACAATTAATTGCGTACCTTTGCGCTTCCAGCGAAATTAAAAACAACATACATGCTTAATTATTCAAACGAATTTAAATTAATTAGCATGCTCGCGTTTAAATCAAATAATATGCTCGCAACAAATAAAACGATTTCATGTAATCACATAAAATCATACAAAACGAACATGAACATTTTATTTAAACTTAAACGAATCAACAACAATGAATTCGTGAGTTTACCTGTTGAAGCGTGAGGTAGGCGCACTAAGCTAGACGAGATTGCTACGGAAACCAATCCATACAATCCGGGGCGGCAGCGGTGGAGCGGCAGCAGCGGCGAGACGGGCCACGGCGGCGCGTGTGACTCACGCGCGGTGCGTGGGGATGCGTGCGACTTCGGCTCGTGCGCTGCCCTCGATTCTTCGACCTTCGATCTTGCTCCTCTCGGATTTCACCTCGCATACTTCGATCTACTAGACACGTAATAGTTAGAAAAACGGAAGAAAAGAAAGAAGGAAAGGAATACCAAAAGGGATCGGCCAACGGATGGCCGATTCCGGTGAGACGGCGGCGGCGGTGGTGGCCGCGGGAGAGAGTGGCCAAGAGAGAGAGAGGGACGGCTAGGGTTAGGGTTAGGTCTTCTATCTTTTGTGCAAGGCCTATAAATCAAGTATTTATAGTGCCTTGCATAAAACCCTAACGGGCTTAAGTTGGACCGGGCCCAACAGCTTAAGTTCAATAGTTCTTTAACTTGCTCGTCTCTCTCAATTCAATGATCGGAAAATTGTTACGATTACATTTTCGGAATCATTATAAATTCCTCGTCATTACGAGTGCCAACTCTCAATTTCCAACTTTCCAAAAGTGGAAACCTTAGTTTAGTGCACTTTCTAAATTTGGAAACTTCCCGATTTAGAAAGTCCACTACAATGTTCGTCTATTCTTTTCCTTTTCTAATTCTCATTCATAATTCCAAATTACGAATGTTGGACCCAATCATATTGACTTCCAATCATGCAAAGATAAACTATTTTATCTCTGACCGTTTATTCAAAGATCTCATGTGCACGATCAGTGTGACCCTCGATGGTTCAGGTGTAAGCTAGCCGTGGGCCCACAACCCTTTGTGGTCAAAACTCGTCCCTTAGAGTTACGATTAAGATGAAGCTCGTTTCACCTTAATCACCCAACGAATCAAGATTGGCGTCTAGCAACAACGCGTCATGATTCCCTAGATACAAATGAAGTGCCTGCAAGAACCTTCAAATATAGTTAACGTACAGTACGGTCCCTTCGATTCATATGTCCCGATTGAACTAGAGGCATTGGTTGATCGAGACCTCTTTATATGTTTAATAACGGTGCGATCGTTCTAAGTGTTGTAATCGTTACGTGCATGACTTAGAGAATCGAATTCTCTAATCATCACTTAGTCAGCTCTGGCCAGAGACTTAGAATGATTACAAACTTTCAGAACAAACAGGACATCCAAGACTATTCTAGCGATCGAATCCCCGACTTCAATGCACAGACCTCCCACTAGATTTCGGACTGCACGAACACTGGCCCTTGGGATGGTCCTCGGTGGAACTCAGGGACAGGTTACGATACAGTTGTTCCTCTAGTGAAGTCACGGTGATGTCTAGGTCATAAGGACTAATGGTGTACAACAGCAAAAACACTAGATAAAAAAGATACAGGGGAGTGTAGAAATAAAACTCTACGTTTAGGTTTACATGGATTTTTTTCGGATTAATTTTTATTTCTATATTAATGGTGGATTTGGTATCTTATAGGTACAAATCGAAAATTAGGTGTCCAGGAAGTAAAATTGATCAAAGAGTAAGAAAAGAGTTACAATTAGGAAAATAAAATCAAATTAGAAGAAAGAATCCCCGAACATCTTTGGTAGTGTCCACGAAGTCGAGCATAACTTTCTCATCCGCACTCCAAATCAACTGTTTCCTGCGGGATTGGAAAGCTATTTCAGCTGGCAACAGTTCACGGCTAATGGCAACTTTCTAAATTCGGACTCGAACATGGTCCAAATTGAATTCCAAAAGCGATCATGAAAATACGTACTACAGCTCGAGGACATGAATGCGCATCAAGAAACGTGCACAAAAACAGTTGCTGGAAAAGATACGGACACAAGTAAAAGTACAAAAGCATGCACAAAAATACTCAGGCAAAAGTGCTTTCGCAAAAAGGATCATGAAAACACAAACTACAATCCTAGGACATTAATACAAATCAACAAACATACATAAGCACACTCGCTCAAATGGACATGAACAAACGTACATGTAAAAAAACATGCGCAAAAGTGCATTTGCAACAACGTTCTTAACCACACGAACTACAATACTATGACTTTAATATGCATCAACAAACAACAACAGAAACACTAGATAAAAAAGATACAGTGGAGTGTAGAAATAAAACTCTATGTTTAGGTTTATGTGGATTTTTTTCGGATTAATTTATATTTCTATATTAATTGGTGGATTTGGTATCTTATAGGTCCAAATCGAAAATTAGGTGTCCAGGAAGCAAAAATTATTATAGAGTAAGAAAAGAGTTGAAATTAGGAAAATAAAATCAAATTAGAAACAATAATCCATGAACATCTGTGGTAGTGTCCACGAAGTCGAGCATAACTGATATGATCCAGCCATGCATCGAGGTTAATGCCGAGCTGACCAAAGTGGAGACTCTCAGTGTGAATGTTGATGAGATGGCGGTGCCTAGAGAGATGCTTCAATCATTCTCTACACAGAGGTTGAACACATTGGGACTTCAAGCTACAAAATACTCACGGTCATATCCACTTCAATGGCTGCTAGATAGTGTGTTTGGTGATGTGGTGTAGAGATGTGTAAGTTCGCTACCAAACAAAATGATCGATCTTGTTTACACTCCTTGTGATATTTGTCCGGATTCGAGGACGAATCCTTTTAAAGAGGGGGAGAATGATACGATCCGCACAAGCTCCAAGACAAAGAATTGGAAGAAGAGAAAGCGAGTGAGATTAATGGAGCCGTTCGTGTTCGGATTGAAGAATAAAGGCTTGAATCAGGCCTTTGAAGAGTCTGTGGTTTGGAATTGGAAGAAAAGAAAGAGAAGAATTCCATGCATCCGAGATTCTCGCCTATTCTGGCAGAGTTTACCATTCGAGTTGTAACTCTCGCATCGGAAGTCCATTTAACCTGATGTAAAATTATTCGGAATGCTAACTGAAAGAACTACAACTTTCATGTTTTGAGCAAAGTGATAATCGAAGTGGAACAGTGTCGAAATTGAGCTTTAATTGCATGGACGTGCACAACCCAATGTCGCGAGTTAAGAAGGGTGATCGAGAAGTCGACTTGAAGATGAAGTTATTTAATTTACTTATTCACGTTTTTAATTTAGGATTTATTATGTTTTTATAATTTTAGAGTCTTTTATGGTTAGGATTTGCTTATTTACAAGTTTCCTTATTATAGTTTAGGTGGGAGTCCTTTTCGTTGTGAAAAAAGAGTCTTTTTAGCGCTTATAAATAGGTTACCAATTTAGCTTATTTGATAGGACGAATTTTGAATAAAATTATGAGATTATTATCTTTGGTTCTTTAAGAACTCTTCGAACATATCGGTGGATTCCGTTTGTTCACCCCGACTTATCAATCGATCTTTCACAATCGATTGTGGCGTCTTCGCATACCAAGGTTCTTGCCTCTTTATAGGCAACGGGTCGCGGTTCCACCCTTTGAATCTTTGTTTTTGGATGTTTTCGATCTTGCTTCCGCATAGGGTATTTGGGTCTCGTAATAAGTTCTACGGGGTTCGTATCAGTTGGTATCAGATCGGTGGATATGATCCAGCCATGCATCGAGGTTAATGCGGAGCTGACCAAAGTGCAGACTTTCAGTGTGAATGTTGATGAGATGGCGGTGCCTAGAGAGATGCTTCAATCATTCTCTATACAAAGGTTGAACACATTGGAACTTCAAGCTACAAAATACTCGCGTTCATATCCACTTCAATGGATGCTAGATAGTGTGTTTGGCGATGTGGTGCAGAGATGTGTAAGTTTGCTACCGAATAGAGAGATCGATTTTGTTTATACTCCTTGTGATATTTGTCAGGATTCGAGGACGAATCCTTTTAAAGAGGGGCAGTATGATACGATCCACACAAGCTCAAAGATGAATAATTGGAAGAAGAGAAAGCGAGTGAGATTAATGGAGCTGTTCGTGTTGGAGTTGAAGAGTAAAGGCTTGAGTCAGGCCTTTGAAGAGTCGTTGTTGAGGAATTGGAAGAAAAGGAAGAGGAAAATTCGTTGGACAAGTCGAATTCCATGCATCCGTGATTCTCGCCTATTCTGGCAGAGTTTACCATTCGAGTTATACCTCTCGCATATGAAGTACATTTAAGCCGATTCAAAATGATTCAGAAAGCTAACTGAACGATCTACAACTTTCATGTTTTGAGCAAAGCGATATTCGAAGTGGAACAGTGTCGAAATTGAGCTTTAATTGCATGCACGTGCGCAGCCCAATGTCGCGAGTTAAGAAGGGTGATCGAGAAGTCGACTTCAAGATCAAGTTATTTAATTTACTTATTCACGTTTTTAATTAAGTATTAATTATATTTTTATTATTTTAGAGTCTTTTATGGTTAGGATTTGCTTCTTTACAAGTTTCCTTATTATAGTTTAGGTAGGAGTCCTTTTCCTTGTGAAAAAAAGGAGTCTTTTTAGCACTTATAAATAGGTTGCCAATTTGGCTTATTTTATAGGACGAATTTTGAATAAAATTATTAGATTATTCTCTTTGGTTCTTTAAGAACTCTTCGAACATATCGGTGATTCCGTTTGTTCACCCCGACTTATCAATCGATCTTTCACAATCGATTGTGGGGTCTTCACATACCAAGGTTCTTGCCTCTTTATAAGCAACGGGTCGCGGTTCCACCCCTTTGAATCTTTGTTTTTGGATGTTTTCGATCTTGCTTCCGCGTAAGGTATTAGGGTCTCGTAACAAGTTCTACGGGGTTCGTATCAATTACTTTCTCATCCGGACTCCAAATCAACAGATTCCTACGACATTGGAAAGCTATTTCAGCTGGCTACAATTCCTGTCTAATGGCAAAATTCCGAATTCATACTCGAACATGGTCAAAATTGGATTCCAAAAGCGATCATAAAAATACGTACTACAGTTCGAGGACATGAATGCGCATCAAGAAGCATGCACAAAAATACTCGCTACAAAAAGTACTCATGCAAAAGTGCATTCGCAAAAGGGATCATGAAAACACAAACTACAATCCTAGGACATTAATACAAATCAACAAACATGCATAAGCAAACTCGCTCAAATGGACATGCACAAACGTACATGTAAAAAAACATGCGCAAAAGTGCATTCGCAACAACGTTCTTAACAACACGAACAACAATACTAGGACATTAATACGCATAAACAAACAACAGCAATAACACTAGATAAAAAAGATACAGTGGAGTGTAGAAATAAAACTGTACGTTCAGGTTTAAGTGGATTTTGTTTGGATTAATTTTTATTTCTATATAAATTGGTAGATTTGGTATCTTACAGGTACAAATCGAAAATTATGTGTCCAGGAAGCAAAATTCATCAAAGAGTAAGAAAAGAGTTGCAATTAGGAAAATAAAATCAAATTAGAAGAAAGAATCCTCGAACATCTTTGGTAGTGTCCACGAAGTCGAGCATAACTTTCTCATCCGGACTCCAAATCAACTGCTTCTGGCCGCATTGGAAAGCTATTTCAGCTGGCAACAGTTCATGGCTTATGGCAACATTCAAAATTCGGACTCGAACATGGTCCAAATTGTATTCCAAAAGCAATCATGAAAATACGTACTACAGCTCGAGTACAGGAATGCGTATCAAGAAACGTGCACAAAAACACTCGCTAGAAAAGATACGGAAACAAGTAAAAGTACAAAAGCATGCACAAAAGTATTCACCCAAAAGTGCTTTTGCAAAAAGGATCATGAAAACACAAACTACAATCCTAGGACATTAATACAAATCAACAAACATGCATAAGGACACTCGCTCAAATGGACATGAACAAACGTACATGTAAAAAAACATGCGCAAAAGTGCATTGGCAACAATGTTTATAACAACATGAACTATAATACTAGGACTTTAAAATGCATCAACAAACAACAACAAAAACACTAGATAAAAAAGATACAGTGGAGTGTAGAAATAAAACTCTACGTTTATGTTTACGTGGATTTTTTTTCGGATTAATTTATATTTCTATATTAATTGGTGGGTTTTGTATCTATTAGGTACAAATCGAAAATTAGGTGTCCAGGAAGCAAAGTTGATCAAAGAGTAAGACAAGAGTTGCAACTAGGAAAATAAAATCAAATTAGAATAAAGAATCCCCGAACATCTTTGGGAGTGTCCACGAAGTCGAGCATTACTTTCCTCATCTGAATTCCAAATCAACAGATTCCTGCCTAATGGCAAAATTCCGAATTAGGACTCGAACATGGTCAAAATTGGATTCCAAAAGCGATCATGAAAATACGTACTACAGTTCGAGGACATGAATGCGCATCAGGAAACGTGCACAAAAACACTCGCTACAAAAAGATACGGACACAAGTAAAAGTACAGAAGCATGCACAAAAGTACTCACGCAAAAGTGCATTCGCAAAAAGGATAATGAAAACACAAACTACAATCCTAGGACATTTATACAAATCGACAAACATGCATAAGCACACTCGCTCAAATGGACATGCACAAACGTACATGTAGAAAAGCATGCGCAAAAGTGCATTCGCAACAACGTTCTTAAAAACACGAACTAAAATACTAGGACTTAAATACGCATCAATAAACAACAGCAAAAACACTAGATAAAAAAGATACATGGGAGTGTAGAAATAAAACTCTACGTTTAGGTTTACGTGGATTTTTTTCGGATTAATTTTTATTTCTATATTAATGGTGGATTTTGTATCTTATAGGTACAAATCGAAAATTAGGTGTCCAGGAAGCAAAAATGATCAAAGAGTAAAAAGAGTTGCAATTAGGAAAATAAAATCAAATTAGAAGAAGGAATCCCCGAACATCTTTGGTAGTGTCCACGAAGTCGATCATAACTTTCTCATCCAGACGCCAAATCAACTGTTTGCTGCAGCATTGGAAAGCTATTTCAGCTGGCAATAGTTCATGGCTGATGGCAACATTCTAAATTCTGACTCGAACATGGTCCAAATTGGATTCCAAAAGCGATCATGAAAACACGTACTACAACTGGAGGACATGAATGCGCATCAAGAAACATGCACAAAAACACTCGCTAGAAAAGATACGGACACAAGTAAAAGTACAAAAGCATGCACAAAAGTACTCACGCAAAAGTGCTTTCACAAAACGGATCATGAAAACACAAACTACAATCCTAGGACATTAATACAAATCAACAAACATGCATAAGCACACTCGCTCAAATGGACATGAACAAACGTACATGTAAAAAAACATGCGCAAAAGTGCATTCGCAACAACGTTCTTAACAACACGAACTAAAATACTAGGACTTTAATACGCATCAATAAACAACAGCAAAAACACTAGATAAAAAAGATACATGGGAGTGTAGAAATAAAACTCTACGTTTAGGTTTACGTGGATTTTTTTCGGATTAATTTTTATTTCTATATTAATGGTGGATTTGGTATCTTATAGGTACAAATCAAAAATTAGGTGTCCAGGAAACAAAAATGATCAAAGAGTAAGAAAAGAGTTGCAATTTGGAAAATAAAATCAAATTAGAAGAAGGAATCCCCGAACATCTTTGGTAGTGTCCACGAAGTCGATCATAACTTTCTCATCCAGACGCCAAATCAACTGTTTGCTGCGGCATTGGAAAGCTATTTCAGCTGGCAACAGTTCATGGCTAATGGCATCATTCTAAATTCTAACTCGAACATGGTCCAAATTGGATTCCAAAAGCGATCATGAAAACACGTACTACAACTCGAGGACATGAATGTGCATCAAGAAACATGCACAAAAACACTCGCTAGAAAAGATACGGACACAAGTAAAAGTAAAAAAGCATGCACAAAAGTACTCACGCAAAAGTGCTTTCGCAAAAAGGATCATGAAAACACAAACTACAGTCCTAGGACATTAATACAAATCAACAAACATGCATAAGCACACTCGCTCAAATGGACATGAACAAACGTACATGTAAAATTACATGAGCAAAAGTGCATTCGCAACAACGTTCTTAACAACACGAACTAAAATACTAGGACTTTAATACGCATCAATAAACAACAGCAAAAACACTAGATAGAAAAGATACAGTGGAGTGAAGAAATAAAACTCTACATTTAGGTTTACGTGGATTTTTTTTCGGATTAATTTATATTTCTATATTAATTGGTGGATTTGGTATCTTATAGGTCCAAATCGAAAATTAGCTGTCCTGGAAGCAAAAATGATCAAAGACTAAGAAAAGAGTTGCAAATAGGAAAATAAAATCAAAAAGCATGCACAAGTAAAAGTACAAAAGCATGCACAAAAATTATCAAAGACTAAGAAAAGAGTTGCAATTAGGAAAATAAAATCAAATTAGAAGATAGAATCCCCGAACATCTTTGGTAGTGTCCACGAAGTCGACCATTACTTTCTCATCCGGACTCCAAATTAAGTGATTCCGGCGGCATTGGTAAGCTATTTCAGCTGGCTACTATTCCTGTCTAATGGCAAAATTCCAAATTCGGATTCGAACATGGTCAAAATTTGATTCCAAAAGCGATCACGAAAATACGTACTACAGCTCGAGGACATGAATGCGCATCAAGAAACGTGCACAAAAACACTCACTACAAAAAGATACGGACACAAGTAAAAGTACAAAAGTATGCACAAAAGTACTCGCGCAAAAGTACATTCGCAAAAAGGATCATGAAAACACAAACTACAATCCTAGGACATTAATACAAATCAACAAACATGCATAAGCACAGTCGCTCAAATGGACATGCACAAACGTATAGGTAAAAAAAAGCAAAAGAGCATTCGAAACAACGTTCTTAAAAACACGAACAATAATACTTTGACTTTAATACGCATCAACAAACAACCGCAAAAACACTAGATAAAAAAGATACAGTGGAGTGTAGAAATAAAACTCTAAGTTTAGGTTTACGTGGATTTTTTTTCGGATTAATTTATATTTCTATATTAAATTGTGGATTTGGTATCTTATAGGTACAAATCGAAAATTAGGTGTCCAGGAAGCCAAAATGATCAAAGAGTAAGAAAAGAGTTGCAATTAGGAAAATAAAATCAAATTAGAAGAAAGAATCCCCGAACATCTTTTCTAGTGTCCACGAAGTTGAGCATAACTTTGTCATCCGGACTACAAATCAACTGACTCTGGCGGCATTGGAAAGCTATTTCAGCTGGCTACAATTCCTGTCTAATGGCAAAATTCCAAATTCGGACTCGAACATGGTCAAAACTGGATTCAAAAAGTGATCATGAAAATACGTATTACAGTTCGAGGACATGAATGCGCATCAAGAAACATGCACAAAAACACTCGCTACAAAAAGGTACGGACACAAGTAAAAGTACAAAAGCATGCACAAAAGTACTCACGCAAAAGTGCATTCGCAACAACATTCTTAAAAACACGAACTACAATACTAGGACTTTAATTCACATCAACAAACAACAACAAAAACATTAGATAAAAAAGATACAGTGGAGTGTAGAAATAAAACTCTACGTTTAGGTTTACGTGGATTTTTTTTCGGATTAATTTATATTTCTCTATTAATTGGTGGATTTGGTATTTTATAGGTACAAATCGAAAATTAGGTGAACAGGAAGCAAAATTGATCAAAGAGTAAGAAAAGAGTTGCGACTAGGAAAATAAAATCAAATTAGAAGAAGGAATCCCCGAACATCTTTGGTAGTGTCCACGAAGTCGAGCATAACTTTCTCATCCGGACTCCAAATCAACTGATTCTGGCGGCATTGGAAAGCTATTTGAGCTGGCTACAATTCCTGTCTAATGGCGAAATTCCGAATTCGGACTCGAACATGGTCAAAATTGGATTCCAAAAGCGATCATGAAAATACGTACTGCAGCTCGAGGACATGAATGCGCATCAAGAAACGTGCACAAAAACACAGACTACAAAAAGATACGGACACAAGTAAAATTACACAAATATGCACAAAATTACTCACGCAAAAGTGCATTCGCAAAAAGGATCATGAAAATAGAAACTACAATCCTAGGACATTAATACAAATCAACAAACATGCATAAGCACACTCGCTCAAATGGACATGCACAAACGTACATGTAAAAAAACATGCGCAAAAGTGCATTCGCAACAATGTTCTTAAAAACACGAACTACAATACTAGGACTTAAATACGCATCAACAAACAACAACAAAAACACTAGATAAAAAAGATATAGTGGTGTGTAGACATAAAACTCTACGTTTAGGTTTACGTGGATTTTTTTTCGGATTGATTTCTATTTCTATATTAATTGGTGGATTTGGTATCTTATAGGTACAAATCGAAAATTAGGTGTCCAGGAAGCAAAATTGATCAAAGAGTAAGAAAAGAGTTGCAATTAGGAAAATAAAATCAAATTAGAAGATGGAATCCCCGAACATCTTTTGTAGTGTCCACGAAGTCGAGCATAACATTCTCATATGGACTCCAAATCAACTGATGCCGGCGGCATTGGAAAGCTATTTCAGCTGGCTACAATTCCTGTCTAGTGGCAAAATTCCAAATTCGGATTCGAAATTGGTAAAAATTTGATTACAAAAGTGATCATGAAAATTACAAAAGCATGCACAAAAGTACTCTCGCAAAAGTGCATTCGCAAAAAGGATCATGAAAACACAAACTACAATCCTAGGACATTAATACAAATCAACAAACATGCATAAGCACACTCGCTCAAATGGACATGCACAAACGTACATGTAAAAAAACATGCGCAAAAGTGCATTCGCAACAATGTTCTTAAAAACACGAACTACAATACTAGGACTTATATACGCATCAACAAACAACAGCAAAAACACTAGTTAAAAAAGATACAGTGGAGTGTAGGAATAAAACTCTACGTTTAGGTTTACGTGGATTTTATTTCGGATTAATTTATATTTCTATATTAATTGGTGGATTTGGTATCTTATAGGTACAAAACGAAAATTAGGTGTCCTGGAAGCAAAATTGATCAAAGAGTAAGAAAAGAGTTGCAATTAGGAAAATAAAATCAAATTAGAAGAACGAATCCCCTAACATCTTTGGTAGTGTCCACGAAGTCGAGCATAACTTTCTCATCCCGACTCCAAATCAACTAATTCTGGCGGCATTGGAAAGCTATTTCAGCTGGCTACAATTCATGTCTAATGGCAAAATTCCAAATTCGGACTCAAACATGGTCAAAATTGGATTCCAAAAGCGATCATGAAAATACGTACTACAGCTCGAGGACATGAATGCGCATCAAGAAACGTGCACAAAAACACTTGGTAGAAAAGAAACGGACACAAGTAAAAGTACAAAAGCATGCACAAAAGTACTCGAGCAAAAGTGCATTCGCAAAAAGGATCATGAAAACACAAACTACAATCCTAGGACATTAATACAAATCAACAAACATGCATAAGTACACTCGCTCAAATGGACATGCACAAACGTACATGTAAAAAAAGATGCGCAAAAGTGCATTCGCAACAACGTTCTTAAAAACACGAACTACAATACTAGGACTTTAATACGCATCAACAAACAACAACAAAAACAGTAGATAAAAAACATATAGTGGAGTGTAGACATAAAACTCTACGTTTAGGTTTACGTGGATTTTTTTTCGGATTGATTTCTATTTCTTTATTAATTGGTGCATTTGGTATCTTATAGGTACAAATCGAAAATTAGGTGTCCACGAAGCAAAATTGATCAAAGAGTAAGAAAAGAGTTGCAATTAGGAAAATAAAATCAAATTAGAAGATGGAATCCCCGAACATCTTTGGTAGTGTCCACGAAGTCGAGCATAACTTTCTGATATGGACTCCGAATCAACTGATGCCGGCGGCATCGGAAAGCTATTTCAGCTGGCTACAATTTCTGTCTAGTGGCAAAAGTCCAAATTCGGACTCGAACTTGGTAAAAATTTGATTACAAAAGCGATCATGAAAATTACAAAAGCATGCCCAAAAGTAGTCACGCAAAAGTGCTTTCGCAAAAAAGATCATGAAAACACAAACTACAATCCTAGGACATTAATACAAATCAACAAACATGCATAAGCACACTCGCTCAAATGGACATGCACAAACGTACATGTAAAAAAACATGCGCAAAAGTGCATTCGCAACAATGTTCTTAAAAACACGAACTACAATACTAGGACTTATATACGCATCAACAAACAACAGCAAAAACACTAGTTAAAAAAGATACAGTGGAGTGTAGGAATAAAACTCTACGTTTAGGTTTACGTGGATTTTATTTCGGATTAATTTATATTTCTATATTAATTGGTGGATTTGGTATCTTATAGGTACAAAACGAAAATTAGGTGTCCTGGAAGCAAAATTGATCTAAGAGTAAGAAAAGAGTTGCAATTAGGAAAATAAAATCAAATTAGAAGAATGAATCCCCGAACATTTTTGGCAGTGTCCACGAAGTCGAGCATAACTTTCTCATCTAGACTCCAAATCAACTGATTCCTGCGGCATTGGTAAGCTATTTCAGCTGGCTACTATTCCTGTCTAATGGCAAAATTCCAAATTCGGACTCGAACATGGTCAAAATTTGATTCCAAAAGCGATCATGAAAATACGTACTACAGCTCGAGGACATGAATGCGCATCAAGAAACGTGCACAAAAACACTCACTACAAAAAGATACGGACACAAGTAAAAGTACAAAAGTATGCACAAAAGTACTCGCGCAAAAGTACATTCGCAAAAAGGATCATGAAAACCAAACTACAATCCTAGGACATTAATACAAATCAACAAACATGCATAAGCATAGTCGCTCAAATGGACATGCACAAACGTACAGGTAAAAAAAAAGCAAAAGTGCATTCGAAACAACGTTCTTAAAAACACGAACAATAATACTTGGACTTTAATACGCATCAACAAACAACAGCAAAAACACTAGATAAAAAAGATACAGTGGAGTGTAGAAATAAAACACTACGTTTAGGTTTACGTGGATTTTTTTTCGGATTAATTTATATTTCTATATTAAATTGTGGATTTGGTATCTTATAGGTACAAATCGAAAATTAGGTGTCCAGGAAGCCAAAATGATCAAAGAGTAAGAAAAGAGTTGCAATTAGGAAAATAAAATCAAATTAGAAGAAAGAATCCCCGAACATCTTTTCTAGTGTCCACGAAGTTGAGCATAACATTTTAATCCGGACTACAAATCAACTGATTCTGGCGGCATTGGAAAGCTATTTCAGCTGGCTACAATTCCTGTCTAATGGCAAAATTCCAAATTCGGACTCGAACATGGTCAAAACTGGATTCAAAAAGTGATCATGAAAATACGTATTACAGTTCGAGGACATGAATGCGCATCAAGAAACATGCACAAAAACACTCGCTACAAAAAGGTACGGACACAAGTAAAAGTACAAAAGCATGCACAAAAGTACTCACGCAAAAGTGCATTTGCAATAACGTTCTTAAAAACACGAACAACAATACTAGGACTTTACTTCGCATCAACAAACAACAACAAAAACATTAGATAAAAAAGATACAGTGGAGTGTAGAAATAAAACTCTACGTTTAGGTTTACGTGGATTTTTTTTAGGATTACTTTATATTTCTATATTAATTGGTGGATTTGGTATTTTATAGGTACAAATCGAAAATTAGGTGTCCAGGAAGCAAAATTGATCAAAGAGTAAGAAAAGAGTTGCGATTAGGAAAATAAAATCAAATTAGAAGAAGGAATCCCCGAACATCTTTGGTATTGTCCACGAAGTCGAGCATAACTTTCTCATTCGGACTCCAAATCAACTGATTTCGGGGGCATTGGAAAACTATTTGAGCTGGCTACAATTCCTTTCTAATGGCGAAATTCCAAATTCAGACTCTAACATGGTCAAAATTGGATTCCAAAAGCAATCATGAAAATACGTACTGCAGCTGGAAGACATGAATGCGCACCAAGAAACGTGCACAAAAACACAGACTACAAAATGATACCGACACAAGTAAAATTACAAAAACATGCACAAAAATACTCACGCAAAAGTGCATTCGCAAAAAGGATCATGAAAACACAAACTACAATCCTAGGACATTAATACAAATCAACAAACATGCATAAGCACACTCGCTCAAATGGACATGCACAAAAGTACATGTAAAAAAACATGCGCAAAAGTGCATTCGCAACAACGTTCTTGAAAACACGAACTACAATACTAGGACTTTAATACGCATCAACAAACAACAGCAAAAACACTAGATAAAAAAGATATAGTGGAGTGTAGACATAAAACTCTACGTTTAGGTTTACGTGGATTTTTTTTCGGATTGATTTCTATTTCTATATTAATTGGTGGATTTGTTATCTTATAGGTACAAATCGAAAATTAGGTGTCCAGGAAACAAAATTGATCAAAGAGTAAGAAAAGAGTTGCGATTAGGAAAATCAAATATAATTAGAAGAAGGAATCCCATAACATATTTGGTAGTGTCCACGAAGTCGAGCATAACTTTCTCATTCGGACTCCAAATCAACTGATTCTGGCGGCATTGGAAAGCTATTTGAGCTGGCTACAATTCTTGTCTAATGGCAAAATTCCAAATTCGGACTCGAACATGGTCAAAATTAGATTCCAAAAGCGATCATGAAAATACGTACTGCAACTCGAGGACATGAATGCGCATCAAGAAACGTGCACAAAATCACTGACTACAAAAAGATACGGACACAAGTAAAATTACAAAAATATGCACAAAATTACTCACGCAAAAGTGCATTCGCAAAAAGGATCATGAAAACAGAAACTACAATCCTAGGATATTAATACAAATCAACAAACATGCATAAGCACACTCGCTCAAATGGACATGCACAAAAGTACATGTAAAAAAACATGCGCAAAAGTGCATTCGCAACAACGTTCTTAAAAAAACAAACTACAATATTAGGACATTAATACGCATAACCAAACAACAGCAAAAACACTAGATAAAAAATCTACGTTTAGGTTTGCGTGGATTTTTTTTAGGATTAATTTATATTTCTATATTAATTATTGGATTTGGTATCTTATAGGTACAAATTGAAAATTAGGTGTCCAGGAAGCAAAAATGATCAAAGAGTAAGAAAAGAGTTGCAATTAGGAAAATAAAATAAAATTAGAATAAGGAATCCCCGAACATCTTTGGTAGTGTCCACGAAGTCGAGCATAACTTTCTCATCCGGATTCGAAATCTGTAACACCCCGCATTTTCATAATGCATTGAATATATTATATGCAATTCATGAATTAATTAATAATTGTATGTATCCGAAATGTTTGCATGACTTTAAGTAATGTATGTGACCATGTTATTCTATTTAGATGAATTAGGTGAATTATAATGTATTATGCATCTTAATTGAATTAAATAACTTATATGCGCCCATTGTTTAATTAATCTAATCTATGATTAGTAATTATCTGATTAAGTGCTTCATAAGTGTTTATAATATTGATGATTACAAGAGGTTATAATGTGGTTGCTTGCTCAAATGTTTATAATGATTATTATTATATGATTAAATGAATTATGTGCTTTAGTCCATGGATTTTAATGATGTGCTTTAATTGATAATTAATCTAGGATTGAGATGATGTGAAATTAGTTTTATTTATAGTTTAATTGGTATCCTATTTAATTTATAGGAATTATATGTTTTAGTGTGTGTGTATTGGCCGTGTGTTGTGTGTAAGGGAAAGTGAATTATTTCCCTAAGTTTATTAATTACTAAGGACTCCCCTCTTCTCTTCTATATTGCTAAGAAGCCCCCAAGGTATGTTCTCCCAAATTGCTAATAGAACCCCAATGTCTTTTATATTGCAAATAAGGGCCTCATCTCCCCTATAAATAAACCCCTCCCCTTCACATTCTCTTCACACCAAAACATCAGCCAAAAGGCCCTCTCCTCTCCCTCTCCTCTCCCTCTACATCGACCAAAAACAGCCCCAAAGAAGAATTCTCTTCTTCCATCACCCCATCAAAGCCCCTCTCTCCTTCCTCTTTTCAATTCCTCTCCAAGAGAAACTCCCTCTTCTTCAATTCTGCTAAAAATCTTCAAGAAACAGCCCTTCACATCCTTCAAACTCATCCCCAAAGCCATCCAAGAACATCAAAGCCAAACCCGCCGAAAATCCACCGAGCCTTTGGTTTTCTTACTCCTCCATCTTCGATTTCTTGCTCTTGGGTAAGGACCTTGGTCTTTACTGAAATAATAACCTAATTAATATAAATTATATGTGTTTTAATGAATTTTATGTTTGAGGTTTTAATTTTGAGCTTTAGAAGATAAAGTTCTTGATGAACACTACTTGAATTTCAGTTTCGTAGCTTCTGATGTATTGCATGTCTCATCGGGTAATCCCTAAGATAAAATTATGCAATTTGGTGGTAGTCTATATCTTTCGGTTAGCTTCATGTTGATATAAATTATGCATAAATCGGATTTATATTGAGTAAGTTATGAATCGTTTTCTGAATCTGCACAGTTTCGGAGTCATCCACGAATTATGTGTTAAATAGCGTTTTATACTAATCTTATTATTAAACTTATAAAACTGACTTTTCACAAAATTTGGTAGTGTTTAAGTAAAGGTATGAATTAATTGGTATTTTTAAAGTTAGTGGATCTGTTCTGAAATTCTGCTTGTGTTACTGCACTAAATTGATTATATCTCTTACACAGATAAGTTTCTTCATAAACTGTTTTAACCCTATAAACAAGACTTAGATTTGAACATTCTTTCCAAATTTCATCAGGTTTGGATCTACGGTTTAGGAGATATGAATTTCTGAAGTTATAGTGCCTAAACTACCAGATCTGTTTTGATCAAAGATGTAGATATAGATCACTAATGAATTTTCAGGTTTTCAGTCTCGGAGTTTACTGCATGTTTCACAGATGCCCTGTTTTTCTAAAATCACGAAATTTCAATGGTAACTAGATCTTTTTGTTCTATTTAATTTGATATATTTTAATCATCAATCGGATTTCAGATGATTAAGATATGAATTATTTACTAAACCTGCACAGCTTTTGAGTCAGCTGAGTATTTGCTTTTAAAATCGATGTTTTCCTGGTTTGATTTCCTTGATTCCACTTGGAATATAATTATACCTTATAAAACCAGTTTTCTGCAAAGGTTTACAGTGTTTTAACAAAAGGGTGATTTATTGGGTATTTTTAAAGTGGTTGGTTCTGTTTCTGAAAGTGTGACCACACTACTGCACTGTTTTACTCATTTCTCTTCGTCTACTAGTTATTTTGGAAAACTGTTTTAAATGAGTGTTTTTCACTCATACAAGAGTGTATGGTTAAAGTTTCAGAATTGTTGTAGTCATGGTTTAAGAGAAATGTGTTTTCAAAGTTAAGGTGTCAAAACTGTCCGATTTTCCTAAAAACGAATTTCTTTGAATTAAAGGGTCCTAACTCTTGAGACATGACTTAATATGGTAATATTGAATTTCATGATGATTATTTGAATAATGTGTTTTACTCTTATGAAGTATAAGTATGTATATATATAAGTATATTTATATGTATATCGACAGTTTAGACCTATGATGTTATTAGCGTACTCCCTTCGGGTTGAGGAAACTTATAACCCGTAGTTATAAATTAGAGTGTATACGTATATGTATAAGTATATAAATACGTATGAGTGCCTATGTGTGTATACGTGTACAAGTATATGTGTTCTTTATTACTAATGTTTGATCTCTATGTGCTTACTATAGCCTCGGAAATTACTTCCGAATTATGTGATTTAATTCCTTCGAATTACGTGAATGATATAATTGGAATTATTATCGTGTTGCTATTAAGATCTTTGACTTTCGTGCATTCATCGAGTCATTAATTGGTATTGCATAGTCTACTATAGAAAAGTCAAAATTGTAACGTTGCTACGGTTGAATAGACACGGGATACGGGGGGCCGGTATCCCAACAACAGTTACTATAGAACTATAGGGTGGTTAGCTCCCACCGAATGACCGGGCTCAGCATATAAACGTCTATTGCCGATGCTTACGTTAGGGATCCCAACAAGTGCATACTTGCATACGAAAGATTTTGAAAGAAAAATGGTTTTAAAAAGAGTTTTAAAATTGGGTTTTCGATCTAAAAAAGGGAACTTCGTTGGAAGGTATATTTTGTCCAAGATGAGTTCCAAAATGAACTAAGAAATGATTTCTAAAGGAAAACGAATCCCCACATGATTTCAAAGTGCATTTCAAATGGCTTTCATAGCAAAACCATACTTTTTATTATGTGCTCATATGTGAAGTTATATGTTTAATTATTTGTGGCGTGATTATATTTTGTGATTCACGTTGAAGAAATAATATAATACAGTTACGACATAAAAGCCTTAGCCAAAAGAGAACATAGACATGGACTTTAGGATTCCCATAGGTCGTGAGTGACATGTTGAGAGAGGCGTGAGTTCGTCAAACTAAGACTAATGTCCTTACTGAGCCAGTGTTTGGGCTCATGCTTTTATGCAAATTATCTTTTCAGGTTCTCCAAGCTATGTAGGAGGCCGGCGGAGAGGAGTTCGAGGAATCACGAGCTTTGGTGCCTAGATCATTTTACCCGTATTTTCTACGCAACGTTTTACCAAAAACTAATCACATAGTATAATTTTATTTTGTACTCTGATTGGAACCCGGTCTATTAAACGTGGGTATCTTAAATAAAGTTTATTTCCTTCCGCTGTCCTACGAGTGTTTTCTAAACCCCGGTAATGTTTTATGTGGATTATTCCGCCACCTCGAGATTATTTTCAAAATCCCGTTCATGTTATGGTACACTCTCTATGAAAAATCTTATTTTCCGATTGTGGGTTAGATTTGAAGTAAAGGGAAATGGTTCTAAAATTTTAAAGTGGTTTTTCTCAAAGTTCAAATATGTTCCAAAAGTTTTTAATAAAGTCCGTGTTTTCTAAAATTTCTTTTAAATCATTGAGGGTGCTACAAAATCAACTGATTCCTGGGGCATTGGAAAGCTATTTCAGCTGGCTACAATTCCTGTCTAATGGCAAAATTCCAAATTCGCACTCGAACATGGTATAAATTTGATTCCAAAAGAGATCATGAAAATACGTACTACAGCTCGAGGACATGAATGCGCATAAAGAAACGTGCACAAAAATACTCACTAGAAAAGATAGGGACACAAGTAAAAGTACAAAATCATGCACAAAAGTACTCACGCAAAAGTGCATTCGCAAAAAGGATCATGAAAACACAAACTACAATCCTAGGACATTAATACAAATCAACAAACATGCATAAGCACACTCGTTCAAATGGACATGCACAAACGTACATGTAAAAAAACATGCGCAAAAGTGCATTCCCAACAACGTTCTTAAAAACACGAACTACAATACTAGGACTTTAATACGCATCCACAAACAACAGCAAAAACACTAGATAAAAAAGATACACTGGAGTGTAGACATAAAACTCTACGTTTAGGTTTACGTGGATTTTTTTTCGGATTAATTTATATTTCTATATTAATTGGTGGATTTGGTATATCTTATAGGTACAAATCGAAAATTAGGTGTCTTGGAAGCAAAATTGATCAAAGAGTAATAAAAGAGTTGCAATTAAGAAAATAAAATCAAATTAGAAGAAGGAATCCCCGAACATCTTTGGTAGTGTCCACGAAGTCGAGCATAACTTTCTCATATGGACTCCAAATCAACTGATTCCGGCGGCATTGGAAAGCTGTTTGAGCTGGCTACAATTCCTGTCTAGTGGCAAAATTCAAAATTCGGACTCGAACATGGTAAAAATTTGATTGCAAAACCGATCATGAAAATTACAAAAACATGCACAAAAGTACTCACGCAAAAGTGCATTCGCAAAAAGGATCATTAAAACACAAACTACAATCCTAGGACATTAATACAAATCAACAAACATGCATAAGCACACTCGCTCAAATGGACATGCACAAACGTACATGTAAAAAAACATGCGCAAAAGTGCATTCGCAACAACGTTCTTAAAAACACGAACTACAATACTAGGACTTTAAAACGCATCAAGAAACAACAGCAAAAACACTAGATAAAAAAGATGCAGTGGAGTGTAGACATAAAACTCTACGTTTAGGTTTACGTGGATTTTTTTTCGGATTAATTTATATTTCTATATTAATTGGTGGATTTGGTATATCTTATATGTACAAATCGAAAATTAGGTGTCTTGGAAGTAAAATTGATCAAAGAGTAAGAAAAGAGTTGCAATTAAGAAAATAAAATCAAATTAGAAGAAGGAATCCCCGAACATCTTTGGTAGTGTCCACGAAGTCGAGCAAAACTTTCTCATATGGACTCCAAATCAACTGATTCCGGCGGCATTGGAAAGCTGTTTCAGCTGGCTACAATTCCTGTCTAGTGGCAAAATTCCAAATTCGGACTCGAACTTGGTAAAAATTTGATTGCAAAAGCGATCATGAAAATTACAAAAGCATGCACAAAAGTACTCACGCAAAAGTGCATTCGCAAAAAGGATCATGAAAACACAAACTACAATCCTAGGACATTAATACAAATCAACAAACATGCATAAGCACACTCGCTCAAATGGACATGCACAAACGTACATGTAAAAAAACATGCGCAAAAGTGCATTCGCAACACCGTTCTTAAAAACACGAACTACAATACTAGGACTTTAATACGCATCAACAAACAACAGCAAAAACACTAGATAAAAAAGATACAGTGGAGTGTAGACATAAAACTCTACGTTTAGGTTTACGTGGATTTTTTTTCGGATTAATTTATATTTCTATATTAATTGGTGGATTTGGTATATCTTATAGGTACAAATCGAAAATTAGGTGTCTTGGAAGTAAAATTGATCAAAGAGTAAGAAAAGAGTTGCAATTAAGAAAATAAAATCAAATTAGAAGAAGGAATCCCAGAACATCTTTGGTAGTGTCCACGAAGTCGAGCAAAACTTTCTCATATGGACTCCAAATCAACTGATTCCGCCGGCATTGGAAAGCTGTTTCAGCTGGCTACAATTCCTGTCTAGTGGCAAAATTCCAAATTCGGACTCGAACTTGGTAAGAATTTTATTGCAAAAGCGATCATGAAAATTACAAAAGCATGCACAAAAGTACTCACGCAAAAGTGCATTCGCAAAAAGGATCATGAAAACACAAACTACAATCCTAGGACATTAATACAAATCAACAAACATGCATAAGCACACTCGCTCAAATGGACATGCACAAACGTACATGTAAAAAAACATGCGCAAAAGTGCATTCCCAACAACGTTCTTAAAAACACGAACTACAATACTAGGACTTTAATACGCATCCACAAACAACAGCAAAAACACTAGATAAAAAAGATACACTGGAGTGTAGACATAAAACTCTACGTTTAGGTTTACGTGGATTTTTTTTCGGATTAATTTATATTTCTATATTAATTGGTGGATTTGGTATATCTTATAGGTACAAATCGAAAATTAGGTGTCTTGGAAGCAAAATTGATCAAAGAGTAATAAAAGAGTTGCAATTAAGAAAATAAAATCAAATTAGTAGAAGGAATCCCCGAACATCTTTGGTAGTGTCCACGAAGTCGAGCATAACTTTCTCATATGGACTCCAAATCAACTGATTCCGGCGGCATTGGAAAGCTGTTTGAGCTGGCTACAATTCCTGTCTAGTGGCAAAATTCAAAATTCGGACTCGAACATGGTAAAAATTTGATTGCAAAACCGATCATGAAAATTACAAAAACATGCACAAAAGTACTCACGCAAAAGTGCATTCGCAAAAAGGATCATTAAAACACAAACTACAATCCTAGGACATTAATACAAATCAACAAACATGCATAAGCACACTCGCTCAAATGGACATGCACAAACGTACATGTAAAAAAACATGCGCAAAAGTGCATTCGCAACAACGTTCTTAAAAACACGAACTACAATACTAGGACTTTAAAACGCATCAAGAAACAACAGCAAAAACACTAGATAAAAAAGATGCAGTGGAGTGTAGACATAAAACTCTACGTTTAGGTTTACGTGGATTTTTTTTCGGATTAATTTATATTTCTATATTAATTGGTGGATTTGGTATATCTTATAGGTACAAATCGAAAATTAGGTGTCTTGGAAGTAAAATTGATCAAAGAGTAAGAAAAGAGTTGCAATTAAGAAAATAAAATCAAATTAGAAGAAGGAATCCCCGAACATCTTTGGTAGTGTCCACGAAGTCGAGCAAAACTTTCTCATATGGACTCCAAATCAACTGATTCCGGCGGCATTGGAAAGCTGTTTCAGCTGGCTACAATTCCTGTCTAGTGGCAAAATTCCAAATTCGGACTCGAACTTGGTAAAAATTTGATTGCAAAAGCGATCATGAAAATTACAAAAGCATGCACAAAAGTACTCGCGCAAAAGTGCATTCGCAAAAAGGATCATGAAAACACAAACTACAATCCTAGGACATTAATACAAATCAACAAACATGCATAAGCACACTCGCTCAAATGGACATGCACAAACGTACATGTAAAAAAACATGCGCAAAAGTGCATTCGCAACACCGTTCTTAAAAACATGAACTACAATACTAGGACTTTAATACGCATCAACAAACAACAGCAAAAACACTAGATAAAAAAGATACAGTGGAGTGTAGACATAAAACTCTACGTTTAGGTTTACGTGGATTTTTTTTCGGATTAATTTATATTTCTATATTAATTGGTGGATTTGGTATATCTTATAGGTACAAATCGAAAATTAGGTGTCTTGGAAGTAAAATTGATCAAAGAGTAAGAAAAGAGTTGCAATTAAGAAAATAAAATCAAATTAGAAGAAGGAATCCCCGAACATCTTTGGTAGTGTCCACGAAGTCGAGCAAAACTTTCTCATATGGACTCCAAATCAACTGATTCCGCCGGCATTGGAAAGCTGTTTCAGCTGGCTACAATTCCTGTCTAGTGGCAAAATTCAAAATTCGGACTCGAACATGGTAAAAATTTGATTGCAAAACCGATCATGAAAATTACAAAAACATGCACAAAAGTACTCACGCAAAAGTGCATTCGCAAAAAGGATCATTAAAACACAAACTACAATCCTAGGACATTAATACAAATCAACAAACATGCATAAGCACACTCGCTCAAATGGACATGCACAAACGTACATGTAAAAAAACATGCGCAAAAGTGCATTCGCAACAACGTTCTTAAAAACACGAACTACAATACTAGGACTTTAAAACGCATCAAGAAACAACAGCAAAAACACTAGATAAAAAAGATGCAGTGGAGTGTAGACATAAAACTCTACGTTTAGGTTTACGTGGATTTTTTTTCGGATTAATTTATATTTCTATATTAATTGGTGGATTTGGTATATCTTATAGGTACAAATCGAAAATTAGGTGTCTTGGAAGTAAAATTGATCAAAGAGTAAGAAAAGAGTTGCAATTAAGAAAATAAAATCAAATTAGAAGAAGGAATCCCCGAACATCTTTGGTAGTGTCACGAAGTCGAGCAAAACTTTCTCATATGGACTCCAAATCAACTGATTCCGGCGGCATTGGAAAGCTGTTTCAGCTGGCTACAATTCCTGTCTAGTGGCAAAATTCCAAATTCGGACTCGAACTTGGTAAAAATTTTATTGCAAAAGCGATCATGAAAATTACAAAAGCATGCACAAAAGTACTCGCGCAAAAGTGCATTCGCAAAAAGGATCATGAAAACACAAACTACAATCCTAGGACATTAATACAAATCAACAAACATGCATAAGCACACTCGCTCAAATGGACATGCACAAACGTACATGTAAAAAAACATGCGCAAAAGTGCATTCGCAACACCGTTCTTAAAAACATGAACTACAATACTAGGACTTTAATACGCATCAACAAACAACAGCAAAAACACTAGATAAAAAAGATACAGTGGAGTGTAGACATAAAACTCTACGTTTAGGTTTACGTGGATTTTTTTTCGGATTAATTTATATTTCTATATTAATTGGTGGATTTGGTATATCTTATAGGTACAAATCGAAAATTAGGTGTCTTGGAAGTAAAATTGATCAAAGAGTAAGAAAAGAGTTGCAATTAAGAAAATAAAATCAAATTAGAAGAAGGAATCCCCGAACATCTTTGGTAGTGTCCACGAAGTCGAGCAAAACTTTCTCATATGGACTCCAAATCAACTGATTCCGCCGGCATTGGAAAGCTGTTTCAGCTGGCTACAATTCCTGTCTAGTGGCAAAATTCCAAATTCGGACTCGAACTTGGTAAAAATTTTATTGCAAAAGCGATCATGAAACTTACAAAAACATGCACAAAAGTACTCATGCAAAAGTGCATCCGCAAAAAGGATCATGCAAACACCAACTACAATCCTAGGACATTAATACAAATCAACAAACATGCATAAGCACAGTCGCTCAAATGGACATGCACAAACGTACATGTAAGAAAACATGCGCAAAAGTGCATTCGGAACAACGTTCTTATAAACACGAACTACAATATTAGGACTTTAATTCGCATCAACAAACAACAGCAAAAACACTAGCTAAAAAAGATACAGTGGGGTGTAGAAATAAAACTCTACGTTTAGGTTTACGTGGATTTTTTTTCGGATTAATTTATATTTCTATATTAATTGGTGGATTTGGTATCTTATAGGTACAAATAAAAAATTAGGTGTCCAGGAAACAAAAATGATCAAAGAGTAAAAAAAGAGTTGCAATCAGGAAAATAAAATCAAATTAGAAGAAAGAATACCCGAACATCTTTGGTAGTGTCCACGAAGTCGAGCATAACTTTCTCATCCGGACTCCAAATCAACTGATTTCGGCGGCATTGGGAAGCTATTTCAGCTGGTTACAATTCCTATCTAATGGCGAAATTTCAAATTCGGACTCGAACATTGTCAAAATTGGATTCCAAAAGCGATCATGAAAATACGTACTACAGCTCAAGGAAATGAATGCGCATCAAGAAACGTGCACAAAAACACTCGCTACAAAAAGATACGGACACAAGTAAAAGTACAAAAGCATGAACAAAAGTACTCACGCAAAAGTGCATTCGCAAAAATGATCATGCAAACACAAACTACAATCCTAGGACATTAATACAAATCAACAAACATGCATAAGCACACTCGCTCAAATGGACATGCACAAACGTACATATAAGAAAACATGAGCAAAAGTGCATGCGGAACAACGTTCTTAAAAACACGAACTACAATACTAGGACTTTAATTCGCATCAACAAACAACAGCAAAAACACTAGATAAAAAGGATACAGTGGAGTGTAGAAATAAAACTCTACGTTTAGGTTTACGTGGATTTTTATTCAGATTAATATTTCTATATTAATTGGTGGATTTGGTAACTTATAGGTACAAATCAAAAATTAGGTGTCCAGGAAGCCAAAATGAACAAAGAGTAAGAAAAGAGTTGCAATTAGGAAAATAAAATTAAATTAGAAGAAAGAATCCCCGAATATCTTTGGTAGTGTCCACGAAGTCGAGCATAACTTTCTAGTCTGTACTCCAATTCGACTGATTCCGGCGGTATTGGAAAGCTATTTCAGCTGGCTACATTCCTATCCAATGGCAAAATTCCAAATTCGGACTAGAACATGGTCAAAATTGGATTCCAAAAGCGATCATGAAAATACGTACTACAGCTCGAGGACATGAATGCGCATCAAGAAACGTGCACAAAAACACTTGCTAGAAACGATACGGACACAAGTAAAAGTACAAAAGCATGCACAAAAGTACTCACGCGAAAGTGCATTCGCAAAAAGGGTCATGAAAATACAAACTACAATCCTAGGACATTAATACAAATAAACAATTATGCATAAGCACACTCGCTCAAATGGACATGCACAAACGTACATGTAAAAAATCATGCGCAAAAGTTCATTCGCAACAACGTTCTTAAAAAAACGAACTACAAACTAGGACTTTAATACGCATTAACAAACAAGAGCAAAAACACTAGATAAAAAAGATACAGTGGAGTGTAGAAATAAAACTCTACGTTTAGGTTTACGTGGATTTTTTTAGGATTACTTTATATTTCTATATTAATTGGTGGATTTGGTATCTTATAGGTACAAATCGAAAATTAGGTGTCCAGGAAGCAAAAATGATCAAAGAGTAAGAAAGAGTTGCAATTAGGAAAATAAAATAGAATTAGAAGAAGGAATCCCCGAACATCTTTGGTAGTGTCCACGAAGTCGAGCATAACTTTCTCATCCGGACTCCAAATCAACTGATTCAGGCGGCATTGGTAAGCTATTTCAGTTGGCTACTATTCCTGTCTAATGGCAACATTCCAAATTCAGACACGAACATGGTCAAAATTGGATTCCAAAAGCAATCATGAAAATACGTACTACAGCTCGAGGACGTGAATGCGCATCAAGAAACGTGCACAAAAACACTCGCTAGAAAAGGACACAATTAAAAGTACAAAAGCATGCACAAAAGTACTCACGCAAAAGTGCATTCGCAAAAAGGATCATGAAAATGTTAGAGTAGGTGACCAACAAGCCAACATGTGGATGTGGTCTTTCGTATTTATTATTGTAATAAACGAACCTTTATTCGTATTAATGATAAAACAACTTGGCATTCTATATCTTTGTCCCTTTGTCACAAGCATAGATATAGTCCATACAGTTATTACAAGTACTAGTAATTGATCGTTAGGATCGTGAGATATTTACTTAAGTATTATAACTGTTAAACATGTTCCTAGTCGAAGGGTTACGCCACCAATGAGGATATCGGCCTTTCCCATTAAGAGACTAGCACTTAGTGTATGTGTACTGCATCTCATCAGTGAACCATATTGTGATATCGGCATGCATAAGTGGGTGCTCGTAAGTTGACGAGTTCACTGAACTCCCTCACTCTAGAAATCTCTAAGTGGTTCCCAATAATCGAGTAGAGATATCTATGGTATAGTTGTACATCATTAGTCCTTATGACCTAGACATCACCGTGACTTCACTAGAGGACCAGATGTATCGTGACCTGTCCCTGAGTTCCACTGAGGACCATCCCAAGGGCCAGTGTTCGTGCAGTCCGAAATCTAGTGGGAGGTCTGTGCATTGTAGTCGGGGATTCGACGGCTAGAATAGTCTTGGATGTCCTGTGCGTTCTTAAAGTTTGTAATCATTCTAAGTCTCTGGCCAGAGCTGACTAAGTGATGATTGGAGAATTCGATTCTCTAAGTCATGCACGTAACGATTACAACACTTAGAACGATCGCACCGTTATTGAACATATAAAGAGGTCTCGACGAACCAATGCCACTAGTTCAATCGGGACATATGAATCGAAGGGACCGTACTGTACGTTAACTACATCTGAAGGTTCTTGCAGGCACTTCATTTGTATCTAGGGAATCATGACGCGTAGTTGCTAGACGCCAATCTTGATTCGTTGGGTGATTAAGGTGAAACGAGCTTCATCTTAATCACAACTCTAAGGGACGAGTTTTGACCACATTCGTAATCTTGGAGTTACGATTAAGATGAAGCTCGTTTCACCTTAATCACCCAACGAATCAAGATTGGCGTCTAGCAACTACGCGTCATGATTCCCTAGATACAAATGAAGTGCCTGCGAGAACCTTCAGATATAGTTAACGTACAGTATGGTCCCTTCGATACATATGTCCCGATTGAACTAGAGGCATTGGTTTGTCGAGACCTCTTTATATGTTCAATGACGGTGCGACCGTTCTAAGTGTTGTAATCGTTACGCGCATGACTTAGAGAATCGAATTCTCTAATCATCACTTAGTCAGCTCTGGCCAGAGACAAAGAATGATTACAAACTTTCAGAACGCACAGGACATCCAAGACTATTCTAGCCGTCGAATCCCCGACTACAATGCACAGACCTCCTACTAGATTTCGGACTGCACGAACACTAGCCCTTGGGATGGTCCTCGGTGGAACTCAGGGACAGGTCACGATACAGCTGGTCCTCTAGTGAAGTCACGGTGATGTCTAGGTCATAAGGACTAATGGTGTACAACTATACCATAGATATCTCTACTCGATTATTGGCAACCACTTAGAGATTTCTTGGGTGACGGAGTTCAGTGAACTCGTCAACTTACGAGCACCCACTTATGCATGCCGATATCATAATACCATTTACTGATGAGATGCTGTACACATACACTAAGTGCTAATCTCTTAATGGGAAAGGCCGATATCCTCATTGGTGGCGTAACCCTTCGACCAGGAACACGTTTAACAGTTATAATACTAAAGTAAATATCTCACGATCCTAACGATCATTTACTCGTACTTGTAATAACTGTAAGGACTATATCTATGCTTGTGACAAAGGGACAAAGATATAGAATGCCAAGTTGTTTTTTCATTAATACGAATAAAGGTTCGTTTATTACAATAATAAATACGAAAGACCACAGCCACATGTTGGCGTGTTGGTCACCTACTCTAACAATCTCCCACTTGACCTAAAGCCAACTACCCATGAATCGCAATCCCATCGACTCTCGTTGTTTCTCATGAACCGATCTCGGTAAAGGCTTCGTGAAGGGGTCTGCAACGTTCTCTTCCGAGGTGACTCGTTCTACCTTAACTTCACCTCTATCAATGATCTCTCGGATCACATGATACTTCCTCAGAATATGCTTAGACTTCTGATGAGATCGCGGCTCCTTAGCTTGCGCCAAGGCTCCGGTGTTATCACAGTACAACGGTACTGGATCACTAGCATCAGGAATGACACCCAACTCTTGGATGAACTTCCTTATCCAAGTCCCTTCTTTTGCAGCTTCAGACGCTGCAATGTATTCCGCTTCGGTAGTGGAATCGGCCGTCGTGCTTTGCTTGGAACTCTTCCAACACACGGCACCACCATTAAGCGTGAATATGAATCCAGAGGTCGACTTTGAGTCGTCCACATCCGATTGAAAACTAGAGTCGGTAAAGCCCTCCAATTTCAACTCGGCACCCCAATAGACCAAAAATATATCCTTAGTCCTTCGAAAGTACTTGAGGATATCTTTCACGGCCTTCCAGTGAGCCGGGCCGGGGTTAGACTGATATCTGCTTGTGACACTCACAGCATACGCAATATCGGGTCTCGTACATAGCATGCCATACATTATGCTTCCTATGGCAGAAGCATAAGGCATCCTTTTCATCTCCTCGATTTCACTAGGTGTTTGCGGACACATAGATTTCGAGAGACAAACTCCATGGGACATTGGCAAGAATCCTTTGGGATAAGCCAAGCATCTTTCTTGCTCTATCTCTATAGATGCGTATTCCTAATACATAAGATGCTTCTCCCAAATCTTTCATTGAGAAACGTGTGGACAACCATGCTTTCGTTTGTTGCAGCATTCCTACGTCATTCCCAATGAGTAGAATGTCATCAACGTAAAGCACTAAAAATATCACTGCCCTCCCACTAACCTTCTTGTATACACAAGGTTCCTCCGGATTCTTCTCAAAATCAAACTCTTTGATAGTTGAGTCGAACCTAATGTTCCAACTACGGGATGCTTGTTTCAATCCATAAATGGATCGTTGGAGCTTGCAAACCTTTTGCTCACTTCCAGAAGATATGAAGCCTTCCGGATGCGCCATGTAAATTTCTTCCTCAATATCTCCATTAAGGAAGGCGGTCTTCACATCCATTTGCCATATCTCGTAGTCGTACCACGCAGCTATGGCCAGCAAAATCCTAATGGACTTCAGCATCGCGACTGGCAAAAAGGTTTCCTCATAGTCAGCACCTTGCCTTTGAGTGTATCCTTTCGCTACCAATCTAGCTTTATAGGTCGACACCTTTCCATCAACTCAAATTTTCTTCTTATAGATCCACTTGCAGCCTATAGGAACAATTCCCTTAGGTGGATCTACCAAGGTCCACACCTTGTTGGAGTACATGGAGTCAATCTCGGATTTCATGGCAGTTAGCCAATGTCCCATGTCCGCATCCGATACGGCCTCATTGTATGTTCTTGGGTCTTGTCCAAGATCAACATGATCTTCATCATTCTCGAGGAGGAATAACCTATCCGGCATTTTCCGAACTCTTTCGGATCTACGTACCGTAGGTTCAGGAGGTGTATTAGTGGATTGTTGTATTGGTTCGATTACTTGTTCTTGCGTTTGAACTTCACTTTGTGGTTCTTGAACTACTTCAAGTTCTATCATGCTGCATTTTCTATCGGATAGAAACTCCCTTTTTAAAAAGGTGGCATTTCTTGAAACAAACGTCTTTGCTTCCTTGACATAATAGAACTCGTATCCTATCGAGTCTTCGGGATACCCCACAAAACAGCACAAGTTGGATTTACTATCCAACTTATCTCCCACTAATCGCTTCACATAAGCGGGACAACCCCATATCCTAATATGTGTGTAGTTGGGTTTCTGGGAATGCCAAAGTTGATAAGGTGTGGATTTAACTGCTTTGGTGTTAACTCTATTTAGCAATTACGCGGCAGTACGAAGTGCATGACCCCACAAGTATGCCGGTAAGTTTGTGAACCCCATCATTGATCGAACCATATCCAATAAAGTTCGATTCCGACGTCCGGAGACTCCATTAAGTTGAGGACTTCCAGGTGGAGTCCATTGAGATTGTATTCCATTCTCTTTTAGATAGTCAATGAATTCGATGCTCAAGTATTCTCCACCACGATCGGATCGCAGCTTCTTAATACTTCGTCCGAGTTGCTTCTCTACTTCGTGTCTAAAATCTTTGAACTTTTCAAATGTTTCGGACTTGTACTTCATCAAGTACACATACCCGTACCTAGAATAATCGTCGGTAAAGGTAGCGAAGTAGTTGTATCCACCCTTCGCACTAACACTTAGTGGACCACATACGTCTGTATGGATCAAATCCAAAAGACCCTCGGCTCGTTCCATTTTCCCTTTGTAGGGGGACTTGGTCATTTTCCCTTTGAGACAAGATTCACAAGTTTGTAGTGATTTCACGTCCTCTAAAGAGAACAATCCTTCACTAACAAAATCGTTCATCTTTCTTACAGAGACATGACCTAATCTAGCGTGCCAAAGTTGTGCGGGGTTTTGATCTATCTCCTTACGTTTTGCTGATATAACATTGATAGGTATTTCATTTGGATTTAGTTCATACAAGTTGTTTAATAGTCGTCCTTTGCAAATCAAATTCTCATTCTTTTGTATAATGCAAATCGAATTTCCAAAAACAAAAGTAAAACCTTCATTATCTAATACAGGAATAGAAATAAGGTTTCTAATGAGGGACGGAACAAATAAACAATCGTTCAGAACAATAGGAAAACTAGAATCCAAAACATTTAAGTAAATTGTGCCAATGGCTTCAGCAGCAACTCTTGCTCCATTCCCCATCCTTAGGTAGGTCTCACCCGCTCTAAGCTTTCGACTTCTTGTCATTAGCTGCAAATCATTGCACAAATGTGAGCCACAGCCCGTATCCAATACCCAAGAAGAAGAGTTGACAGACAAATTTACGTCAATGAAATACGTACCCTTTTCAGAACTTTTCTGCTTTAGGTAAGCCTTGGAGGTGCGGCGCCAATGTCCTTTCTTTCCACAGTGATGGCAAGCATCATCAACTTGCTTGCCAACCTTTGCCTTGGGGCCCCCACTACCTTCACCCACTTCGAACTTGCTGTTTGGGAAGGGAACTCTTTCCTTTCTCTTCGTTTGGGAAGAACTCTTCTTTCCAGAAGTAGCAGCAATGAGAACAGACTTCTCTTTCTTAATGGTGGACTCGAAACTGACCAACATGTTCATCAACTCATCCAAGGGAGGATCTAGTTTGTTCATGTCGAAGTTCACTATGAACAATTCATAGAAACTAGGAAGAGACAACAAGATCAAATCCAACGAGAGCTCGTCCGGGAGGGTGACATCGAGATTCACTAGCTTTTCAAGGAGAGTGATCATTTTGAGACAGTGCTCGTGGACCGAAGTCCCTTCGCGCAGTCTCGCCGTGATCAACTCCTTTGTAGCAGCATACCTCGATGCCCTAATATTCTCACTATACATGCTATCGAGATGAGGCTTTATATCGAAAGCATGCATGTGAGACTCATATTTCCTCGCAAGCGCGGGCTCCATGGCGGCTATCATATAGCACCTAGCATGTGTATCATCTTTCTTCCATGCCTCATAAGTTTCCTTTTCAGCATCAGTTGCTGTGGCAGGTATAGTGGCGGGAAGTCTCTCGTTCAAAACATAGAGACGCCCCGCAACGGTTAGCACGAGCTTAAGACTACGCAACCAATCTAGGTAATTAGGGCCATTGAGTTTATTGTCGAGGATTGACATTATGGGATTCTTAGACATGATTATCTGAGAGGTATAGAGAAGAAGATTATTAGAGATTCGCGTTAAATGATTGTTACAATGAAATGTTTGGACTTATGTTATTTAATTGTTCTCCCACTAATTTTATCGAATTCCACTTCCCTCTAGTAGACAAACAAGAAAACTGATTTTTCTTAATGGGCTTTAGGTCCAACAGACAAATATAACCCGTAGTTAATCTAGCCCGATTATATTTGCCCAAAGGTAGATCACAATCAATCATATCCACAATATGACCCTAAATTAATTTTCCTCACACTTGATAATGACCTATGTTAATCTCGCGAATATCAAAATCGTCGTGTGTCAAGTCTAACCTACCAATCAAAGATGCTCATAGAACTTGATTATGCCAAACTAATGCAGTCCCTAGTTAATCTAGCCGACCACGTTAATTCAACATAACCCTTTTCTATGGCTACCTTCATCGCTATGTCAATTGAATTACAGCTTACTCTACCATAGCACTCCCCGCTAACACGGCTTACTGCACTACAGTAAAGGGCTACCCATTATCCAACCGTTGGCAGAAGGAAAGAAATAACTCAACAGATTGGGTTTTTCTTTATAGCTTGAAATGATTCTTAATTAGATTAAGAATGAGGGGTTTTATTAAAAGTTTTATCTCATCAGAAGGTTCGGATTGGTCTATGTGATTCCTACATCTATGTTCTCTAAAGGTATATGGAAACGCATATTGTCCGAAAAGGAACATACGACCTAACTACATAATTAATTACAATAATTAATTATCGGGTTTTTCAAAATAATTATAGAACCTCAACTAGCATAAATCATTCAAATAATATTGAGGTACTACTAATTAAGTTGAACTATAATCAATATTATATTTGTGTTCTATTAATTGAAATCAATTTAACAATTTAAATTAATCAATTAATCTAACACCTATTTACTAAAATAGATGATTGTCGATCCAATTATCTAATTGGGATTAATTGAAAATAATTTTCCAAAAATTAAAATCAATTTGTTTTAAGTTTAATTTTAGAAATCTGAAATATTTTTTTTTTTTTTTTTATTTTCAGTGAACCAGTTCGTCCCAACCGGTCTGACCGGTTCGGACCGAAGCCGTCCGGTTCTGCCCGGTCCAGTTGACCCAAATTAGTGGGCTGGGTCAGTCGGACCTAGAACCGGTCTGACCGACCCGAATCCACTTGGATTCGGTCAACTGTAACGTGCATAACCATCGAACCGGCCGGTTCGACCGGTTCGATCCGAACAATTAATAAACCGACGTTTAAAAATAATTTCAGATCCGATTTTCCAATTTAAACAATTTTAAAGATGGAAAAATTCTAAACAATATTTCAAAAATATTTTAAACTTACGAAAACTCCCAATTACATAATACAACAATCGCTACTTTAATAAATCAAACATGCATAAAATCATAGCATATTAAAACGAACGCAATTAATTGCGCAACGAGCTCTGATACCACTGTTGGGAATCAGGCACGTGTACGCAGCGGAAAACAAAAACTTTTATGCGATTTAAACGACTTTAAAACACATAAACACATGCCCGACAAATTGAAACAATTAATTGCGTACCTTTGCGCTTCCAGCGAAATTAAAAACAACATACATGCTTAATTATTCAACCGAATTTAAATCAATTAGCATGCTCGTGTTTAAATCAAATAATATGCTCGCAACAAATAAAACGATTTCATGCAATCACATAAAATCATACAAAACGAACATGAACATTTTATTTAAACTTAAACGAATCAACAACAATGAATTCGTGAGTTTACCTGTTGAAGCGTGAGGTAGGCGCACTAAGCTAGAAGAGATTGCTACGGAAACCAATCCATACAATCCGGGGCGGCAACGGTGGAGCGGCAGCAGCGGCGAGACGGGCCACGGCGGCGCGTGTGACTCACGCGCGGTGCGTGGGGATGCGTGCGACATCGGCTCGTGCGCTGCCCTCGATTCTTCGATCTTCGATCTTCCTCCTCTCGGATTTCACCTCGCATACTTCGATCTACTAAACACGTGGCACTAGACACGTAATAGTTAGAAAAACGGAAGAAAAGAAAGAAGGAAAGGAATACCAAAAGGGATCGGCCAACGGATGGCCGATTCCGGTGAGACGGCGGCGGCGGTGGTGGCCGCGGGAGAGAGTGGCCAAGAGAGAGAGGGACGGCTAGGGTTAGGGTTAGGTCTTCTATATTTTGTGCAAGGCCTATAAATCAAGTATTTATAGTGCCTTGCATAAAACCCTAACGGGCTTAAGTTGGACCAGGCCCAACAGCTTAAGTTCAATAGTTCTTTAACTTGCTCGTCTCTCTCAATTCAATGATCGGAAAATTGTAACGATTACATTTTCGGAATCATTATAAAGTCCTCGTCATTACAAGTGCCAACTCTCAATTTCCAACTTTCCAAAAGTGGAAACCCTAGTTCAGTGCACTTTCTAAATTTGGAAACTTCCCGATTTAGAAAGTCCACTACAATGTTCGTCTATTCTTTTCCTTTTCTTATTCTCATTCATAATTCCAAATTACGAATGTTGGACCCAATCATATTGACTTCCAATCATGCAAAGATAAACTATTTTATCTCTGACCGTTTATTCAAAGATCTCATGTGCACCATCAGTGTGACCCTCGATGGTTCAGGTGTAAGCTAGCCGTGGGCCCACAACCCTTTGTGGTCAAAACTCGTCCCTTAGAGTTACGATTAAGATGAAGCTCGTTTCACCTTAATCACCCAACGAATCAAGATTGGCGTCTAGCAACAACGCGTCATGATTCCCTAGATACAAATGAAGTGCCTGCAAGAACCTTCAAATATAGTTAACGTACAGTACGGTCCCTTCGATTCATATGTCCCGATTGAACTAGAGGCATTGGTTGATCGAGACCTCTTTATATGTTCAATAACGGTGCGATCGTTCTAAGTGTTGTAATCGTTACGTGCATGACTTAGAGAATCGAATTCTCTAATCATCACTTAGTCAGCTCTGGCTAGAGACTTAGAATGATTACAAACTTTCAGAACACACAGGACATCCAAGACTATTCTAGCGATCGAATCCCCGACTACAATGCACAGACCTCCCACTAGATTTCGGACTGCACGAACACTGGCCCTTGGGATAGTCCTTGGTGGAACTCAGGGACAGGTTACGATACAGTTGTTTCTCTAGTAAAGTCACGGTGATGTCTAGGTCATAAGGACTAATGGTGTACAACTATACCATAGATATCTCTACTCGATTATTGGGAACCACTTCGAGATCTCTAGGGTGAGGGAGTTCAGTGAACTCGTCAACTTACGAGCACCCACTTATGCATGCCGATATCACAATACCGTTTACTGATGAGATGCAGTACACATACACTAAGTGGTAGTCACTTAATGGGAAAGGCCGATATCCTCATTGGTGGCGTAAGCCTTCGACTAGGAACATGTTTAACAGTTATAATACTTAAGTAAATATCTCACGATCCTAACGATCAATTACTAGTACTTGTAATAACTGTAAGGACTATATCTATGCTTGTGACAAAGGGACAAAGATATAGAATGCTAAGTTGTTTTATCATTAATACGAATAAAGGTTCGTTTATTTCAATAATAAATACGAAAGACCACAGCCACATGTTGGCTTGTTGGTCACCTACTCTAACACAACAAACAACAGCAAAAACACTAGATAAAAAAGATACAGGGGAGTGTAGAAATAAAACTCTACGTTTAGGTTTACATGGATTTTTTTCGGATTAATTTTTATTTCTATATTAATGGTGGATTTGGTATCTTATAGGTACAAATCGAAAATTAGGTGTCCAGGAAGTAAAATTGATCAAAGAGTAAGAAAAGAGTTACAATGAGGAAAATAAAATCAAATTAGAAGAAAGAATCCCCGAACATCTTTGATAGTGTCCACGAAGTCGAGCATAACTTTCTCATCCGGACTCCAAATCAACTGTTTCCTGCGGCATTGGAAAGCTATTTCAGGTGGCAACAGTTCATGGCTAATGGCAACTTTCTAAATTCGGACTCGAACATGGTCCAAATTGAATTCCAAAAGCGATCATGAAAATACGTACTACAGCTCGAGGACATGAATGCGCATCAAGAAACGTGCACAAAAACACTCGCTGGAAAAGATACGGACACAAGTAAAAGTACAAAAGCATGCACAAAAGTACTCACGCAAAAGTGCTATCGCAAAAAGGATCATGAAAACACAAACTACAATCCTAGGACATTAATACAAATCAACAAACATGCATAAGCACACTCGCTCAAATGGACATGAACAAACGTACATGTAAAAAAACATGCGCAAAAGTGCATTCGCAACAACGTTCTTAACAACATGAACTAATATACTAGGACTTTAATACGCATCAATAAACAACAGCAAAAACACTAGATAAAAAAGATACATGGGAGTGTAGAAATAAAAATCTACGTTTAGGTTTACGTGGATTTTTTTTGGATTAATTTTTATTTCTATATTAATGGTGGATTTGGTATCTTATAGGTACAAATCAAAAATTAGGTGTCCAGGAAACAAAAATGATCAAAGAGTAAGAAAAGAGTTGCAATTAGGAAAATAAAATCAAATTAGAAGAAGGAATCCCCGAACATCTTTGGTAGTGTCCACGAAGTCGATCATAACTTTCTCATCCAGACGCCAAATCAACTGTTTGCTGCGGCATTGGAAAGCTATTTCAGCTGGCAACAGTTCATGGCTAATGGCAACATTCTAAATTCTAACTCGAACATGGTCCAAATTGGATTCCAAAAGCGATCATGAAAACACGTACTACAACTCGAGGACATGAATGCGCATCAAGAAACATGCACAAAAATACTCGCTAGAAAAGATACGAACACAAGTAAAAGTACAAAAGCATGCACAAAAGTACTCACGCAAAAGTGCTTTCGCAAAAAGGATCATGATAACACAAACTACAATCCTAGGACATTAATACAAATCAACAAACATGCATAAGCACACTCGCTCAAATGGACATGAACAAACGTACATGTAAAAAAACATGCGCAAAAGTGCATTCGCAACAACGTTCTTAACAACACGAACTAAAATAATAGGACTTTAATACGCATCAATAAACAACAGCAAAAACACTAGATAAAAAAGATACATGGGAGTGTAGAAATAAAACTCTACGTTTAGGTTTACGTGGATTTTTTTTCGGATTAATTTTTATTTCTATATTAATGGTGGATTTGGTATCTTATAGGTACAAATCAAAAATTTGGTGTCCAGGAAACAAAAATGATCAAAGAGTAAGAAAAGAGTTGCAATTAGGAAAATAAAATAAAATTAGAAGAAGGAATCCCCGAACATCTTTGGTAGTGTCCACGAAGTCGATCATAACTTTCTCACCCAGACGCCAAATCAACTGTTTGCTGCGGCATTGGAAAGCTATTTCAGCTGGCTACAATTCCTGTCTAATGGCAACATTCTAAATTCGGACTCGAACATGGTCAAAATTGGATTCCAAAAGCTATCATGAAAACACGTACTACAACTCGAGGACATAAATGCGCATCAAGAAACATGCACAAAAACACTCGCTAGAAAAGATACGGACACAAGTAAAAGTACAAAAGCATGCACAAAAGTACTCACGCAAAAGTGCTTTCGCAAAAGGGATCATGAAAACACAAACTACAATCCTAGGACATTAATACAAATCAACAAACATGCATAAGCACACTCACTCAAATGGACATGAACAAACGTACATGTAAAATAACATGAGCAAAAGTGCATTGGCAACAACGTTCTTAACAATACGAACTACAATACTAGGACTTTAATATGCATCAACAAACAACAACAAAAACACTAGATAGAAAAGAAAACTCTACGTTTAGGTTTACGTGGATTTTTTTTCGGATTAATTTATATTTCTATATTAATTGGTGGATTTGGTATCTTATAGGTCCAAATCGAAAATTAGCTGTCCTGGAAGCAAAAATGATCAAAGACTAAGAAAAGAGTTGCAAATAGGAAAATAAAATCAAAAAGCATGCACAAGTAAAAGTACAAAAGCATGCACAAAAATTATCAAAGACTAAGAAAAGAGTTGCAATTAGGAAAATAAAATCAAATTAGAAGAAAGAATCCCCGAACATCTTTGGTAGTGTCCACGAAGTCGACCATTACTTTCTCATCCGAACTCCAAATTAACTGATTCCGGCGGCATTGGAAAGCTATTTCAGCTGGCTACAATTCCTGTCTAATTGCAAAATTCCAAATTCGGACTCGAACATGGTCAAAATTGGATTCCAAAAGTGATCATGAAAATACGTACTACAGCTCGAAGAAATGAATGCGCATCAAGAAACGTGCACAAAAACATTCGCTACAAAAACATACGAACACAAGGAAAAGTACAAAAGCATGCACAAAAGTACTCACGCAAAAGTGCATTCGCAAAAGGGATCATGAAAACACAAACTACAATCCTAGGACATTAATACAAATCAACAAACATGCATAAGCACACTCGCTCAAATGGACATGCACAAACGTACATGTAAAAAAACATGCGCATTAGTGCATTCGAAACAACGTTCTTAACAACACGAACTACACTACTAGGACTTTAATACGCATCAACAAACAACAATAAAAATACTACATACAAAATATACAGTGGAGTGTAGAAATAAAACTCTACGTTCAGGTTTAAGTGGATTTTTTTTGGATTAATTTTTAATTCTATATTAATTGGTGGATTTGGTATCTTATAGGTACAAATCGAAAATTAAGTGTCCAGGAAGCAAAATTGATCAAAGAGTAAGAAAAGAGTTGCAATTAGGAAAATAAAATCAAATTTGAAGAAAGAATCCCGAAACATCTTTGGTAGTGTCCACGAAGTCGAGCATAACTTTCTCATCCGGAATCCAAATCAACTGATTCCAGCGGCATTGGAAAGCTATTTCAGCTGGCTACAATTCCTGTCCGATGGCAAAATTCCAAATTCGGACTCGAACTTGGTCAAAATTGGATTCCAAAAGCGATCATAAAAATACGTACTACAGCTCGAGGACATGAATGCGCATCAACAAACGTGCACAAAAAAACTTGCTACAAAAAGATACAAGCACAAGTAAAAGTACAAAAGCATGCACAAAAGTACTCACGCAAAAGTGCATTCGCAAAAGGGATCATGAAAACACAAACTACAATCCTAGGACATTAATACAAATCAACAAACATGCATAAGCACACTCGCTCAAATGGACATGCACAAACGTACATGTAAAAAAACATGCGCAAAAGTGCATTCGCAACAATGTTCTTAATAACACGAACTACAATACTAGGACTTTAATATGCATCAACAAACAACAGCAAAAACACTAGATAAAAAAGATACAGTGGAGTGTAGAAATAAAACTCTATGTTTACGTTTACGTGGATTTTTTTCGGATTAATTTTTATTTCTATATTAATTGGTGGATTTGGTATCTTATAGGTAAAAATCGAAAATTAGGTGTCCAGGAAGCAAAATTGATCAAAGAGTACGACAAGAGATGCAATTAGGAAAATAAAATCAAATTAGAAGAAATAATCCCCGAACATCTATGGGAGTGTCCACGAAGTCGAGCATTACTTTCTCATCCGGTCTCCAAATCAACAGATTCATGCGGCATTGTAAAGCTATTTTAGCTGGCTAAAATTCCTGTCTAATGGCAAAATTCCGAATTCGGACTCGAACATGGTCAAAATTGGATACCAAAAGCGATCATGAAAATACGTACTACAGTTCGAGGACATGAATGCGCATCAAGAAACGTGCACAAAAATACTCGCTACAAAAAGATACGGACACAAGTAAAAGTACAAAAGCATGCACAAAAGTACTCACGCAAAAGTGCATTCGCAAAAGGGATCATGAAAACACAAACTACAATCCTAGGACATTAATACAAATCAGCAAACATGCAGAAGCACACTCGGTCAAATGGACATGAACAAACGTACATGTAAAAAAACATGCGCAAAAGTGCATTTGCAACAACGTTCTTAACAATACGAACAACAATACTAGGACTTTAATATGCATCAATAAAAAACAACAAAAACACTAGATAAAAAAGATACAGTGAAGTGTAGCAATAAAGCTCTATGTTTAGGTTTACGTGGGTTATTTCCAATTAATTTATATTTCTATATTAATTGGTGGATTTGGTATCTTATAGGTCCAAATCGAAAATAAGGTGTCCAGGAAGCAAAAATTATGAAAGACTAAGAAAAGAGTTGCAATTAGGAAAAATAAAATCAAATTAGAATAAAAGAATCCCCGAACATATTTGGTAGTGTCCACGAATTCGAGCATTACTTTCTCATCCGGACTCCAAATTAACTGATTCCGGCGGCATTGGAAAGCTAATTCAGCTGTCTACAATTCATGTCTAATGGCAAAATTCCAAATTCGGACTCGAACATGGTCAAAATTTGATTCCAAAAGCGATCATAAAAATAAGTACTACAGCTCGAGGACATGAATGCGCATCAAGAAACGTGCACAAACACACTCGCTACAAAAACATACGAACACAAATAAAAATACAAAAGCATGCACAAAAGTACTCACGCAAAAGTGCATTCGCAAAAGGGATCATGAAAACACAAACTACAATCCTAGGACATTAATACATATAACCAAACATGTATAAGCACACTCGCTGAAATGGACCACAAACGTACATGTAAAAAACATGCGCAAAAGTGCATTCCCAACAACGTTCTTAACAACACGAACAACAATACTAGGACTTTAATACACATCAACAAACAACAGCAAAAACACTAGATAAAAAAGATATAGTGGAGCGTAGAAATAAAACTCTACGTTCACGTTTAAGTGGATTTTTTTTGGATAATTTTTATTTCTATATTAATTGGTGGATTTGGCATCTTATAGGTACAAATCGAAAATTAGGTGTCCAGGAAGCAAAATTGATTAAAGAGTAAGAAAAGAGTTGCATTAGGAAAATAAAATAAAATTAGAAGAAAGAATCCCCGAACATCTTTGGTAGTGTCCACGAAGTCGAGCATAACAAACAACAGCAAAAACACTAGATAAAAAAGATACACTCTATTTTTAGGTTTACGTGGATTTTTTTTCGGATTAATTTATATTTCTATATTAATTGGTGGATTTGGTATCATATAGGTACAAATCGAAAATTAGGTGCCTAGGAAGCAAAAATGATCAAAGAGTAAAAAAAGAGATGCAATTAGGAAAATAAAATGAAATTAGAAGAAGGAATCCCCGAACATCTTTGGTAGTGTCCACGAAGTCGAGCATAAATTTCTCATCCAGGCACCAAATCAACTGATCCCGGCGGCATTGGAAAGCTATTTCAGCTGGCTACAATTCCTGTCTAATGGCAAAGTTCTATATACGGACTCGAACATGGTCAAAATTTGATTCGAAAAGCGATCATGAAAATACGAACTACAGCTCGAGGACATGAATGCGCATCCAGAAACGTGCACAAAAATACTCGCTAGAAAAGATACGGACACAAGTAAAATTACAAAAACATGCACAAAAATACTCACGCAAAAGTGCATTCGCAAAAAGGATCATGAAAACACAAACTACAATCCTAGGACATTAATACAAATCAACAAACATGCATAAGCACACTCGCTCAAATGGACATGCACAAACGTACATGTAAAAAAACATGCGCAAAAGTGCATTCGCAACAACGTTCTTAAAAACACGAACTACAATACTAGGACTTTAATACGCATCAAAAAACTACAACAAAAACACTAGATAAAAAAAATACAGTGGAGTGTAGACATAAAACTCTACGTTTAGGTTTACGTGGATTTTTTTTCAGATTAATTTATATTTCTATATTAATTGGTGGATTTGGTATCTTATAGGTCCAAACCGAAAATTAGGTGTCCAGGAAGCAAAAATGATCAAAGAGTAAGAAAAGAGTTGCAATTAGGAAAATAAAATCAAATTAAAAGAAAGAATCCCTGAACATCTTTGGTAGTGTCCACGAAGTCGAGCATAACTTTCTCATCCGGACTCCAAATCAACTGATTTAGGCGGCATTGGAAAGCTATTTCAGCAGGCTACAATTCCTATCTAATGGCAAAATTCCAAATTCGGACTCGAACATGGTCAAAATTTGATTCCAAAAGCGATCATGAAAATACGTACTACAGCTCGAGGACATGAATGCACATCAAGAAACGTGCACAAAAACACTCGCTTGAAAAGATAGGGACACAAGTAAAAGTACAAAAGCATGCACAAAAGTACTCACGCAAAAGTACATTCGCAAAAGGGATCATGAAAACACAAACTACAATCCTAGGACATTAATACAAATCATCAAACATGCATAAGCACACTCGCTCAAATGGACATGCACAAACGTACATGTAAAAAATCATGCGCAAAAGTGCATTCGCAACAACGTTCTTAAAAACACGAACTACAATACTAGGACTTTAATACGCATCAAAAAACAACAGCAAAAACACTAGATAAAAAAGATACAGTGAAGTGTAGACATAAAACTCTACGTTTAGGTTTACGTGGATTTTTTTTCAGATTAATTTATATTTCTATATTAATTGGTGGATTTGGTATCTTATAGGTACAAATCGAAAATTAGGTGTCCTGGAAGCAAAATTGATCAAAGAGTAAGAAAAGAGTTGCAATTAGGAAAATAAAATCAAATTAGAAGAAGGAATCCCCGAACATCTTTGGTAGTGTCCACGAAGTCGAGCATAACTTTCTCATCCGGACTCCAAATCTACTGATTCCGGCGGCATTGGCAAGCTATTTCAGCTGGCTACAATTCCTGTCTAATGGCAAAATTCCAAATTCAGACTCGAACATGGTCAAAATTTGATTCCAAAAGCGATGATGAAAATACGTACTGCAAAATTGATCAAAGATTAAGAAAAGAGTTGCAATTAGGAAAATAAAATAAAATTAGAAGAAGGAATCCCCGAAAGTGCATGCACAAAAGTACCCACGCAAAAGTGCATTCGCAAAAAGGATCATGAAAACACAAACTACAATCCTAGGACATTAATACAAATAAACAAACATGCATAAGCACACTCGCTCAAATGGACATGCACAAACGTACATGTAAAAAAACATGCGCAAAAGTGCATTCGCAACAACGTTCTTAAAAAAACGAACTACAATATTTGGACTTTAATACGCATAACCAAACAACAGCAAAAACACTAGGTAAAAAAGATACAGTGGAGTGTAGAAATAAAAATCTACGTTTAGGTTTACGTGGAATTTTTTTAGGATTAATTTATATTTCTATATTAATTATTGGATTTGGTATCTTATAGGTACAAATTGAAAATTAGGTGTCCAGGAAGCAAAAATTATCAAAGAGTAAGCAAAGAGTTGCATTAGGAAAATAAAATAAAATTAGAAGAAAGAATCCCCGAACATCTTTGGTAGTGTCCTCGAAGTCGAGCATAACAAACAACAGCAAAAACACTAGATAAAAAAGATATAGTGGAGTGTAGAAATAAAACTCTACGTTCACGTTTAAGTGGATTTTTTTCGGATAATTTTTATTTCTATATTAATTGGTGGATTTGGTATCTTATAGGTACAAATCGAAAATTAGGTGTTCAGGAAGCAAAATTGATCAAAGAGTAAGAAAAGAGTTACATTAGGAAAATAAAATAAAATTAGAAGAAAGAATCCCCGAACATCTTTGGTAGTGTCCACGAAGTCGAGCATAACAAACAACAGCAAAAACACTAGATAAAAAAGATACAGTGGAGTGTAGAAATAAAACTCTATTTTTAGGTTTACGTGGATTTTTTTTCGGTTAATTTATATTTCTATATTAATTGGTGGATTTGGTATCTTATAGGTACAAATCGAAAATTAGGTGCCTAGGAAGCAAAAATGATCAAAGAGTAAAAAAAGAGATGCAATTAGGAAAATAAAATGAAATTAGAAGAAGGAATCCCCGAACATCTTTGGTAGTGTCCACGAAGTCGAGCATAAATTTCTCATCCGGGCACCAAATCAACTGATCCCGGCGGCATTGGAAAGCTATTTCAGCTGGCTACAATTCCTGTCTAATGGCAAAGTTCTATATTCGGACTCGAACATGGTCAAAATTTGATTCGAAAAGCGATCATGAAAATACGAACTACAGCTCGAGGACATGAATGCGCATCCAGAAACGTGCACAAAAATACTCGCTAGAAAAGATACGAACACAAGTAAAATTACAAAAACATGCACAAAAATACTCACGCAAAAGTGCATTCGCAAAAAGGATCATGAAAATACAAACTACAATCCTAGGACATTAATACAAATCAACAAACATGCATAAGCACACTCGCTCAAATGGACATGCACAAACATACATGTAAAAAAACATGCGCAAAAGTGCATTCGCAACAACGTTCTTAAAAACACGAACTACAATACTAGGACTTTAATATGCATCAAAAAACAACAACAAAAACACTAGATAAAAAAGATACAGTGGAGTGTAGACATAAAACTCTACGTTTAGGTTTACGTGGATTTTTTTACAGATTAATTTATATTTCTATATTAATTGGTGGATTTGGTATCTTATAGGAACAAATCAAAAATTAGGTGTCCTGGAAGCAAAATTGATCAAAGAGTAAGAAAAGAGTTGCAATTAGAAAAATAAAATCAAATTAGAAGAAGGAATCCCCGAACATCTTTGGTAGTGTCCACGAAGTCGAGCATAACTTTCTCATCCGGACTCCAAATCAACTGATTCCGGCGGCATTGGCAAGCTATTTCAGCTGGCTACAATTCCTGTCTAATGGCAAAATTCCAAATTCGGACTCGAACATGGTCAAAATTTTATTCCAAAAGCGATGATGAAAATACGTACTCCAAAATTGATCAAAGATTAAGAAAAGAGTTGCAATTAGGAAAATAAAATAAAATTAGAAGAAGGAATCCCCGAAAGTGCATGCACAAAAGTACTCACGCAAATGTGCATTCGCAAAAAGGATCATGAAAACACAAACTACAATCCTAGGACATTAATACAAATAAACAAACATGCATAAGCACACTCGCTCAACTGGACATGCACAAACGTACATGTAAAAAAACATGCGCAAAAGTGCATTCGCAACAATGTTCTTAAAAAAACGAACTACAATATTAGGACTTTAATACGCATAACCAAACAACAGCAAAAACACTAGATAAAAAAAATACAGTGGAGTGTAGAAATAAAAATCTACGTTTAGGTTTACGTGGATTTTTTTTAGGATTAATTTATATTTCTATATTAATTATTGGATTTGGTATCTTATAGGTACAAATTGAAAATTAGGTGTCCAGGAAGCAAAAATGATCAAAGAGTAAGAAAAGAGTTGCATTAGGAAAATAAAATAAAATTAGTAGAAAGAATCCCCGAACATCTTTGGTAGTGTCCACGAAGTCGAGCATAACAAACAACAGCAAAAACACTAGATAAAAAAGATATAGTGGAGTGTAGAAATAAAACACGAACTACAATACTAGGACTTTAATACGCATCAACAAAAAACAACAAAAACACTAGATAAAAAAGATACAGTGGAGTGTAGATATAAAACTCTATTTTTAGGTTTACGTGGATTTTTTTTCGGATTAATTTATATTTCTATATTAATTGGTGGATTTGGTATCTTATAGGTACAAATCGAAAATTAGGTGTCCAGGAAGCAAAATTGATCGAAGAGTAAGAAAAGAGTTGCGATTAGGAAAATAAAATATAATTAGAAGAAGGAATCCCCGAACATATTTGGTAGTGTCCACGAAGTCGAGCATAACTTTCTCATCCGGATTCCAAATCAACTGATTCTGGCGGCATTGGAAAGCTATTTGAGCTGGCTACAATTCCTGTCTATTGGCAAAATTCCAAATTCGGACTCGAACATGGTCAAAATTGGATTCCAAAAACGATCATGAAAATACGTACTGCAGCTCGAGGACATGAATGCGCATCAAGAAACGTGCACAAAAACACTGACTACAAAAAGATACAGACACAAGTAAAATTACAAAAATATGCACAAAATTACTCACGCAAAAGTGCATTCGCAAAAAGGATCATGAAAACACAAACTACAATCCTAGGACATGAATACAAATCAACAAACATGCAGAAGCACACTCGCTCAAATGGACATGCACAAACGTACATGTAAAAAAACATGCGCAAAAGTGCATTCGCAACAACGTTCTTAAAAACACGAACTACAATACTAGGACTTTAATACGCATCAACAAACAACAGCAAAAACACTAGATAAAAAAGATATAGTGGAGTGTAGACATAAAACTCTACGTTTAGGTTTACGTGGATTTTTTTTCGGATTGATTTCTATTTCTATATTAATTGGTGGATTTGGTATCTTATATGTACAAATCAAAAATTAGGTGTCCAGGAAGCAAAATTGATCAAAGGGTAAGAAAAGAGTTGCAATTAGGAAAATAAAATCAAATTAGAAGAAGGAATCCCCGAACATCTTTTGTAGTGTCCACGAAGTCGAGCATTACTTTCTCATATGGACTCCAAATCAACTTATTCCGGCGGCATTGGAAAGCTGTTTCAGCTGGCTACAATTCCTGTCTAGTGGCAAAATTCCAAATTCGGACTCGAAGTTGCTAAAAATTTGATTGCAAAAGCGATCATGAAAATTACAAAAGCATGCAGAAAAGTAATCACGCAAAAGTGCATTCGCAAAAAGGATCATGAAAACACAAACTACAATCCTAGGACATTAATACAAATCAACAAACATGCATAAGCACACTCGCTCAAATGGACATGCACAAACGTACATGTAAAAAAACATGCGCAAAAGTGCATTCGCAACAACGTTCTTAAAAACACGAACTACAATACTAGGACTTTAATACGAATCAACAAACAACAACAAAAACACTAGATAAAAAAGATATAGTGGAGTGTAGACATAAAACTCTACGTTTAGGTTTACGTGGATTTTTTTTCGGATTGATTTCTATTTCTATATTAATTGGTGGATTTGGTATCTTATAGGTACAAATCAAAAATTAGGTGTCCAGGAAGCAAAATTGATCAAAGGGTAAGAAAAGAGTTGCAATTAGGAAAATAAAATCAAATTAGAAGAAGGAATCCCCGAACATCTTTGGTAGTGTCCACGAAGTCGAGCATAACTTTCTCATATGGACTCCAAATCAACTGATTCCGGCGGCATTGGAAAGCTGTTTCAGCTAGCTACAATTCCTGTCTAGTGGCAAAATTCCAAATTCGGACTCGAATTTGGTAAAAATTTGATTGCAAAAGCGATCATGAAAATTACAAAAGCATGCAGAAAAGTAATCACGCAAAAGTGCATTCGCAAAAAGGATCATGAAAACACAAACTACAATCCTAGGACATTAATACAAATCAACAAACATGCATAAGCACACTCGCTCAAATGGACATGCACAAACGTACATGTAAAAAAACATGCGCAAAAGTGCATTCGCAACAACGTTCTTAAAAACACGAACTACAATACTAGGACTTTAATACGCATCAACAAAAAACAGCAAAAACACTAGATACAAAAGATATAGTGGAGTGTAGACATTAATCTCTACGTTTAGTTTACGTGGATTTTTTTTCGGATTGATTTCTATTTCTATATTAATTGGTGGATTTGGTATCTTATAGGTACAAATCGAAAATTAGGTGTCCAGGAAGCAAAATTGATCAAAGAGTAAGAAAAGAGTTGCAATTAGGAAAATAAAATCAAATTAGAAGAAGGAATCCCCGAACATCTTTGGTAGTGTCCACGAAGTCGAGCATAACTTTCTCATATGGACTCCAAATCAACTGATTCCGGCGGCATTGGAAAGCTGTTTCAGCTGGCTACAATTCCTTTCTAGTGGCAAAATTCCAAATTCCGACTCGCACTTGGTAAAAATTTGATTGCAAAAGCGATCCTGAAAATTACAAAAGCATGCACATAAGTACTCACGCAAAAGTGCATTCGCAAAAAGGATCATGGAAACACAAACTACAATTCTAGGACATTAATACAAATCAACAAACATGCATAAGCACACTCGCTCAAATAGACATGCACAAACGTACATGTAAAAAACATGCGCAAAAGTGCATTCGCAACAATGTTCTTAAAAACATGAACTACAATACTAGGACTTTAATACGCATCAACATACAACAACAAAAACACTAGATAAAAAAGATACAGTGGAGTGTAGAAATAAAACTCTACGTCTAGGTTTACGTGGATTTTTTTTCGGATTAATTTATAATTCTATATTAATTGGTGGATTTGGTATCTTATAGGTACAAAACGAAATTTAGGTGTCCTGGAAGCAAAATTGATCAAAGAGTAAGAAAAGAGTTGCAATTAGGAAAATAAAATCAAATTAGAAGAACGAATCCCCGAACATCTTTGGTAGTGTCCACGAAGTCGAGCATAACTTTCTCATCCGGACTCCAAATGAACTGATTCGGGCGGCATTGGAAAGCTATTTTAGCTGGCTACAATTCATGTCTAATGGCAAAATTCCAAATTCGGACTCGAACATGGTCAAAATTGGATTCCAAAAGCGATCATGAAAATACGTACTACAGCTCGAGGACATGAATGCGCATCAAGAAACGTGCACATAAACACTCGCTACACAAAGATACGGACACAAGTAAAAGTACAAAATCATGCACAAAAGTACTCACGCAAAAGTGCATTCTTAAAAATGATCACGCAAACACAAACTATAATCCTAGGACATTAATACAAATCAACAAACATGCATAAGCACACTCGCTCAAATGGACATGCACAAACGTACATGTAAGAAAACATGAGCAAAAGTGCATTAGCAACAACGTTCTTAAAAACACGAACTACAATACTAGGACTTTAATACGCATCAACAAGCAACAGCAAAAACACTAGATAAAAAAGATACAGTTGAATGTAGACATAAAACTCTACGTTTAGGTTTACGTTGATTTTTTTTCGTATTAATTTATATTTCTATATTAATTGGTGGATTAGGTATCTTATAGGTACAAATCAAAAATTAGGTGTCCTGGAAGCAAAATTGATCAAAGAGTAAGAAAAGAGTCTGAAAATAAAATCAAATTAGAAGATGGAATCCGCCAACATCTTTGGTAGTGTCCACGAAGTCGAGCATAACTTTCTCATCCGGACTCCAAATCTACTGATTCCGGCGGCATTGGAAAGCTATTTGAGCTGGCTACAATTCCTGTCTAATGGCAAAATTCCAAATTCGGACTCGAACATGGTCAAAATTGGACTCCAAAAGCGATCATGAAAATACATACTACAGCTCGAGGACATGAATGTGCATCAAGAAACTTGCACAAAAACACTCGCTAGAAAAGATAATGACCCAAGTAAAAGTACAAAAGCTTGCACAAAAGTACTCACGCATAAGTGCATTCGCAAAAAGGATCATTTAAACACAAACTACAATCCTTGGACATTAATACAAATCAACAAACATGCATAAGCACACTCGCTCAAATGGACATGCACAAACGTGCATGTAAAATAATATGCGCAAAAGTGCATTCGCAACCACGTTCCTAAAAACACGAACTACAATACTAGGACTTTAATACACCTCAACAAACAACAGCAAAAACACTAGATAAAAAAGATACAGTGGAGTGTAGAGATAAAACTCTACGTTTAGGTTTACGTGGATTTTATTTGGATTAATTTATATTTCTATATTAATTAGTGGATTTTGTACCTTATAGGTACAAATCGAAAATTAGGTGTCCAGGAAGCAAAATTGATCAAAGAGTAAGAAAAGAGTTGCAATTAGGAAAATAAAATCAAATTAGAAGAAGGAATCCCCGAACATCATTGGAAGTTTCCACGAAGTCGAGCATAACTTTCTCATCCGGATTCCAAATCAACTTATTCCGGCGGCATTGGAAACTATTTCAACTCGCTACAATTCCTGTCTAATGGCAAAATTCCAAATTCGGACTCGAGTATGGTCAAAATTGGATTCCAAAAGCGATGATGAAAATACGTACTGCAAAATTGATCAAAGAGTAAGCAAACAGTTGCAATTAGGAAAATAAATTCAAATTAGAAGAAGGAATCCCCGGAAGTGCATGCACAAAAGTACTCACGCAAAAGTGCATTCGCAAAAAGGATCATGAAAACACAAACTACAATCCTAGGACATTAATACAAATAAAAAAACATGCATAAGCCCACTCGCTCAAATGGACATGCACAAACGTACATGTAAAAAAACAATCGCAAAAGTGCATTCGCAACAACGTTCTTTAAAAAATGAACTACAATACTAGGATATTAATACGCATCAACAAACAACAGCAAAAACACTAGATTAAAAAGATATAGTGGAGTGTAGAAATAAAACTCTACGTTTAGGTTTACGTGGATTTTTTTTAGGATTCTTTTATATTTATATATTAATTGGTGGATTTGGTATCTTATAGCTACAAATTGAAAATTAGGTATCCATTAAGCAAAAATGATCAAAGAGTAAGAAAATAGTTGCAATTAGGAAAATAAAATCAAATTAGAAGAAGGAATCCCCGAACATCTTTGGTAGTGTCCACGAAGTCGAGCATAACTTTCTCATCCGGACTCCAAATCAACTGATTCCAGCGGCATTGGAAAGCTATTTCAGCTGGCTACAATTCATGTCTAATGGCAAAATTCCAAATTCGGACTCGAACATGGTCAAAATTTGATTCCAAAAGCGATCATGAAAATGCGTACTACAGCTCGAGGACATGAATGCGCATGGAGAAGCGTGCACAAAAACACTCACTACAAAAAGATACTGACACAAGTAAAAGTACAAAGCATGCACAAAAGTACTCGCGCAAAAGTGCATTCGCAAAAAGGATCATGAATACACAAACTACAATCCTAGGACATTAATACAAATAAAAAACATGCATAAGCACACTCGCTCAAATGGACATGCACAAACGTACATGTAAAAAAACATGCGCAAAAGTGCATTCGCAACAACGTTCTTAAAAACACGAACTACAATACTAGGACTTTAATACGCATCAACAAACAACAGCAAAAACACTAGATTAAAAAGATACAGTGGAGTGTAGAAATAAAACTCTACGTTTAGGTTTACGTGGATTTTTTTTCGGATTAATTTATATTTCTACATTAATTGGTGGATTTGGTATCTTATAGGTAAAAATTGAAAATTAGGTGTCGAGGAAGCAAAAATGATCAAAGAGTAAGAAAAGAGTTGCAATTAGGAAAATAAAATCAAATTAGAAGAAGGAATCCCCGAACATCTTTGGTAGTGTCCACGAAGTCGAGCATAACTTTCTCATCCGGACTCCAAATTAACTGATTCCGGCGGCATTGGTAAGCTATTTCAGCTAGCTACTATTCCTGTCTAATGGCAAAATTCCAAATTCGGAATCGAACATGGTCAAAATGGGATTCCAAAAGCGATCATGAAAATACGTACTACAGCTCGAGGACATGAAAGCGCATCAAGAAACGTGCACAAAAACACTCGGTAGAAATGAAACGGACACAAGTAAAAGTACAAAAGCATGCACAAAAGTACTCACGCAAAAGTGCGTTCGCAAAAAGGATCATGAAAACACAAACTACAATCCTAGGAATTTAATACAAATCAACAAACATGCATAAACACACTCGCTCAAATGGACATGCACAAACGTACATGTAAAAAAACATGCGCAAAAGTGCATTCGCAACAACGTTCTTAAAAACACGAACTACAATACTAGGACTTTAATACGCATCAACAAACAACAGCAAAAACACTAGATTAAAAAGATACAGTGGAGTGTAGAAATAAAACTCTACGTTTAGGTTTACGTGGATTTTTTTTCGGATTAATTTATATTTCTATATTAATTGGTGGATTTGGTATCTTATAGGTACAAATTGAAAATTAGGTGTCGAGGAAGCAAAAATGATCAAAGAGTAAGAAAAGAGTTGCAATTAGGAAAATAAAATCAAATTAGAAGAAGGAATCCCCGAACATCTTTGGTAGTGTCCACGAAGTCGAGCATAACTTTCTCATCCGGACTCCAAATTAACTGATTCCGGCGGCATTGGTAAGCTATTTCAGCTAGCTACTATTCCTGTCCAATGGCAAAATTCCAAATACGGAATCGAACATGGTCAAAATGGGATTCCAAAAGCGATCATGAAAATACGTACTACAGCTCGAGGACATGAAAGCGCATCAAGAAACGTGCACAAAAACACTCGGTAGAAATGAAACGGACACAAGTAAAAGTACAAAAGCATGCACAAAAGTACTCACGCAAAAGTGCGTTTGCAAAAAGGATCATGAAAACACAAACTACAATCCTAGGACATTAATACAAATCAACAAACATGCATAAACACACTCGCTCAAATGGACATGCACAAACGTTCATGTAAAAAAACATGCACAAAAGTGCATTCGCAACAACGTTCTTAAAAACACGAACTACAATACTAGGACTTTAATACGCATCAACAAACAACAGCAAAAACACTAGATAAAAAAGATACTGTGGAGTGTAGACATAAAACTCTATGTTTAGGTTTAGGTGGATTTTTTTTCGGATTAATTTATATTTCTATATTAATTGGTGGATTTGGTATCTTATAGGTACAAATCGAAAATTAGGAGTCGAGGAAGCAAAATTGATCAAAGAGTAAGAAAAGAGTTGCGAAAATAAAATCAAATTAGAAGAAGGAATCCCCGAACATCTTTGGTAGTGTCCACGAAGTCGAGCATAACTTTCTCATCCAGACTCCAAATCTACTGATTCCGGCGGCATTGGAAAGCTATTTGAGCTGGCTACAAATCTTGTCTAATGGCAAAATTTCAAATTCGGACTCGAACATGGTCAAAATTGGATTCCAAAAGCGATCATGAAAATACGTACTACAGCTCGAGGACATGAATGTGCATCAAGAAACGTGCACAAAAACATTCTCTAGAAAAGATAATGATATTGGGGATCGTGCATGTATACGCAGCGGAATTTAAATTTTTTTAGATCGAACTAGTTTCGATTACATGCATAAACTAATCACATAGTCAACGTACCTTGACGCTTCCGCCATACATATGGTAATTATCGATTTTATTAAAAACATGTAAAACCGAAAATTATAAAACATGCTTGTTCATCATATTAAAAAATCGAAACACGTAATCACATATTACACATGCTCGTAAATTAAAAATCATACAAACATGTTCGAATCGAATTACGAAAGTTCCGATTTAATTAATTCTTGTAGCGTGAGATTTCGACGAATCGAAATCCAAACTCAAACACGTACAAGCTGCTTTATACCACTCCTAGGGGCTGCAGGAACACCACCAAACGGCAGCTGGTCCGAAGGTGAGGCGACGGCGGCGCGTGGCAGTCAGCGGCGGCGGCGCGTGGGTGGTGCAGCGGCGCGTGCGGCGGTGCAGCGGCGGCGTGGCAATTCCGTAGGGGCAGCAGCTCCTCTCCAATTAGGTTTCACCTCGAATAAACGGATCTCCCCCTACTGTAGCACTAGATACAAAGGGGTTAGATAACAAAGGAAATACGATAGAGAAAGGAGAGGAAAAACCGGCGGATTCCGGCGGATTCCGGCGGCGGACGGTGCCGGTGCGGCGGTGGCAGCGGCGGCCGAGAGGCTGGACGGCTAGGGCTGAGGAGTAAAAAATCTAATCGAAAACTCTTGTTTGAGGTCTATTTATACTTAGGGTTCTCAACCCTTGTGGGCTTAAGTCATTGGGCTTGACCCACTGATGCATTAAGTCCATTCCCTCGTCGGCCTCGTTTCTAACAAACGATCGTTCACAAAATTATAACAAAATTATATTTGTGACGAGCTCAAAGTTCTCGTCGATACGAGTGCCTCTTCGAAAGTTCCAATTTCCAAAATTGGAAACTTCCACTTCAGTGGACCTGCTAAATCGGGAAACTTCCCAATTTAGAAAGTTCACTAAATTCCGCATGTCTCTCTTTCTCTACGTTTATTCCGACTCGTAATCCACAATTACGAATCTTGGACTCAATCATATTGACCTCCAACTTTGAAAAGATTAACATATTAACCTATGCTCATTGTTATCAAGGATCCGTATTACACCAGAAGTGTGACCCTCAATGGTTCAGGTGTATGCTAGCCGTGGGCTCACAACTCTTTGTGATTCGAACAACACATTGTTCTAATACGAACTCCTCCCAAGAGTCCCGATTAGAGTAAAACTCATTTTACTTAATCGCCGATCAAATCGATGCCCAACGAATCAAGATTGGCGTCTAGCAACTACGCATCATGATTCCCTAGATACAAGTGAAGTGCCTGCAAGAACCTTATGATATAGTTAGCGTACAGTACGATCCCTTCCCAGCACATGTCCCGATTGAACTAGAGGCATTGGTTCACCGAGACCTCTTATAAAGTTCAATGACCGTGCGAACGTTCTAGGTATTATAAATCCGTTCGTGTGTGACTTAGGGAAACACATTTCCATAATCACCCCACTATCAACTCTGGCCAGAGATTCCTTGGATTATAAACCGTCAGAACACACAGGACATCCATGACTACTCAAGCGCTCGAATCCCCTACTACAATGCACAGAATTGACACTAGATTTCGGATTAAACGAACGTTGGCCCTTGTAGTGGTCCGCTATGGGACTCAGGGACAGGTCACGATACAATCAGTCCTCTAGTGAAGTCACGGTGATGTTTGGGTCTTAAGGACTAATGGTGTACAACTATATCTTAGAAACCTATTACTCGATGAATGAGAACCACTTATAGATTTCTAGGGCGAGGGAGTTCAGTGAACTCATCTAGTATTAGCACCCACTCAAGTATGCCGATGTCACAACACCGAGGACTGATGAGACGCAGTACACATACACTAAGTGCTAGTCTCAAAAGGGAAAGGCCGGTATCCTCATTATTGGCGTAACCCATTGACTAGGAACAAGGTTTAACAGTTACATTACATTGCTGAGTTATCTCACGATTCTACTAGATCAACTCATAGTAATAGAGTAACTCGTTAGGACTATATCTATGCTGCTTGCATGGGATAAGAGATATAGAATGCCAAATGAAATATTTTATTATTACGAACGAAAAAACGATTTTTTTATTACAAGATAAAAGGAAAGACCACAGCCACAAGTTGGCTTGTTGGTCACCTACTCCAACAATCTCCCACTTGACCTAAAGCCAACTACTCATAAATCTAAGTCCCATCGACTCTCGTTGTTTCTCGTGGACTGATCCTGACAATGGCTTGGTGAAGGGATCTGCAATATTGTCCTCCGTGGTGACTCTGTCTAGCTTGACTTCACCTCTCTCTATGATCTCTCGGATCACATGGTATTTTCTCAACACGTGCTTCTCGACTTCTGATGAGCTCTTGGTTCCTTAGCTTGCGCTACGGCTCTGTTGTTATCGCAGTACAGCCGTACTGGATCGCTAGCGTTTGGAAATACACCCAACTCTTGGATGAATTTCCTAATCCATGACCCTTCCCTTGAAGCATCTGATGCTGCAATATATTCAGCCTCGGTGGTGGAATCAGCCGTCGTGCCTTGTTTGGAACTCTTCCAACACACGGCACCCCCGTTGACTTTGAATATATACCCCGAGTTTGACTTCGAGTCATCCACGTCCGATTGAGAACTAGAATCCGTGAAGCCTTCTAATTTCAACTCGGTGTCCCCATAGACCAAAAACAAATCTCGAGTTCTACGCAAGTACTTGAGAATGTCCTTCACAGCCTTCCAATGGGCTGGGCTGGGGTCGGACTGATATCTGCTTGTGACGCTCACATCATACGCAATATCAGGTCGTGTACATAGCATGCCACACATTATGCTTCCTATAGCGGATGCATAAGGTGTCCTTTTCATCTCCTCGATTTCCTTTTGCGTTTGAGGACGCATGGATTTCGAGAGACGAACCCCATGAGACATTGGCAAGAATCCCTTCTTGGATTCTTCCATGCTAAACCGTTTAAGAACGGTGTCTATGTACATGGATTGTGACAAGCCATGTAATCTCCTCGATCTATCTCTATAGATCCGTATTCCCAATACGTAGGATGCTTCTCCCAAATCCTTTATCGAGAAACGTGTGGATAACCATACTTTAGTTGACTGTAACATCCCTACATCATTCCCAATGAGTAGTATGTCATCAACATAAAGTACATGGAAAGTCACTGCACTCCCACTAACCTTCTTGTAGACACAAGGTTCCTCCGGGTTTTTCACAAATTCAAACTCTTTGATAGTTGTGTCGAACCTTTTGTTCCAACTACGGGATGCTTGTTTCAATCCATAAATGGATCGCTGGAGTTTGCAAACCTATTGCTCATCTCCAGAAGATATGAAGCCTTCTGGCTGCGCCATGTAAATTTCTTCCTCAATGTCCCCATTAAGGAAAACGGTCTTCACATCCATTTGCCATATACGTAGTCATACCACCCAGAGATGGCCAGCAAAATCCTAATGGACTTAAGCATAGCAACTGGAGAGAAGGTTTCCTCATAGTCAACTCCTTGCTTTTGAGTATAACCCTTCGCTACCAATCTAGCCTTGTAGGTCGATACCTTTCCATCTACTCCACTTTTCTTCTTATAGATCCACTTGTGGCCTATGGGAACGATTCCCTCGGGTGGATCTACCAAGGTCCATACCTTGTTGGAGTACATGGAGTCCATTTCGGATTTCATGGCATTAAGCCAATGTCCCTTGTCTGTATCCGATACAGCTTCGTTGAAAGTTCTAGGATCACATCCTTGGTCAACTTCATCAACGAGGAATAACCTATCGGGCGCTCTACGAACTCTTTCGGATCTACGCAGCAACGGTTCAGGAGGTATATTAGTGGTTTGTTGAATTGGTTCATTATCTGATTGTTGTGCTTGAACTTCAGATTGTGGTACTCGAACTTCGTCGAGATCAACTACACTGCCCTTTCTATCCGATAGAAATTCCTTCTCAAGGAACACGGCATTTCTCGAGACGAACACCTTTGCCTGGGAAACATAGTAGAATTCGTATCCCATGGAATCCTCGGGATACCCCACAAAATAGCATAAGTCGGATTTTCTGTCCAACTTATCTCCCACTAGCCGCTTCACGTAAGCGGGACAACCCCATATCCTAATATCTTTAAACGTGGGTTTCTTGGAGTGCCAAAGTTCATAAGGTGTGGAGTTAACTGCTTTGGTATTAACCCTATTCAGCAAATATACGGCAGTTAGGAGTGCATGACCCCATAGGTATGCTGGTAGCTCGGTGAACCCCATCATAGATCGAACCATGTCTAACAGTGTTCGATTCCGACGTTCGGAAACTCCATTAAGTTGAGGAATTCCAGGAGGAGTCCATTGAAACAGAATCCCATTCTCTTTAAGATAGTCTATAAACTCAGTACTTAAGTATTCGCCACCACGATCGGATCGTAGTTTCTTAATACGTCTACCGAGTTGGTTTTCTACTTGGTGTCTAAAATCCTTGAACTTTTCAAAAGTTTCAGACTTATACTTCATTAAGTACACGAAACCATACCTAGAATAATCGTCGGTAGAGGTAACGAAGTAGTTAAAACCACCCCTAGCACTAACGCTTAGTGGACCACACACGTCTGAATGGATCAAATCCAAAAGACCCTCGGCTCGTTCCATCTTCCCTTTGAAGGGAGTCTTGGTCATTTTTCCTTTGAGGCAGGATACACAAGTTTTAAGTGATTTCACGTCCTCCAAGGAGAACAATCCTTCACTTACAAATTTGTTCATCCTTCTCAAGGAAATATGACCCAGTCGAGCGTGCCAAAGTTGTGCGGGGTTAAGACTTATATCTTTTCGTTTTGCTGATATAACGTTAATTGGTATTTCACTTGGATTTAGTTCATATAAGTTGTTTATAAGTTGTCCCTTACAAATCATATTTTGATCCTTTTGTATAATGCAAATCGAATTTCCAAAAACAAAAGTAAAACCTTCATTATCCAAAACAGGAATAGAAATAAGGTTTCGAATAAGTGACGGAACAAATAAACAATTGTTCAAAACAATGGAAAAACTAGAATCCAAAACAGAAACATAAATCGTCCCAATGGCTTCAGCAGCAACCCTTGCTCCGTTGCCCATTCTTAGGTAGGTCTCACCCACATTAAGCCTTATACTTCTTGTCATGAGCTGCAAATCATTACAAAGATGTGAGCCACAACCAGTATTCAATACCCAAGAAGAAGATTTAACGGACAAATTAACTTCTATTAAATACGTACCCTTTTTAGAACGTTTCTGATCGAGGTAAGCCTTGCAGTTGCGTCGCCAATGGCCCTTCTTTCCACAATGATGGCAAGCGTCATCAACTTGCTTGGCGACCTTGTTATTCTTCACTCCGCTCGACTCGCCCTTCTCAAGTTTCTTGCTCGGGCCGAAACTCCTTTCTTTCCTTTTCTTCTGAAAAGAACCTTTCTTCGCAGAAGGAGCAACTAGGAGAACAGATTTCTCCTTCTTGATCGTGGACTCATAACTGACCAACATGTTCAACAACTCATCCAATGGTGGATCAAGCTTGTTCATGTTGAAGTTCACTATGAACGATTCATAAGAACTAGGAAGGGACAGTAGGATCAAATCCACCGAGAGCTCGGCCGGGAGGGTGACATCAAGGCTCACCAACTTCTCAAGGAGAGTGATCATCTTGAGACCGTGCTCGTGGACCGAAGCCCCTTCACGCAACCTCATGTGATCAACTCCTTGGTAGCTGAGTACCTCGATGCCCTAGTATTCTCACTGTACATGCTTTCAAGATGATGCTTGATATCGTAAGCATGTACGTGAGACTCATACTTCCTCGCGAGCTCTGGCACCATGGATGGTATCATGTAGCACCTCGCATGGAGGTCGTCCTTCTTCCATGCCTCGAAAGTGGCAGTCTCGTCAGCAGTAGCAGTCGCAGGGAGAGCAGCGGGGGGACGTTCATTGAGCACATAGAGACGCTCCTCGACTTGGAGCACAAGTTTCTGATTGCGAAGCCAATCCAAATAGTTTGGACCGGTGAGTTTGTTTTGGTCGAGGATAGAGGAAAGGGGATGTTTGGACATTGTTGCTGAGAAAATTTTAAGAAGACAATAATTAGAGTTTGTTTCGTAATAATTGTTACAATTAAAATTTTGGACTTTTATGTTTTAATTGTTCTCCCACTAATTTTATCGAATTCCACCACCCTCTAGCAGACAATCGAGAAAACTTATTTTTCTTTAATGGGCTTTAGGTCCAATAGCGCCAATGTAACCCGTAGTTAATCTATCCCTATTACACAAGCCTAAAGGTAGAGTACTATCAATCACATCACTATGTGACCCTAAAGTTCGATTTACCTCACACTTGATAATGACCTAAGTTGATCTAGCGAATATCAAAATCTTCGTGTGTCATGTCTAGCCTACCAATATGAGATGTCACAGATCCAACTATATCAAACTAATGCAATCCCTAGTTAATCTAGCCGACCACATTAATCCAATATAATTTTATCTATGACCGTATCTCCATCTAATGTCAATTAAATTACAGCTTATCCCACAATAGCACTCCCCGCTAACACGGCTTACTACACTATTATGATAGGCTACACATAATTTAATTGTTGGTAGAAGGAAAGAAAAATTCAACAATTTGGTTTTTCTTTATAGCTTGATAATTATTCTTGATTAAGAATGAGGGATTTTATTTATTAAATCTTATTAGCTCATCGGAAGTTTTAGGTTATGATCGTTTGTGATTCCTACAACTATGTTCTCTAGGTATGTGGAAACGCATATTGATCCTAAGAGAGACATACGATCATCATCGTACTTAATTACAATCATTCATCTTATGAATTAATTAATTAATACGATTAATTGCAAATATAATTAACGGACTCCCTTCATTCATAAATCAATCAAATAAGAATGAAGTCTATCAATTATTTGCCATTAAATTTGTGTTCCATTAATTAAACTAATTTAACGACTAAATTAAATAATTAATCCAACACTATTCTTTGAATTCAAATTAAATTAATGGATCAATTATCTAATTGGGTTTAATTGATAAATAATTTCAAAAATTAAAAATCAATTAATTTGAATATTAATATCATAAAATCAACTCGGATTTTTTATGCAAAATATTTAATTAATATTAAACCACCCAATTTGATAACACCAATAATTCAACAATTCAACAAATCGAAGCATGCTTTCGAAAGCGATAAACATGTTGACAAATAAACGATTAACCCGGGGCTCTGATACCACTGTTGGGGATCGTGCATGTATACGCAGCGGAATTTAAAATTTTTTAGATCGAACTAGTTTCGATTACATGCATAAACTAATCACATAGTCAACGTACCTTAACGCTTCCGCCATACATATGGTAATTATCGATTTTATTAAAAACATGTAAAACCGAAAATTATAAAACATGCTTGTTAATCATAGTACAAAATCGAAACACGTAATCACATATTACACATGCTCGTAAATTAAAAATCATACAAACATGTTCGAATCGAATTACGAAAGTTCCGATTTAATTACCTCCTGTAGCGTGAGATTTCGACGAATCGAAATCCAAACTCAAACACGTACAAGCTGCTTTATACCACTCCTAGGGTCTGCAGGAACACCACCAAACGGCAGCTGGTCCGATGGTGAGGCCACGGCGGCGCGTGGCAGTCAGCGGCGGCGGCGCGTGGGCGGTGCAGCGGCGCGTGCGGCAGTGCAGCGGCGGCGTGGCAATTCCGTCGGGGCAGCAGCTCCTCTCCAATTAGGTTTCACCTCGAATAAACGGATCTCCCCCTACTGTAGCAGTAGATACAAAGGGGTTAGATAACAAAGGAAATACGATAGAGAAAGGAGAGGAAAAACCGGCGGATTCCGGCGGATTCCGGCGGCGGACGGTGCCGGTGCGGCGGTGGCAGCGGCGGCCGAGAGGCTGGACGGCTAGGGCTGAGGAGTAAAAAATCTAATCTCAAACTCTTGTTTGAGGTCTATTTATACTTAGGGTTATCAACCCTTGTGGGCTTAAGTCATTGGGCTTGACCCACTGATGCATTAAGTCCATTCCCTCGTAGGCCTCGTTTCTAACAATTGATCGTTCACAAAATTATAACAAAATTATATTTGTGACGAGCTCAAAGTTCTCGTCGATACGAGTGCCTCTTCGAAATTTCCAATTTCCAAAATTGGAAACTTCCACTTCACTGGACCTTCTAAATCGGGAAACTTCCCAATTTAGAAAGTTCACTAAATTCCGCATATCTCTCTTTCTCTACGTTTATTCCGACTCGTAATCCACAATTACGAATCTTGGACTCAATCATATTGACCTCCAACTTTGCAAAGATTAACATATTAACCTATGCTCATTGTTATCAAGGATCCGTATTACACCAGAAGTGTGACCCTCAATGGTTCAGGTGTATGCTAGCCGTGGGCTCACAACTCTTTGTGATTCGAACAACACATTGTTCTTATACGAACTCCTCCCAAGAGTCCCGATTAGAGTAAAACTCATTTTACTTAATCGCCGATCAAATCGGTGCCCAACGAATCAAGATTGGCGTCTAGCAACTACGCATCATGATTCCCTAGATACAAGTGAAGTGCCTGCAAGAACCTTATGATATAGTTAGCGTACAGTACGATCCCTTCGCAGCACATGTCCCGATTGAACTAGAGGCATTGGTTCACCGAGACCTCTTATAAAGTTCAATGATCGTGCGAACGTTTTAGGTATTATAAATCTGTTCGTGTGTGACTTAGGGAAACACATTTCCCTAATCACCCCACTATCAACTCTGGCCAGAGATTCCTTGGATTATAAACCGTCATAACACACAAGACATCCATGACTACTCAAGCGCTCGAATCCCCTACTACAATGCACAGACTTCACACGAGATTTCGGATTGCACGAACGTTGGCCCTTGTAGTAGTCCGCTATGGGACTCAGGGACAGGTCACGATACAATCAGTCCTCTAGTGAAGTCACGGTGATGTCAGGGTCTTAAGGACTAATGGTGTACAACTACATCTTAGAAACATATTACTCGATGAATGAGAACCACTTATAGATTTCTAGGGCGAGGGAGTTCAGTGAACTCATCTAGTATGAGCACCCACTCAAGTATGCCGATGTCACAACACCGAGGACTGATGAGACGCAGTACACATACACTAAGTGCTAGTCTCAAAAGGGAAAGGCCGGTATCCTCATTATTGGCGTAACCCATTGACTAGGAACAAGGTTTAACAGTTACATTACATTGCTGAGTTATCTCACGATTCTACTACATCAACTCACAGTAATAGAGTAACTCGTTAGGACTATATCTATGCTGCTTGCATGGGATAAGAGATATAGAATGCCAAATGAAATATTTTATTATTACGAACGAAAAAACGATTGTTTTATTACGAGATAAAAGGAAAGACCACAGCCACAAGTTGGCTTGTTGGTCACCTACTCCAACAAATGACACAAGTAAAAGTACAAAAGCTAGCACAAAAGTACTCACGCATAAGTGCATTCGCAAAAAGGATCATGGAAACACAAACTACAATCCTAGGACATTAATACAAATCAACTAACATGCATAAGCACACTCGCTCAAATTGACATGCACAAACGTGCATGTAAAAAAATATGCGCAAAAGTGCATTCCCAACCACGTTCTTAAAAACGCGAACTACAATACTAGGACTTTAATACACATCAACAAACAACGGCAAAAACACTAGATAAAAAAGATACAGTGGAGTGTAGAGATAAAACTCTACGTTTAGGTTTACGTGGATTTTTTTTTGGATTAATTTATATTTCTTTATTAATTAGTGGATTTGGTACCTTATAGGTACAAATCGAAAATTAAGTGTCCACGAAGCAAAATTTATCAAAGAGTAAGAAAAGAGTTGCAATTAGGAAAATAAAATCAAATTAGAAGAAGGAATCCCCGAACATCATTGGAAGTGAGCACGAAGTCGAGCATAAATTTCTCATCCGGACTCCAAATCAACTGATTCCGGCGGCATTGGCAAGCTATTTCAGCTGGCTACAATTCCTGTCTAATGGCAAAATTCCAAATTCGGACTCGAATATGGTCAAAATTGGATTGCAAAAGCGATGATTAAAATACGTACTACAAAATTGATCAAAGAGTAAGAAAACAATTGCAAGTAGGAAAATAAAATCAAATTAGAAGAAGGAATCCCCGAACATCTTTGGTAGTGTCCACGAAGTCGAGCATAACTTTCTCATCCGGACTCCAAATCAACTGATTCCGGCGGCATTGAAAAGCTATTTCAGCTGGCTACAATTCATGTCTAATGGCAAAATTCCAAATTCGGACTAGAACATGGTCAAAATTGGATTCCAAAAGCGATCATGAAAATACGTACTACAGCTCGAGGACATGAATGCGCATCAAGAAACGTGCACAAAAACACTCGCTAGAAAAGATACGGACACAAGTAAAAGTAAAAAAGCATGCACAAAAGTACTCACGCGAAAGTGCATTCGCAAAAAGGATCATGGAAACACAAACTACAATCCTAGGACATTAATACAAATAAAAAAATATGCATAAGCACACTCGCTCAAATGGACATGCACAAACGTACATGTTAAAAATCATGCGCAAAAGTTCATTCGCAACAACGTTCTTAAAAAAACGAACTACAATACTAGGACTTTAATACGCATCAACAAACAACAGCAAAAACACTAGATAAAAAAGATATAGTGGAGTGTAGAAATAAAACTCTACGTTTAGGTTTACGTGAATTTTTTTTAGGATTACTTTATATTTCTATATTTATTGGTGGATTTGGTATCTTATAGGTACAAATCGAAAATCAGGTGTCCAGGAAGCAAAAATGATCAAAGAGTAAGAAAGAGTTGCAACTAGGAAAATAAAATAGAATTAGAAGAAGGAATCCCCGAACATCTTTGGTAGTGTCCACGAAGTCGAGCATAACTTTGTCATCCGGACTCCAAATCAACTGATTCAGGAGGCATTGGTAAGCTATTTCAGCTGACTACTATTCCAAATTCAGACACGAACATGGTCAAAATTGGATTCCAAAAGCGATCATGAAAATACGTACTACAGCTCCAGGACATGAAGGCGCATCAAGAAACGTGCACAAGAACACTCGCTAGAAAAGAAACGGAAACAAGTTAAAGTACAAAAGCATGCACAAAAGTACTCACGCAAAAGTGCATTCGCAAAAAGGATCATGAAAACACAAACTACAATCCTAGGACATTAATACAAATCAACAAACATGCATAAGCACACTCGCTCAAATGGACATGCACAAACGTACATGTAAAAAAACATGCGCAAAAGTGCATTCGCAACAACGTTCTTGAAAACACGAACTACAATACTAGGACTTTAATACGCATCAACAAGCAAGAGCAAAAACACTAGATAAAAAAGATACAGTGGAATGTAGACATAAAAGTCTACGTTTAGGTTTACGTGTATTTTTTTCGGATTAATTTATATTTCTATATTAATTGGTGGATTTGGTATCTTATAGGTACAAATCAAAAATTAGGTGTCCTGGAAGCAAAATTGATCAAAGAGTAAGAAAAGAGTTGCGAAAATAAAATCAAAATAGAAGAAGGAATCCCCGAACATCTTTGGTAGTGTCCACGAAGTCGAGCATAACTTTCTCATCCTGACTCTAAATCTACTGATTACGGCGGCATTGGAAAGCTATTTGAGCTGGCTACAATTCCTGTCTAATGGCAAAATTCCAAATTTGGACTCGAACATGGTCAAAATTGGATTCCAAAAGCGATCATGAAAATACGTACTACAGCTCGAGGACATGAATGTGTTAGAGTAGGTGACCAACAAGCCAACTTGTGGCTGTGGTCTTTCTCTTTTTCTTGAAATAATACAATCGCTTTTCGTTCGTAATAATAAAACATTTCATTTGGCATTCTATATTGTTGGGAATCAGGCACGTGTACGCAGCGGAAAACAAAAAAAATTATGTGATTTAAACAATTTAAAACACATAAACACATGCCCGACAATATTCAAAACAATTAATTGCGTACCTTTGCGCTTCCAGCAAAAATAAAAACAAGATACATGCTTAATTATTTAAACAAATTTAAATCAATTAACATGCTCGCGTTTAAATCAAATAACATGCTCGAACAAATAACAAGAACGAACATACATTTTAGATTTAAACCTAAACGAATGAATTCGTGAGTTTACCTCTTGAAGCGTGAGGTAGGAGCACTAAGCAAGACGAGATTGCTACGGAAACCAATCCGTACAATCCGAGGCAGCAGCGGTGGAGCGGCAGCAGCGGCGTGACGGCCACGGCGGCGCGTATAACTCACGCGCGGTCTTCGGGTGGCGCGTGGGGTTGCGTGCGGCTTCGGCTCGTGTGCTGCTCCTCGATTCTTCGATCTTCAATTTTCATCCTCTCGGATTCACCTCGTATACTTTGATCTACTAAACACGTGGCACTAGACACGTAATAGTTAGAAATAACGGAAGAAAAGAAAGAGGGAAAAGAGTACCGAAAGGGATCGGCCAACGGATGGCCGATTCCGGCGACGGCGGCGCGGTGGCCGAGGAGAGAGGGCCGAGTGAGAGAGAGTGTGAGTGGCTAGGGTTAGGGTTGTGTGTTGTATTTGTGTAAGACCTATAAATCTTGTATTTATAGTGTCTTGCATAAAACCCTAGCGGGCTTAAGTTGGACCGGGTCCAACAGCTTAAGTTCGTTAGTACTTTTACTTGCTCGTCTCTCTCAATTCAATGACCGAAAAATTGCAACGATTACATTTTCGGAATCATTATAAAGTCCTCGTCATTACGAGTGCCAACTCTCAATTTCCAACTTTCCAAAAGTGGAAACCCTAGTTCAGTGCACTTTCTAAATTTGGAAACTTCCCGATTTAGAAGGTCCACTACAATGTTCGCCTATTCTTTTCCTTTTCTTATTCTCATTCATAATTCCAAATTACGAATGTTGGACCCAATCATATTGACTTCGAATCATGCAAAGATAAACATATTTTACCTTTGATTGTTTATTCAAAGATCTCATGTGCACGAGCAGTGTGACCCTCGATGGTTCAGGTGTAAGCTAGCCGTGGGCCCACAACCTTTTGTGGTCAGAACTCGTCCCTTGGAGTTACGATTAAGATGAAGCTCGTTTCACCTTAATCACCCAACGAATCAAGATTGGCGTCTAGCAACTACGCGTCATGATTCCCTAGATACAAATGAAGTGCCTGCAAGAACCTTCAGATATAGTTAACGTACAGTATGGTCCCTTCGATACATATGTCCCGATCGAACTAGAGGCATTGGTTCGTCGAGACCTCTTTATATGTTCGATGACGGTGCGATCGTTCCAAGTGTTGTAATCGTCACGTGCATGACTTAGAGAATCGAATTCTCTAATCATCACTTAGTCAGCTCTGGCCAGAGACTTAGAATGATTACAAACTTTCAGAACGCACAGAACATCCAAGACTATTCTAGCGATCGAATCCCCGACTACAACGCACATACCTCCTACTAGATTTCGGACTGCACGAACACTGGCCCTTGGGATGGTCCTCGGTGGAACTCAGGGACAGGTCACGATACAGCTGGTCCTCTAGTGAAGTCACGGTGATGTCTAGGTCATAAGGACTAATGGTGTACAACTATACCATAGATATCTCTACTCGATTATTGGGAACCACTTAGAGATTTCTTGGGTGAGGGAGTTCAGTTAACTCGTCAACTTACGAGCACCCACTTATGCATGCCGATATCACAATACCGTTTACTGATGAGATGCAGTACACATACACTAAGTGCTAGTCTCTTAATGGGAAAGGCCGATATCCTCATTGTTGGCGTAACCCTTCGACCAGGAACACGTTTAACAGTTATAATACTAAAGTAAATATCTCACGATCCTAACGATCATTTACTCGTACTTGTAATAATTGTAAGGACTATATCTATGCTTGTGACAAGGGACAAAGATATAGAATGCCAAGTTGTTTTGTCATTAATACGAATAAAGGTTCGTTTATTACAATAATAAATACAAAAGACCACAGCCACATGTTGGCTTGTGGGTCACCTACTCTAACATATATCTCTTATCCCATGCAAGTAGCATAGATATAGTCCTAACGAGTTACTCTATTACTGTGAGTTGATCTAGTAGAATCGTGAGATAACTCAGCAATGTAATGTAACTGTTAAACCTTGTTCCTAGTCGATGGGTTACGCCAATAATGAGGATACCGACCTTTCCCTTTTGAGACTAGCACTTAGTGTATGTGTACTGCATCTCATCAGTCCTCGATGTTGTGACATCGGCACACTTGAGTGGGTGATCATACTAGATGAGTTCACTGAACTCCCTCGCCCTAGAAATCTATAAGTGGTTCTCATTCATCGAGTAATAGGTTTCTAAGATATAGTTGTACACCATTAGTCCTTAAGACCCAGACATCACCGTGACTTCACTAGAGGACCGATAGTATCGTGTCCTGTCCCTGAGTCCCACAGCGGACCACTCCAAGGACCAACGTTCGTTCAATCCGAAATCTAGTGTGAAGTCTGTGAATTGTAGTAGGGGATTCGAGCACTTGAGTAGTCATGGATGTCCTGTAAGTTCTAACGGTTTATAATCCGAGGAATCTCTGGCCAGAGTTGATAGTGGGGTGATTAGGGAAATGTGTTTCCCTAAGTCACACACGAACGAATTTATAATACCTAGAACGTTCGCACGGTCATTGAACTTTATAAGAGGTCTCGGTGAACCAATGCCTCTAGTTCAATCGGGACATGTGCTGCGAAGGGATCGTACTGTACGCTAACAATATCATAAGGTTCTTGCAGGCACTTCACTTGTATATAGGGAATCATGATGCGTAGTTGCTAGACGCCAATCTTGATTCGATGGGCACCGATTTGACAGGGATTAGGTAAAATGAGTTTTACTCTAATCCGGACTCATGGGAGGAGTTCGTATAAGAACAATGTGTTGTTAGAATCACAAGGAGTTGTGAGACCACGGCTAGCATACACCTGAACCATTGAGGGTCACACTTCTCGTGTAATATAGATCCTTGATAACAACAAGCATAGAATAATATGTTAATCTTTGAACGATTGGATGTCGATATGATTGAATCCAAGATTCGTAATTGTGGATTGCGAATCGGAATAAACGTAGAGAAAGAGAGACATGCGGAATTTAGTGAACTTTCTAAATTGGGAAGTTTCCCGATTTAGCAGGTCCACTAAAGTGGAAGTTTCCAATTTTGGAAATTTGAAATTTCGAAGAGGCACTCGTATCGACGAGGACTTTGAGCTCGTCACAAATATAATTTTGTTATAATTTTGTGAACGATCGTTTGTTAGAAACGAGGCCGACGAGGGAATGGGCTTAATGCATCAGTGGGTCAAGTGCAATGACTTAAACCCACAAGGGTTGAAAACCCTAGTATAAATAGACCTCAAACAAGAGTTTGAGATCAGATTTTTACACACCAAAACCCTAGCCGTCCAGCCCTAGCCTCTCGGCTCTCTCGGCCGCTGCTGCCCCGCCGCACCACCACCGATCACCGCCGCTTGTTGCCGGTTTTCCCCTCTCTACTCCTTCGTTTATTCTTTGTTGTTTATCTGACTCGATTACATCTAGTGCTGTAGTTCGAGTGGGTCAAAACATACGAGGTGAAACCTGATTGGAGGAGAGGAACATCGCTGCCCCACCGTCGAAGTCGCACGCGCCGCTGTTACGCAGCACGCGCCGCCGTCCGCCACCTGCTGGACCAGCTTGCTCCAGCCGTGAGTTGCTGCCCCGAGGATTGGTAATTCGCAGCTTGTACGTGTTCGGTTCTAGGTTTCGATTTGTCGAAATCTCACGCTACAAGAGGTAATTTAATCGGAACTTTCGTAAATTTTATTCGAACATTGTTTGTGTGAATTTTAATTTACAAGCATGAGTAATATGTGAATACGTGTTTCGATTTTGCTATATGATGAACAAGCATGTTTTATAATTCTTTTCGGTTTTACATGTTTTAATAAAATCGATAATTACCATGTGTATGGCGGAAGCGTTAAGGTACGTTGACTATGTGATTAGTTTATGCATGTAATCGAAACTAGTTCGATCTAAAATTTTGAAATTCCGCTGCGTATACATGCACGATCCCCAACAGTGGTATCAGAGCCACGGGTTAATCGTTTATTTGTCAACGTGATTATCGCTTTCGAAAGCATGCTTCGATTTGTTGAATTGTTGAATTATTGGTGTTATCAAATTGGGTGGTTTAATATTAATTAAATATTTTGAATATTTCAGAACATATAAAATTTTATTTATTTTTAAAACTCGGATTTTTCTGCTGCTGCTGTCGTTTTTCAGCTGACCGAACCGGTCCGGTCGGACCGGTCTGACCGGTCCGGTCAGCACACACAAAAAAAAAAAAAAAAAAAAAAAAAAAAAATTATTGATTTTCTGATATTAATATTAAAATTAATTGATTTTTAATTTTTGATTAAACCCAATTAGATAATTGATCCATTAATTTAATTTGAATTCAAAGAATAGTGTTGGATTAATTATTTAATTTAATCGTTAAATTAATTTAATTAATGGAACACAAATTAAATGGCAAATAATTAATGGACTTCATTCTTATTTGATTGATTTATGAATGAAGGGAGTCCGTTAATTATATTTGCAATTAATCATATTAATTAATTAATTCATGAGATGAATGAATGTAATTAAGTACGATGATGATCGTATGTCTCTCTTAGGATCAATATGCGTTTCCACATACCTAGAGAACATAGTTGTAGGAATCACAAACGATCATAACCTAAAACTTCCGATGAGCTAATAAGATTTAATAAATAAAATCCCTCATTCTTAATCAAGAATAATTATCAAGCTATAAAGAAAAACCAAATTGTTGAATTTTTCTTTCCTTCTACCAACAATTAAATTATGTGTAGCCTATCATAATAGTGTAGTAAGCCGTGTTAGCGGGGAGTGCTATTGTGGGATAAGCTGTAATTTAATTGACATTAGATGGAGATACGGTCATAGATAAAATTATATTGGATTAATGTGGTCGGCTAGATTAACTAGGGATTGCATTAGTTTGATATAGTTGGATCTGTGACATCTCATATTGGTAGGCTAGACATGACACACGAAGATTTTGATATTCGCTAGATCAACTTAGGTCATTATCAAGTGTGAGGTAAATCGAACTTTAGGGTCACATAGTGATGTGATTGATAGTACTCTACCTTTAGGCTTGTGTAATAGGGATAGATTAACTACGGGTTACATTGGCGCTATTGGACCTAAAGCCCATTAAAGAAAAATAAGTTTTCTCGATTGTCTGCTAGAGGGTGGTGGAATTCGATAAAATTAGTGGGAGAACAATTAAAACATAAAAGTCCAAAATTTTAATTGTAACGATTATTACGAAACAAACTCTAATTATTGTCTTCTTAAAATTTTCTCAGCAACAATGTCCAAACATCCCCTTTCCTCTATCCTCGACCAAAACAAACTCACCGGTCCAAACTATTTGGATTGGCTTCGCAATTAGAAACTTGTGCTCCAAGTCGAGGAGCGTCTCTATGTGCTCAATGAACTGTTAGAGTAGGTGACCAACAAGCCAACATGTGGCTGTGGTCTTTCGTATTTATTATTGTAATAAACGAACCTTTATTCGTATTAATGATAAAACACCTTGGCATTCTATATCTTTGTCCCTTTGTCACAAGCATAGATATAGTCCTTACAGTTATTACAAGTACTAGTAATTGATCGTTAGGATCGTGAGATATTTACTTAAGTATTATAACTGTTAAACGTGTTCCTAGTCGAAGGGTTACGCCACTAATGAGGATATCGGCCTTTCCCATTAAGACTAGCACTTAGTGTATGTGTACTGCATCTCATCAGTAAACGGTATTGTGATATCGGCATGCATAAGTGGGTGCTCGTAAGTTGACGAGTTCACTGAACTCCCTCACCCTAGAAATCTCTAAGTGGTTCCCAATAATCGAGTAGAGATATCTATGGTATAGTTGTACACCATTAGTCCTTATGACCTAGACATCACCGTGACTTCACTAGAGGACCAGCTGTATCGTGACCTGTCCCTGAGTTCCACCGAGGACCATCCCAAGGGCCAGTGTTCGTGCAGTCCGAAATCTAGTGGGAGGTCTGTGCATTGTAGTCGGGGATTCGATCGCTAGAATAGTCTTGGATGTCCTGTGTGTTCTGAAAGTTTGTAATCATTCTAAGTCTCTGGCCAGAGCTGACTAAGTAATGATTAGAGAATTCGATTCTCTAAGTCATGCACGTGACGATTACAACACTTGGAACGATCGCACCGTCATCGAACATATAAAGAGGTCTCGATGAACCAATGCCTCTAGTTCGATCGGGACATATGTATCGAAGGGACCGTACTGTACGTTAACTATATCTGAAGGTTCTTGCAGGCACTTCATTTGTATCTAGGGAATCATGACGCGTAGTTGCTAGACGCCAATCTTGATTCGTTGGGTGATTGAGGTGAAACGAGCTTCATCTTAATCGTAACTCGAAGGGGACGAGTTTTTACCACAAAGGGTTGTGGGCCCACGGCTAGCTTACACCTGAACCATCGAGGGTCACACTGCTCGTGCACATGAGATCTTTGAATAAACGGTCAGAGATAAAATAGTTTATCTTTGCATGATTGGAAGTCAATACGATTGGGTCCAACGTTCGTAATTTGGAATTATGAATGAGAATAAGAAAAGGAAAAGAGTAGGCGAACGTATTAGTGAACTTTCTAAATCGGGAAGTTTCCAAATTTAGAAAGTGCACTGAACTAGGGTTTCCACTTTTGGAAAGTTGGAAAACGAGAGTTGGCACTCGTAATGACGAGCACATTATAATGGTTCCGAAAATGTAATCGTTACAATTTTCCGATCATTGAATTGAGAAAGACGAGCAAGTAAAGGAACTAACGAGCTTAAGCTGTTGGGCCCAGTCCAACTTAAGCCCGTTAGGTTTTATGCAAGGGACTATAAATACATGATTTATAGACCTTGCACAAACACCACAAACCCTAACCCTAAAGCGGTCGTCCACCTCTCTCTCTCGCTCTCTCTCTCGCGCGGCCACCTCCGCCGTTGACGCCGCCCCGTCGCCGGAATCGGCCATCCCTTGGCCGATCCCTTTCGGTATTCTTTTCTTCTTTCTTTTCTTCCGTTAATTCTAACTACTTCGTGTCTAGTGCCACGTTTTAGTAGATCGAAGTATACGAGGTGAAATCCGAGAGGAGGAAGACTGTAGATCGAAGAATCGAGGAGCAACGCACGAGCCGAAGCCGCACGCTGCCCCACGCGCCGCCCCGGAAGTCCGCGCGTGAAGTTCACGCGCCGCCGTGGTCAATCCGCCGCTGCTGCCGCTGCACTCCATTGCTGCCCCGATTGTACGGATTGGTTTCCGTAGCAATCTCGACGTACTATACGCTCCTACCTCACGCTTCAAGAGGTAAACACGCGAAACCCTAGTTTCGATTTGAGTTTTGTTTAAACTATGTATTCATGTTTGTTTCGTATGATTTATGTGATTATGTGTAATCGATTCAAATCAATGCAAGCATGTTATTTGTTTTAAACGCGAGCATGTTAATTGATTTAAATTCGGTTAAATTAATTAGCATGTATGTTGTTTTTAATTTCGCTGGAAGCGCAAAGGTACGCAATTAATTGATTTAATTTGTCGGGCATGTACTATGTGCGTTTTAAACTCGTTTAATTCGCATAAATTTTTGTTTTCCGCTGCGTATGCGTGCCCGAAACCCAACAGTGGTATCAGAGCTCGTTGCGCAATTAATTGCGTTCGTTTTAATATGCATGTTCGATTTATTAAAGTAGTGATTGTCGTATTATGTAATTGGGAGTTTTCGTAAGTTTAAAATATTTTTGAAATATTGTTTAGAGTTTTTCCAGCTTTAAAATTGTTTAAAATTGGAAAATCGGATCTGAAATTATTTTTAAAACATCGGTTTTTAATTGTTCGGATCGAACCGGTCGAACCGGCCGGTTCGATGGTTGTGCACGATTTAGTTGACCGAATCCAAGTGGATTCGGGTCGGTCAGACCGGTTCCCGGTCCGACTGACCCGGCCCACTGATTTGGGTCAGCTGGACCGGGCAGAACCGGACCGCTTCGGTCCGAACCGGTCAGACCGGTCGGCCGAACCGGTTCACTGAAAAATAAAAAAAAAAAAAAAAAAAAAAAAAAAAAATAATTTCAGATTTCTAAAATTAAACTTAAAACAAATTGATTTTAAGTTTTGGAAAATTATTTTCAATTAATCCCAATTAGATAATTTGATCGACAATCATCTATTTTAGTAAATAGGTGTTAGATTAATTAATTAATTTAAATTGTTAAATTGATTTCAATTAATAGAACACATTTATAATATTGATTATATGTTCAACTTAATTAGTAGTACCTCAACATTATTTGAATGATTTATGCTAGTTGAGGTTCTATAATTATTTTGAAAAACCCGATAATTAATTAATGTAATTAATTATGTAGTTAGGTCGTATGTTCCTCTTAGGACAATATGCGCTTCCATATACCTTTAGAGAACATAGATGTAGGAATCACATAGACCAATCCAAAACCTTCTGATGAGATAAAACTTTTAAATAAAATCCCTCATTCTTAATTCAATTAAGAATCATTTCAAGCTATAAAGGAAAACCCAATATGTTGAGTTATTTCTTTCCTTCTGCCAACGGTTGGATTATGTGTAGCCCTTTACTATAGTGCAGTAAGCCGTGTTAGCGGGAAGTGCTATGGTAGAGTAAGCTGTAATTCAATTGACATAATGATGAAGGTAGCCGTAGAAAAGGGTTATGTTGAATTAACGTGGTCGGCTAGATTAACTAGGGACTGCATTAGTTTGGCATAATCAAGTTCTATGAGCATCTTTGATTGGTAGGTTAGACTTGACACACGACGATTTTGATATTCGCGAGATTAACTTAGGTCATTATCAAGTGTGAGGAAAATTAATTTAGGGTCATATTGTGGATATGATTGATTGTGATCTACCTTTGGGCAAATATAATCGGGCTAGATTAACTACGGGTTATATTTGTCTATTGGACCTAAAGCCCATTAAGAAAAATCAGTTTTCTCGTTTGTCTACTAGAGGGAAGTGGAACTCGATAAAATTAGTGGGAGAACAATTAAATAACACAAGTCCAAACATTTAATTGTAACAATCATTTAACGCGAATCTCTAATAATCCTCTTCTCTATATGTCTCAGATAATCATGTCTAAGAATCCCATAATGTCAATCCTCGACAATAAACTCAATGGCCCTAATTACCTAGATTGGTTGCGTAGTCTTAAGCTTGTACTAACTGTTGAGGGGCGTCTCTATGTTTTGAACGAGAGGCTTCCCGCCACTATACCTGCCACAGCGACTGATGCTGAAAAGGAAACTTATGAAGTTTGGAAGAAAGATGACACTCATGCTAGGTGCTATATGATAGCCGCCATGGAGCCTGCGCTTGCGAGGAAATATGAGTCTCACTTGCATGCTTTCGATATAAAGGCTCATCTCGATAGCATGTATAGTGAGAATATTAGGGCATCGAGGTACGCTGCTACAAAAGAGTTGATCACAGCGAGACTGCGCGAAGGGGTTTCGGTCCACGAGCACTGTCTCAAAATGATCACTCTCCTTGAAAAGCTAGTGAATCTTGATGTCACCCTCCCGGCCGAGCTCTCGTTGGATTTGATCCTATTGTCTCTTCCTAGTTCCTATGAATCGTTCATAGTGAACTTCAACATGAACAAACTAGATCCTCCCTTGGATGAGTTAATGAACATGTTGGTTAGCTTCGAGTCCACCATTAAGAAAGAGAAGTCTGTTCTCATTGCTGCTACTTCTGGAAAGAAGAGTTCTTTCCAAAAGAAGAGAAAGGAAAGAGTTCTTTTCCCTAACAGCAAGTTCGAAGTGGGTGAAGGTAGTGGGGGCCCCAAAGCAAAGGTTAGCAAACAAGTTGATGATGCTTGCCATCACTGTGGAAAGAAAGGACATTGGCGCCGCAACTGCAAGGCTTACCTAAAGCAGAAAGGTTCTGAAAAGGGTACGTATTTCATTGACGTAAATTTGTTTGTCAACTCTTCTTCTTGGGTATTGGATACGGGCTGTGGCTCACATTTGTGCAATGATTTCCAGCTAATGACAAGAAGTCGAAGACTTAGAGCGGGTGAGACCTACCTAAGGATGGGGAATGGAGCAAGAGTTGCTGCTGAAGCCATTGGCACAATTTACTTAAATGTTTTGGATTCTAGTTTTCCTATTGTTTTGAACGATTGTTTATTTGTTCCGTCGCTCATTAGAAACCTTATTTCTATTCCTGTATTAGATATTGAAGGTTTTACTTTTGTTTTTGGAAATTCGATTTGCATTATACAAAAGAATGAGAATTTAATTTACAAAGGACGACTATTAAACAACTTGTACGAACTAAATCCAAGTGAAATACCTATTAATGTTATATCAGCAAAACGTAAAGAGATAGATCAAAACCCCGCACAACTTTGGCACGCTAGATTAGGTCATGTCTCTTTAAGAAGGATGAACGATTTTGTTAGTGAAGGATTGTTCTCTTTGGAGGACGTGAAATCACTACAAACTTGTGAATCTTGCCTTAAAGGGAAAATGACCAAGTCACCTTACAAAGGGAAAATGGAACGAGCCGAGGGTCTTTTGGATTTGATCCATACAGACGTATGTGGTCCACTAAGTGTTAGTGCGAAGGGTGGATACAACTACTTCGCCACCTTTACCGACGATTATTCTAGGTATGGGTATGTGTACTTGATGAATTACAAGTCTGAAACATTTGAAAAGTTCAAAGATTTTAGACATGAAGTAGAAAAGCAACTCGGACGAAGTATTAAGAAGCTGCGATCCGATCGTGGTGGAGAATACTTGAGCATCGAGTTCATTGACTATCTAAAAGAAAATGGGATACAGTCCCAATGGACTCCACCGGGAACTCCTCAACTTAATGGAGTATCCGAACGTCGGAATCGAACTTTATTAGATATGGTTCGATCAATGATGGGGTTCACAAACTTACCGGCATACTTGTGGGGTCATGCACTCCGTACTGCCGCGTATTTGCTGAATAGAGTTAACACCAAAGCAGTTAAATCCACACCTTATGAACTTTGGCATTCCCGGAAACCCAATTACAAACATATTAGGATATGGGGTTGTCCCGCTTATGTGAAGCGATTAGTGGGAGATAAGTTGGATAGTAAATCCGACTTGTGCTATTTTGTGGGGTATCCCGAAGACTCAATGGGATACGAGTTCTACTATGTCAAAGAAGCAAAGACGTTTGTTTCGAGAAATGCCACCTTTTTGGAAAGGGAGTTTCTATCCGATAGAAAGGGCAGCATGATAGAACTTGAAATAGTTCAAGAACCACAAAGTGAAGTTCAAACGCAAGAACAAGCAATCGAACCAATACAACAAACCACTAATATACCTCCTGAACCTACGGTACGTAGATCCGAAAGAGTTCGGAAAATGCCGGATAGGTTATTCCTCCTCGAAAATGATGAAGATCATGTTGAGCTTGGACAAGATCCAAGAACATACAATGAGGCCGTATCGGATGCGGACATGGGACATTGGCTAACTGCCATGAAATCCGAAATGGACTCCATGTACTCCAACAAGGTATGGACCTTGGTAGATCCACCCAAAGGAATTGTTCCTATAGGCTGCAAGTGGATCTATAAGAAGAAAATTGGAGTTGATGGAAAGGTATCGACCTATAAAGCTAGATTGGTAGCAAAAGGATACACTCAAAGGCAAGGTGTTGACTATGAGGAAACCTTTTCGCCAGTCGCGATGCTGAAGTCCATTAGGATTTTGCTTGCCATAGCTGCGTGGTACGACTACGAGATATGGCAAATGGATGTGAAGACCGCCTTCCTTAATGGAGACATTGAGGAAGAAATCTACATGGCGCAGCCGGAAGGCTTCATATCTTCTGGAAGTGAGCAAAAGGTTTGCAAGCTCCAGCGATCCATTTATGGATTGAAGCAAGCATCCCGTAGTTGGAACATTAGATTCTACTCAACTATCAAAGAGTTTGATTTTGAGAAGAATCCGGAGGAACCTTGTGTATACAAGAAGATTAGTGGGAGGGCAGTGATATTTTTAGTGCTTTACGTTGATGACATTCTACTCATTGGGAATGACGTAGGAATGCTGCAACAAACGAAAGCATGGTTGTCCACACGTTTCTCAATGAAGGATTTGGGAGAAGCATCTTATGTATTAGGAATACGCATCTATAGAGATAGAGCAAGAAAGATGCTTGGCTTATCCCAAAGCCTGTACATAGACACCGTTATGAGACGGTTTAGCATGGAAGAATCCAAGAAGGGATTCTTGCCAATGTCCCATGGGGTTCGTCTCTCGAAATCTATGTGTCCCCAAACACCTAGTGACATCGAAGAGATGAAAAGGACGCCCTATGCTTCTGCCATAGGAAGCATAATGTATGGCATGCTATGTACGAGACCCGATATTGCGTATGCTGTGAGTGTCACAAGCAGATATCAGTCTAACCCCGGCCCGGCTCACTGGAAAGCCGTGAAAGATATCCTCAAGTACTTGCGAATAACTAAGGATATATTTTTGGTCTATGGGGGGTGCCGAGTTGAAATTAGAGGGTTTCACTGACTCTAGTTTTCAATCGGACGTGGACGACTCAAAGTCGAATTCTGGATTTATATTCACGCTCAATGGTGGTGCCGTGTGTTGGAAGAGTTCCAAGCAAAGCACGACGGCCGATTCAACTACCGAAGCGGAATACATTGCAGCGTCTGAAGCTTCAAAGGAAGGGACTTGGATAAGGAAATTCATCCAAGAGTTGGGTGTCATTCCTGATGCTAGTGATCCAGTACCGTTGTACTGTGATAACACCGGAGCCGTGGCGCAAGCTAAGGAGCCACGATCTCATCAGAAGTCAAAGCATATTCTGAGGAAGTATCACGTGATCCGAGAGATCATTGATAGAGGTGAAGTTAAGGTTGAACGAGTCACCTCGGAAGAGAACGTTGCAGACCCCTTCACGAAGCCTTTACCAAGATCGGTCCATGAGAAACATCGAGAGTCGATGGGATTGCGATTTATGGGTAGTTGGCTTTAGGTCAAGTGGGAGATTGTTAGAGTAGGTGACCAACAAGCCAACATGTGGCTGTGGTCTTTCGTATTTATTATTGTAATAAACGAACCTTTATTCGTATTAATGATAAAACACCTTGGCATTCTATATCTTTGTCCCTTTGTCACAAGCATAGATATAGTCCTTACAGTTATTACAAGTACTAGTAATTGATCGTTAGGATCGTGAGATATTTACTTAAGTATTATAACTGTTAAACGTGTTCCTAGTCGAAGGGTTACGCCACTAATGAGGATATCGGCCTTTCCCATTAAGACTAGCACTTAGTGTATGTGTACTGCATCTCATCAGTAAACGGTATTGTGATATCAGCATGCATAAGTGCGTGCTCGTAAGTTGACGAGTTCACTGAACTCCCTCACCCTAGAAATCTCTAAGTGGTTCCCAATAATCGAGTAGAGATATCTATGGTATAGTTGTACACCATTAGTCCTTATGACCTAGACATCACCGTGACTTCACTAGAGGACCAGCTGTATCGTGACCTGTCCCTGAGTTCCACCGAGGACCATCCCAAGGGCCAGTGTTCGTGCAGTCCGAAATCTAGTGGGAGGTCTGTGCATTGTAGTCGGGGATTCGATCGCTAGAATAGTCTTGGATGTCCTGTGTGTTCTGAAAGTTTGTAATCATTCTAAGTCTCTGGCCAGAGCTGACTAAGTAATGATTAGAGAATTCGATTCTCTAAGTCATGCACGTGACGATTACAACACTTGGAACGATCGCACCGTCATCGAACATATAAAGAGGTCTCGATGAACCAATGCCTCTAGTTCGATCGGGACATATGTATCGAAGGGACCGTACTGTACGTTAACTATATCTGAAGGTTCTTGCAGGCACTTCATTTGTATCTAGGGAATCATGACGCGTAGTTGCTAGACGCCAATCTTGATTCGTTGGGTGATTGAGGTGAAACGAGCTTCATCTTAATCGTAACTCGAAGGGGACGAGTTTTGACCACAAAGGGTTGTGGGCCCACGGCTAGCTTACACCTGAACCATCGAGGGTCACACTGCTCGTGCACATGAGATCTTTGAATAAACGGTCAGAGATAAAATAGTTTATCTTTGCATGATTGGAAGTCAATACGATTGGGTCCAACGTTCGTAATTTGGAATTATGAATGAGAATAAGAAAAGGAAAAGAGTAGGCGAACGTATTAGTGAACTTTCTAAATCGGGAAGTTTCCAAATTTAGAAAGTGCACTGAACTAGGGTTTCCACTTTTGGAAAGTTGGAAAACGAGAGTTGGCACTCGTAATGACGAGGACATTATAATGGTTCCGAAAATGTAATCGTTACAATTTTCCGATCATTGAATTGAGAGAGACGAGCAAGTAAAGGAACTAACGAGCTTAAGCTGTTGGGCCCAGTCCAGCTTAAGCCCGTTAGGTTTTATGCAAGGGACTATAAATACATGATTTATAGACCTTGCACAAACACCACAAACCCTAACCCTAAAGCGGCCGTCCACCTCTCTCTCTCGCTCTCTCTCTCGCGCGGCCACCTCCGCCGTTGACGCCGCCCCGTCGCCGGAATCGGCCATCCCTTGGCCGATCCCTTTCGGTATTCTTTTCTTCTTTCTTTTCTTCCGTTAATTCTAACTACTTCGTGTCTAGTGCCACGTTTTAGTAGATCGAAGTATACGAGGTGAAATCCGAGAGGAGGAAGACTGTAGATCGAAGAATCGAGGAGCAACGCACGAGCCGAAGCCGCACGCTGCCCCACGCGCCGCCCCGGAAGTCCGCGCGTGAAGTTCACGCGCCGCCGTGGTCAATCCGCCGCTGCTGCCGCTGCTGCCGCTGCACTCCATTGCTGCCCCGATTGTACGGATTGGTTTCCGTAGCAATCTCGACGTACTATACGCTCCTACCTCACGCTTCAAGAGGTAAACACGCGAAACCCTAGTTTCGATTTGAGTTTTGTTTAAACTATGTATTCATGTTTGTTTCGTATGATTTATGTGATTATGTGTAATCGATTCAAATCAATGCAAGCATGTTATTTGGTTTAAACGCGAGCATGTTAATTGATTTAAATTCGGTTAAATTAATTAGCATGTATGTTGTTTTTAATTTCGCTGGAAGCGCAAAGGTACGCAATTAATTGATTTAATTTGTCGGGCATGTACTATGTGCGTTTTAAACTCGTTTAATTCGCATAAATTTTTGTTTTCCACTGCGTATGCGTGCCTGAAACCCAACATGAACGTCGCCCCGCTGCTCTCCCTGCGACTGCTACTGCTGACGAGACTGCCACTTTCGAGGCATGGAAGAAGGACGACCTCCATGCGAGGTGCTACATGCTAGCATCCATGGTGCCAGAGCTCGCGAGGAAGTATGAGTCTCACGTGCATGCTTATGATATCAAGCATCATCTTGAAAACATTTACAGTGAGAATACTAGGGCATCGAGGTACTCAGCTACCAAGGAGTTGATCACCATGAGGCTGCGTGAAGGGGCTTCGTTCCACGAGCACGGTCTCAAGATGATCACTCTCCTTGAGAAGTTGGTGAGCCTTGATGTCACCCTCCCGGTCGAGCTCTCGGTGGATTTGATCCTACTGTCCCTTCCTAGTTCTTATGAATCGTTCATAGTGAACTTCAACATGAACAAGCTCGATCCACCATTGGATGAGTTGTTGAACATGTTGGTTAGCTATGAGTCCACGATCAAGAAGGAGAAATATGTTCTCCTAGTTGCTCCTTCTGCGAAGAAAGTTTCTTTCCAGAAGAAAAGGAAAGAAAGGAGTTTCGGCCCGAGCAAGAAACTTGAGAAGGGCGAGTCGACCGGAGTGAAGAATGTCAAGGTCACCAAGCAAGTTGATGACGCTTGCCATCATTGTGGAAAGAAGGGCCATTGGCGACGCAACTGCAAGGCTTACCTCGATCAGAAACGTTCTGAAAAGGGTACGTATTTAGTTGAAGTTAATTTGTCCGTTAAATCTTCTTCTTGGGTATTGGATACTGGTTGTGGCTCACATCTTTGTAATGATTTGCAGCTCATGACAAGAAGTATAAGGCTTAATGTGGGTGAGACCTACCTAAGAATGGGCAACGGAGCAAGGGTTGCTGCTGAAGCCATTGGGACGATTTATGTTTCTGTTTTTATTTGTTCCGTCACTTATTCGAAACCTTATTTCTATTCCTGTTTTGGATAATGAAGGTTTTACTTTTGTTTTTGGAAATTCGATTTGCATTATACAAAAGGATCAAAATATGATTTGTAAGGGACAACTTATAAACAACTTATATGAACTAAATCCAAGTGAAATACCAATTAACGTTATATCAGCAAAACGAAAAGATATAAGTCTTAACCCCGCACAACTTTGGCACGCTCGACTGGGTCATATTTCCTTGAGAAGGATGAACAAATTTGTAAGTGAAGGATTGTTCTCCTTGGAGGACGTGAAATCACTTCAAACTTGTGTATCCTGCCTTAAAGGAAAAATGACAAAAACTCCCTTCAAAGGGAAGATGGAACGAACCGAGGGTCTTTTGGATTTGATCCATTCAGACGTGTGTGGTCCACTAAGCGTTAGTGCTAGGGGTGGTTTTTAACTACTTCGTTACTTTTACCGACGATTATTCTAGGTATGGTTTCGTGTACTTAATGAAGTATAAGTCTGAAACTTTTGAAAAGTTCAAAGATTTTAGACACCAAGTAGAAAACCAACTCGGTAGACGTATTAAGAAACTACGATCCGATCGTGGTGGCGAATACTTAAATACTGAGTTTATAGACTATCTTAAAAAGAATGGGATTCTGTCTCAATGGACTCCTCCTGGAACTCCTCAACTTAATGGAGTTTACGAACGTCGGAATCGAACACTGTTAGACATGGTTCGATCTATGATGGGGTTCACCGAGCTACCGGCATACCTGTGGAGTCATGCACTACTAATTGCCGTGTATTTGCTGAATAGGGTTAATACCAAAGCAGTTAACTCCACGCCTTATGAACTTTGGCACTCCAGGAAACCCACGTTTAAACATATTAGGATATGGGGTTGTCCTGCTTATGTGAAGCGGCTAGTGGGAGATAAGTTGGATAGAAAATCCGACTTATGCTATTTTGTGGGGTATCCCGAGGATTCCATGGGATACGAATTCTACTATGTTTCTGAGGCAAAGGTGTTCGTCTCGAGAAATGCCGTGTTCCTTGAAAAGGAATTTCTATCGGATAGAAAGGGTAGTGTAGTTGATCTCGAAGAAGTTTGAGAACCACAATCTAAAGTTCAAGCACAACAATCAGATAATGAACCAATTTAACAAACCACTAATATACCTTCTGAACCGTTGCTGCGTAGATGCGAAAGAGTTCGGAGAGCGCCCGATAGGTTATTCCTCGTTGATGAAGTTGACCAAGGATGTGATCCTAGAACTTTCAATGAAGCTGTATCGGATACAGACAAGGGACATTGGCTTAATGCCATGAAATCCGAAATGGACTCTATGTACTCCAACAAGGTATGAACCTTGGTAGATCCACCCGAGGGAATCGTTCCCATAGGCTGCAAGTGGATCTATAAGAAGAAAATTGGAGTTGATGGAAAGGTGTCGACCTACAAAGCTAGATTGGTAGCGAAGGGTTATACTCAAAGGCAAGGAGTTGACTATGAGGAAACCTTCTCTCCAGTTTCTATGCTTAAGTCCATTAGGATTTTTCTGGCCATCTCTGCGTGGTATGACTACGAGATATGGCAAATGGATATGCAGACCGCTTTCCTTAATGGGGACATTGAGGAAGAAATTTACATGGCGCAACCGGAAGGCTTCATATCTTCTGGAGATGAGCAAAAGGTTTGCAAACTCCAGCGATCCATTTATGGATTGAAACAAGCATCCCGTAGTTGGAACAAAAGGTTCGACACAACTATCAAAGAGTTTGAATTTGTGAAAAACCCGGAGGAACCTTGTGTCTACAAGAAGGTTAGTGGGAGTGCAGTGACTTTCCTTGTACTTTATGTTGATGACATACTACTCATTGGGAATGATGTAGGGATGTTACAGTCAACTAAAGTATGGTTATCCACACGTTTCTCGATGAAGGATTGGGGAGAAGCATCCTACGTATTGGGAATACGGATCTATAGAGATAGATCGAGGAGATTACTTGGCTTGTCCCAATCCATGTACATAGACACCGTTCTTAAACGGTTTAGCATGGAAGAATCCAAGAAGGGATTCTTGCCAATGTCCCATGGGGTTCGTCTCTCGAAATCCATGCGTCCTCAAACGCAAAAGAAAATCGAGGAGATGAAAAGGACACCTTATGCATCCGCTATAGGAAGCATAATGTATGGCATGCTATGTACACGACCTGATATTGCGTATGCTGTGAGCGTCACAAGCAGATATCAGTCCGACCCCGGCCCAGCCCATTGGAAGGCTGTGAAGGACATTCTCAAGTACTTGCGAAGAACTCGAGATTTGTTTTTGGTCTATGGGGATACCGAGTTGAAATTAGAAGGCTTCACGGATTCTAGTTTTCAATCGGACGTGGATGACTCGAAGTCAAACTCGGGGTATATATTCAAAGTCAACGGGGGTGCCGTGTGTTGGAAGAGTTCCAAACAAGGAACGACGGCTGATTCCACCACCGAGGCTGAATATATTGCAGCATCAGATGCTTCAAAGGAAGGGTCATGGATTAGGAAATTCATCCAAGAGTTGGGTGTGTTTCCGAACGCTAGCGATCCAGTACAGCTGTACTACGATAACAACGGAGCCGTAGCGCAAGCTAAGGAACCAAGAGCTCATCAGAAGTCGAAGCACGTGTTGAGAAAATACCATGTGATCCGAGAGACCATAGAGAGAGGTGAAGTCAAGCTAGACAGAGTCACCTCGGAGGACAATATTGCAGATCCCTTCACCAAGCCATTGTCAGGATCAGTCCACGAGAAACATCGAGAGTCGATGAGACTTTTTTTTTTTTGATTGAAGATGTAAATAGTATAAATCAAAAAAAGTCGTAGACAATTACAACGGGCATACCCGAGGGAATTGAGGCACTAAAGGATAGCTATACGCCATCAAAAAACATAAAAGCAACATAAAAACATCAAGTTCGTAAAAACAGGAAAAGTATCGGTTGGGGGTAAGCCCCATGCCCTAGTTTGCGTCGATTTGGCCTATCATGAATCGGCCTCCACTGCTGGTCGTCAATTCCGGATGCTGCATAAACATAGCTGAGTAAACGTGGGTTTTGATCCTCCGAGTAATAGCGGTAGTCGTCGTTTCCGTCATGTCGAATTTCATCCTATTCCGAGCTGCCCAAATGTGGTAAACAACACTTGCCAAAGCACATCTCCTCGCCTTGCTTCGGTAAGATTTGCCCTTGACATCCTTCACGAGCCACTTCAATGCTGCCCTTAGCGTAGTCGGTCGTTGGGAGATCCCCAACCAAACACGAATGCGGTCCCAAACATCTCTCGAGATGCTACATCGAAAAAATAAGTGCTCACGGTCTTCGTTCCCCGCTCCGCACAAATCACATGTCTTCTCCACCGTCGCGAACTTTGCCACATTTTCTAGGGTTTGCAACCAATCAAGGGCAGCTAACCATAGAATGAAAGAGTGCTTGGGAGTCATCGAATGGTCCCAAATCCGTCGGCCCTAAGGCGGCCCCCCAGTAGGGGCCCTAATCCAGTCGTATACTCGTCCAACCGTGATCTTCCCCATGCTCAAAAACTCCTCCATTCGAGCAAGAAGCAATGGGATTGACCCCGCCTTGCCCACGATTTCATCCCGGATGCGACATATATTTTTAAAATACGGGGGTGAAGTCGTCGACGGTTGCCATTCCCATACGGCCGTTCCTTTGAGATAAAACTCATTCACCCATTGGATCCATAGGGAATCCTTTTTCATGTGGATGTCCCATAGGTCCTTCACTAACAAGCTGCGGTTCCACGTGCGCAAACACCGAAGTCCCAGCCCCCGATCGGCCTTCGGCTTGCACAGGTGCTCCCAACCTACTTTAGGAGCACTAGTTCCCCACAAGAAATCCCGCGCCATGTCCTCAATGCGACCAATAACCGTAATCGGCACCGAGAAAATCGAAAGCCAATAGCAACGCGTACCTTGCACCACCGCCTTCAAAATCTCCAACCGACCCGCATAAGATAACGTATGCCCCTTCCAAGCTCCAATGGCATGCTCGATTTTGTCAAGCAGAGGTTGATAATTCAGCACTCGCAGTTTTGACGCAGCAAGTGGAATACCTAAGTATCGAAATGGGAAGGTGCCGGTGGCAAATCCGAATTCACCCTCAATCGATGTGCGGTCGGCCACATGGACTCCGGCAAGAAATATATTCGACTTCAAGTTATTCGCTTGAAGCCCCGATGCATGGCCGAACTCGAGAACCGTAGTGGCAAGCGTACGAACGGATGCAGCATCTCCTCTCGAAAATAGCATAAAGTCGTCGGCAAAGATGAGATGCGTCAATTTGTGCACGTGGCACATCGGATGGAAGTTGAGCTCTTGCTCCATCGATCGTGTATGCAGCAGTCTCGATAGATATTCCATGCATATAACGAAGAGATAAGGGGATAACGGATCCCCTTGACGAAGCCCTCTCATCCCCGGAAAAAACCCCTTCGTCACTCCATTAACCGACACCGTGTAGGAGACTGATGTCACACATTCAATAATCCATCGAACCACTAAGTCCGGGAACCCTAACTCCACCAACATTGACCGCAAAAAGTCCCAATTTACGGAGTCGTAGGCTTTCCGTAAATCCATCTTAATCATGCACCGGGGAGAAATCCTCTTGCGTTCATAGCCCCTCATGAGCTGCTACACCATATGTATGTTGTCCGTGATAGATCGCCCACTCACAAAAGCAGACTGAGCCCGATCTATGATAGAGGGCAACACCTTCTCAATTCGCTTCGTAATTACCTTCGCAATCACCTAGTAAATTACGTTGCAGCAAGCGATAGGCCGAAAATCACCCACCGTTTTGGCTTGGGCTGATTTTGGTATGAACACCAAAACCGTGGTGTCCCATTGTTTAAGCAGCTCACCACTGCGGAAGAACTCCAAGGCTGCCTCAGTAAGGAGAGGTCCAACTTTCGACCACGCAGCCTTGAAAAAGAGAGCCGTGTACCCATCCGGTCCCGGAGCCTTATCGTCAGCGATATCGAAAAGTGCTTCCCGAATCTCCACCCCCGTCACCGGTTGAATCAGCCCATCACGGTCCTCCTCTCCAAGTCTCGGCCCCGTGGCAATAACGTGAGTATCAACCGGTTCGCATGTAGTACGAGTGCCCAAGAAATTTTGATAATATGTCTCGAATTCGCCTAGTACCTCATCTCGGGATGTTGTGAACGTGCCATCCTCCTTGCGAAGTGCTGTAATGTTGTTTCGTTTAGCATTTCGCTTCGCCATCCCATGAAAAAATTTCGTCGTACGATCCGAGTCTCGTAAGTGGTGCAACTTCGCCTTTTGGTAGAAAAAACTCTTCTCCGCTTTCGCCAAGAACCGATATTTCTCCACCTTAGCCATCAATTCCCCACATAGTTGTTGATTATGGGGGTCATTATGGTAGATTTGCTGAATTTCCTCAAGCTCCCCTCCCGCCCGTTTCACCCGTTCAGATATATGCCCGAACTCTCGCCTATTGAAGCGTTTAAGAGGGTGCTTAAGGGCCTTGAGGTTCTTGCACACGGCCCACTGACGGCTGCCCCGGTAGTTCGCCGTCGATATCTCCTTAACTTCTCGTTGGAAATCGTCGTGCTGAGTCCACATGTTGAAAAAACGAAAAGGCCGAGATGCCGGGGGTTCGGTCCCACCTAATCGCACGATCACCGAAGAGTGGTCCGACACCCCCCCAAACGGCAGGAAGTGTGCCGAACTAGCTTCAAACACATCGCGCCACGTTTGATTTACTAGCGCACGGTCGAGTTTACTCCACACCGTATGGTTCGTCCACGTATATTGAAATCCAGTTGAGGGTAAGTCCTCAAGTCCACTTTGTCGAAAACATGTCTGTATATCGTTCAACAAATAGGGGGTCATCAAGTTGCCACCCGATTTCTCCTCCGGCTTAAGCACCACGTTGAAATCACCCAAGCAAAGCCACGGCTCGGTAATATTCGACCCAAACTCCACCAACGAATGCCATAGCGGCCGTCTCGTAACCGGTGTGAAAAGCCCATACACAAAGCTAGCGTAGAATAGTCGTTTGGTAACCAGACACGTTACCTTGCAATGGATCACCTGCGACGTCATACCAAGAACTTCCACTCGAGCCACATCCGGATTCCAAATAACGAGGATCCGGCCAGCCGTGTGTAGGTGAAAATTGTCGGCCTTCATCCAGTGCCGGAACCGCCGTTCCACGATCGAGTTCAACGTTCCCGTGTCCCAAATCTTCGTCTCCAATAAGCCACAAACCGAAAGCTTGTGCTTACCCAGGAGGTCCTCGACCTCCTTTTGCGTGAGGGAGTTGAGCAACCCCCTCACATTCCAACATCCCACGATCATTTCGTCTTTTGGGGTTTGAGGCCCCCCCGCGGCTCTGCAGTGTCACGGTCATCACGAACAATCTTCGACTCACTTTCCACCACCGAATTTGATTCCACTTCTTTAGGTAGCAGAAGCGCATCCGGAGGTAAATACTTCTTCTTGATAGTAAACTTCGACTAAGGGGCTGTTCCTGGGGAAGTTGGGGAGTGTAAGGCATTAAACTCCACCAAGGATCCCCGATCATCGTCATCGGCTGCATAGCACTCGGTCGATCCATCCTCCGAAACACCATCCTCAACACCCACGGGCACCTCATCATCCACGGTCACCGCCTCCTTTTCCGGCAACGACTCATCCACAAGCACCGTTCTCTTACCGGCCCATACCGTGGTCACCGGTGGATCTTGTGTAGCACTCACCACCGGTTTGGGTTTTCGACTACGTCCGCGTTTCACCACCGCCGCCGCTCGACATTGATCCGTTTTATGCGTCAAGGTCTGGCATTTCGAGCAAAGCACTGGCTCATAGCTGTACTCGATTGGGGTCTCATAGCTTTTCCCTTTCGCATTGATCAACTTGAGAGATCGTCGTAATGGTTTCGATGCGTCCACCTCCACTTGCAGCCGAGCGAAGCCTAGCCTCCCCATCTCATTCGTAACCTTGTCCATTTGTACTGGTTTGCCTATCTTCTGAGCGATCTTACTCAACACCTTTTTATTGTAGAGCTCCGCAGATATGTTGCGTATGATCACCCAAACCGGTACAAACATCATGTCATTGATGTCAAAGTTGAAGAATTCCGGCATGGAGCGAATGTAGAGTGTCGCCAGGCCATGTTCGAATTTCCCCAACTCCACCACCTTCATCCGGTCTTGGTCCGTTGTGAATTTGAACCCAATCCACCCCGTAGGGTGGATTTGAAACTCCACCGGGACCGCCCATTGCGATTTGATAGCACGAATGGCTTCAACACCAGGGAATTTCCCCGGAAAATATGCAACTGCCAAGAACACACCTTTCGTACCCCAATCTGTTTCGTCATCTTCCTCAAAACGTAGGACGTTCGAATCATCAAGTCCTGTCACCGAGTCCAAAGCCAAATCCTCCGGTGGTGGTGGTTTGCCTTTGAAGAACTGTGCCCAATTCACCCGTTCACCATCATCGAAGTGTAGACCTGTCGTAGAGCCACGAAGTTCACCTACCGTTGATGTCTCGGCATGTGGAATTTTGGCCGTCATCGAAGCCTCAATCGGGTGTGTGACCGGTGTTGGCTCGGGGGGTGGCAATACAGCACCGTCCCCGACACCGGTCCCCCCTTTGCCTTTCCCGGCCGTGGCCGGTTTCGGAGCAACGGCCACGGCTACCGTTCCTTTCCCCTTATCCAACGCCACAACCCCCGTCTTCTTCCTAGCCATAGTGGCCGTCAAAACCTAACCCCTTGTAACACCCTACCCAAACCCTAGTCGACAAACCCCCCTAGATCCGAGCCCCCCAACACCGGCCAAGAAAACCCTAGCCGCCACCGGTCACCGAACCCTAGCCCACGGCCCACCAAGCAGCCCACCACCAGCTGAGCAACCCTAGCCGCCCACACCGGCCGAACAACCCTAGCCGCGGCCTTACCCACCACCGAACCCTAGCCCCTCGGCCCACCAAGCCCACCGAAACCCTAGCCGTCAACACGCACACCGAGAACCTAGCCGTCAGATCCGCCGGAGCCCAACCACCGGCCGTTCACCCCCGATCGGAATCAATGGCCGTCAACACACACACGGCCTAAATCCGACGGGAATCCTTCAAAACTTCACGCCTTGACTACGAAAGCGTAGCCAAACCTCGTCCGACCGTAGATCTGGTCAATCCACCACGAACAAACGATCAAAACCGCAAGCACCTCCGAAACACGTACAAGATCTTGAAAAACGAAAGAGAAGACAAAAACGTAACTCCCTTACCCGAAGACAGAACCCCACAAAATCACCCTCAATGTGAGCGCGCCGATGAGACGAGTTGATTGGTGGTGAAACCAAGCCAATCCGATCACCGGAGATGGAAGAGCGGCCGACGGAAGGCACCACCTTGGTCGAGAAAACCTAGGGGGCGGAAAATTCTTTTCCTAACCTTGGGGAGCGTTTTTTCGACCAAGGTGATGAGACTTAGATTTATGAGTAGTTGGCTTTAGGTCAAGTGGGAGATTGTTAGAGTAGGTGACCAACAAGCCAACTTGTGGCTGTGGTCTTTCTCTTTTTCTTGAAATAAAACAATCGTTTTTCGTTCGTAATAATAAAACATTTCATTTGGCATTCTATATCTCTTATCCCATGCAAGTAGCATAGATATAGTCCTAACGAGTTACTCTATTACTGTGAGTTGATCTAGTAGAATCGTGAGATAACTTGCAATGTAATGTAACTATTAAACCTTGTTCCTAGTCGATGGGTTACGCCAATAATGAGGATACCGGCCTTTCCCTTTTGAGACTAGCACTTAGTGTATGTGTACTGCGTCTCATCAGTCCTCGATGTTGTGACATCGGCATACTTGAGTGGGTGCTCATACTAGATGAGTTCACTGAACTCCCTCGCCCTAGAAATCTATAAGTGGTTCTCATTCATCGAGTAATAGGTTTCTAAGATATAGTTGTACACCATTAGTCCTTAAGACCCAGACATCACCGTGACATCACTAGAGGACCGATTGTATCGTGACCTGTCCCTGAGTCCCACAGCGGACCACTCCAAGGGCCAACGTTCGTGCAATCCAAAATCTAGTGTGAAGTCTGTGCATTGTAGTAGGGTATTCGAGCGCTTTAGTAGTCATGGATGTCCTGTGTGTTATGACGGTTTATAATCCAAGGAATCTCTGGCCAGAGTTGATAGTGGGGTGATTAGGAAAATGTGTTTCCCTAAGTCACACACGAACGAATTTATAATACCTAGAACGTTCGCACGGTCATTGAACTTTATAAGAGGTCTCGGTGAACCAAAGCCTCTAGTTCAATCGGGACATGTGCTGCGAAGGGATCGTACTGTACGCTAACTATATCATAAGGTTCTTGCAGGCACTTCACTTGTATCTAGGGAATCATGATGCGTAGTTGCTAGACGCCAATCTTGATTCGATGGGCACCGATTTGATTGAGGATTAGGTAAAATGAGTTTTACTCTAATCGGGACTCTTGGGAGGAGTTCGTATAAGAACAATGTGTTGTTTGAATCACAAAGAGTTGTGAGCCCACGGCTAGCATACACCTGAACCATTGAGGGTCACACTTCTCGTGTAATATAGATCCTTGATAACAACAAGCATAGATTAATATGTTAATCTTTGAACGATTGGATGTCGATATGATTGAATCCAAGATTCGTAATTGTGGAATGCGAATCGGAATAAATGTAGAGAAAGAGAGACATGCGGAATTTAGTGAACTTTCTAAATTGTGAAGTTTCCCGATTTAGCAGGTCCATTGAAGTGGAAGTTTCCAATGTTGGAAATTGGAAATTTCGAAGAGGCACTCGTATTGACGAGGACTTTGAGCTCGTCAAAAATATAATTTTGTTATAATTTTGTGAACGATCGTTTGTTAGAAACGAGGCTGACGAGGGAATTGGCTTAATGCATCAGTGGGTCAAGCCCAATGACTTAAACCCACAAGGATTGAAAACCCTAGTATAAATAGACCTCAAACAAGAGTTTTAGATCAGATTTTTACACACCAAAACCCTAGCCGTCCAACCCTAGCCGCTCGGCTCTCTCGGCCGCTGCTGCCCCGCCGCGCCACCACCGATCACCGCCGCTTGTTGCCGGTTTTCCCCTCTCTACTCCTTTGTTTATTCTTTGTTTTTTATCTAACTCGTTTACATCTAGTGCTGTAGTTCGAGTGGGTCAAAACATACGAGGTGAAACCTGATTGGAGGAGAGGAACATCGCTGCCCCGCCGTCGAAGTCGCACGCGCCGCCATTACGCAGCACGCGCCGCCACCGCGTCTGCCACGCGCCGCTGTCCGCCACCTGCTGGACCAGCTTGCTCCAGCCGTGAGTTGCTGCCCCCAGGATTGGTAATTCGCAGCTTGTACGTGTTCAGTTCTAGGTTTCGATTTGTCGAAATCTCACGCTACAAGAGGTAATTAAATCGGAACTTTCGTAAATTTGATTCGAACATCGTTTGTGTGAATTTTAATTTAAAAGCATGAGTAATATGTGAATAGGTGTTTCGATTTTGCTATATGATGAACAAGCATGTTTTATAATTTTTTTCGGTTTTACATGTTTTAATAAAATCGATAATTACCATGTGTATGGCGGAAGCGTTATGGTACGTTGACTATGTGACTAGTTCGATCTAAAAATTTTAAATTCCGTTGCGTATACATGCACGATCCCCAGCAGAATGTGCATCAAGAAACGTGCACAAAAACACTCGCTAGAAAAGATAATGAAACAAGTAAAAGTACAAAAGCATGCACAAAAGTACTCACGCAAAAGTGCATTCGCAAAAAGGATCATGAAAACACAAACTACAATCCTAGGACATTAATACAAATCAACAAACATGCATAAGCACACTCGCTCAAATGGACATGCGCAAAAGTGCATTCGCAACAACGTTCTTAAAACCACGAACTACAATACTAGGACATTAATAGGCATCAACAAGCAACAGCAAAAACACTAGATAAAAACGATAGAGTGGAATGTAGACATAAAACTCTACGTTTAGGTTTACGTTGATTTTCTTTTCAGATTAATTTATATTTCCATATTAATTGGTGGATTTGGTATCTTATAGGTACAAATCGAAAATTAGGTGTCCTGGAAGCAAAATTGATCATAGAGTAAGAAAAGAGTTGCAATAAGGAAAATAAAATCAAATTAGAAGAAGGAATCCCCGAACATCTTTGGTAGTGTCCACGAAGTCGAGCATAACTTTCTCATCCGGACTCCAAATCTACTGATTCCGGCGGCATTGGAAAGCTATTTAAGCTGGCTACAATTCCTGTCTAATGGCAAAATTCCAAATTCGGACTCAAACATGGTCAAAATTGGATTCCAAAAGCGATCATGAAAATACGTACTACAGCTCGAGGACATGAATGTGCATCAAGAAACGTGCACAAAAACACTTGCTAGAAAAGATAATGACACAAGTAAAGTACAAAAGCTTGCACAAAATTACTCACGCAAAAGTGCATTCGCAAAAAGGATCATGAAAACACAAACTACAATCCTAGGACATTAATACAAATAAACAAACATGCATAAGCACACTCGCTCAAATGGATATGCACAAACGTACATGTAAAAAAACATGCGCAAAAGTGCATTCGCAACAACGTTCTTAAAAACTCGGACTACAATACTAGGCCTTTAATACGCATCAACAAACAACAGCAAAAACCCTAGATAAAAAAGATACAGTGGAATGTAGACATAAAACTCTTCGTTTAGGTTTAGGTGGATTTTTTTTCGGATTAATTTAAATTTGTATATTAATTGGTGGATTTGGTATCTTATAGGTACAAATAGAAAATTAGGTGTCTAGGAAGCAAAATTGATCAAAGAATAAGAAAAGAGTTGCAATTAGGAAAATAAAATCAAATTAGAAGAAGGAATCCCCGAACATCTTTGGTAGTGTCCACGAAGTCGAGCATAACTTTCTCATCCGGACTCCGAATCAACTGATTCCGGCGGCATTGGAAAGCTATTTGAGCTGGCTACCATTCCTGTCTAATGGCAAAATTCCAAATTCGGACTCAAACATGGTCAAAATTGGATTCCAAAAGCGATCATGAAAATACGTACTACAGCTCGAGGACATGAATGTGCATCAAGAAACGTCCACAAAAACACTCGCTAGAAAAGATAATGACACAAGTAAAAGTACAAAAGTTTGCACAAAAGTACTCACGCATAAGTGCATTCGCAAAAAGGATCATGAAAACACAAACTACAATCATAGAACATTAATACAAATCAACAAACATGCATAAGCACACTCGCTCAAATGGACATGCACAAACGTGCATGTAAAAAAATATGCGCAAAAGTACATTCGCAACCACGTTCTTAAAACACGAACTACAATACTAGGACTTTAATACACATCAACAACCAACAGCAAAAACACTAGATCAAAAAGATACAGTGGAGTGTAGAGATAAACTCTACGTATAGGTTTACGTGGATTTTTTTTTGGATTAATTTATATTTCTATATTAATTAGTGGATTTGGTACCTTATAGGTACAAATCGAAAATTAGGTGTCCTGGAAGCAAAATTGATCAAAGAGTAAGAAAAGAGTTGCAATTAGGAAAATAAAATCAAATTAGAAGAAGGATTCCCCGAACATCTTTGGTAGTGTCCACGAAGTTGAGCATAACTTTCTCATCCGACTCCAAATCAACTGATTCCGGCGGCATTGGAAAGCTATTTCTGCTGGCTAAAATTCCTGTCTAATGGCAAAATTCCAAATTCGGACTCGAACATGGTCAAAATTGGATTCAAAAAGTGATCATGAAGATACGTATTACAGTTCGAGGACATGAATGCGCATCAAGAAACGTGCACAAAAACACTCGCTACAAAAAGGTACGGACACAAGTAAAAGTACAAAAGCATGCACAAAAGTACTCACGCAAAAGTGCATTCGCAACAATGTTGTTAAAAACACGAACTACAATACTAGGACTTTAATTCGCATCAACAAACAACAACAAAAACATTAGATAAAAAAGATACAGTGCAGTGTAGAAATAAAACTCTACGTTTAGGTTTACGTGGATTTTTTTTCGGATTAATTGGTCGATTTGGTATCTGATAGGTACAATTCGAAAATTAGGTGTCCACGAAGCAAAATTGATCAAAGAGTAAGAAAAGAGTTGCAATTAGGAAAATAAAATCAAATTAGAAGAAAGAACCCCCGAACATCTTTGGTAGTGTCCACGAAGTCGAGCAAATCAACTGATTATGGCGGCATTGGAAAGTTATTTCAGCTGGCTATAATTCCTGTCTAATGGCAAAATTCTAAATTCGGACTTGAACAGGGTCAAAATTAGATTCCAAAAGCGATCATGAAATTACGTATTACAGCTCGAGGACATGAATGCGCATCAAGAAACGTGCATAAAAACACTCGCTACAAAAAAGATACGGACACAAGTAAAAGTACAAAAGCATGCACAAAAGTACTCACGCAAAAGTGCATTCGCAAAAAGGATCATGAAAACATAAACTACAATCCTAGGAAATTAATACAAAACAACAAACATGCATAAGCACACTCGCTCAAATGGACATACACAAACGTACATGTAAAAAAACATGCGCAAAAGTGCATTCGCAACAACGTTCTTAAAAACAGGAACTACAATACTAGGACTTTAATACGCATCAACATACAACAGCAAAAACACTAGATAAAAAAGATACATTGGAGTGTAGAAATAAAACTCTACGTTTAGGTTTACGTGGATTTTTTTTCGGATTAATTTATATTTCTAGATTAATTGGTGGATTTGGTATCTTATAGGTACAAATCGAAAATTAGGTGTTCAGGAAGCAAAAATGATCAAAGAGTAAGAAAAGAGTTGCAATTAGGAAAATAAAATCAAATTAGAAGAAAGAATCCCCGAACATCTCTGGTAGTGTCCACGAAGTCGAGCATAACTTTCTCATCCGGACTTCAAATCAACTGATTCTAGCGGCATTGGGAAGCTATTTCAGCTGGCTACAATTCCTAACTAATGGCGAAATTTCAAATTTGGACTCGAACATGGTCAAAATTAGATTCCAAAAGCGATCATGAAAATACGTACTACAGCTCGAGGACATGAATGCGCATCAAGAAACGTGCACAAAAACACTCACTACAAAAAGATACCGACACATGTAAAATTACAAAAGCATGCAGAAAAGTACTCACACAAAAGTGCATTCGCAAAAAGGATCATGCAAACACAAACTACAATCATAGGACATTATTACAAATCAACAAACATGCATAAGCACACTCGCTCAAATGGACATGCACAAATGTACATGTAAGAAAACATGCGCAAAAGTGCATTCGGAACAACGTTCTTACAAACACGAACTACAATACTAGGACTTTAATTCGCATCAACAAACAACAGGAAATACACTAGATAAAAAAGATACAGTGGAGTGGAGAAATAAAACTCTACATTTAGGTTTACGTGGATTTATTTTCGGATTAATTTATATTTCTATATTAATTGGTGGATTTGGTATCTTGTAGGTACAAATAAAAAATTAGGTGTCAATGAAACAAAAATGATCAAAGAGTAAGAAAAGAGTTGCAATCGGGAAAATAAAATCAAATTAGAAGAAAGAATACCCCAACATCTTTGGTAGTGTCCACGAAGTCGAGCATAACTTTCTCATCCGGACTCCAAATCAACTGATTCCAGCGGCATTGGGAAGCTGTTTCAGCTGGCTACAATTCCTATCTAATGGCGAAATTTCAAATTCGGACTCGAACATGGTCAAAATTGGATTCCAAAACGATCATGAAAAAACGTACTACAGGTCGAGGACATGAATGTGCATCAAGAAACGTGCACAAAAACACTCGCTACAAAAAGATACGGACAAAAGTAAAAGTACAAAAGCATGCACAAAAGTACTCACGCAAAAGTGCATTCGCAAAAAGGATCATGCAAACACAAACTACAATCCTAGGACATTAATACAAATCAACAAACATGCATAAGCACACTCGCTCAAATAGACATGCACAAACGTACATGTAAGAAAACATGAGCAAAAGTGCATGCGGAACAACGTTCTTAAAAACACGAACTACAATACTACGACTTTAATTCGCATCAACAAACAACAGCAAAAACACTAGATAAAAAATATTCAGTGGAGTGTAGAAATAAAACTCTACGTTTAGGTTTACGTGGATTTTTATTCAGATTAATATTTCTATATTAATTGGTGGATTTGGTATCTTATAGGTACAAATCGAAAAATAGGTGTCCAGGAGGCCAAAATGATCAAAGAGTAAGAAAAGAGTTGCAATTTGGAAAATAAAATCAAATTAGAAGTAAGAATCCCTGAATATCTTTGGTAGTGTCCACGAAGTCGAGCATAACTTTCTCACCCGTACTCCAATTCAACTGATTCCGGTGGCATTGGAAAGCTATTTCAGCTGGCTACATTCCTATCCAATGGCAAAATTCCAAATTTGGACTCGAACATGGTCAAAATTGGATTCCAAAAGCGATCGTGAAAATACGTACTACAGCTCGAGGACATGAATGCGCATCAAGAAACGTTCACAAAAACACTCGCTAGAAAAGATACGCACACAAGTAAAAGTACAAAAGCATGCACAAAAGTACTCACGCGAAAGTGCATTCGCAAAAAGGATCATGAAAACACAAAGTACAATCCTAAGACATTAATACAAATAAACAAACATGCATAAGCACATTCGCTCAAATGGACATGCACAAACGTACATGTAAAAAATCATACGCAAAAGTGCATACGCAACAACGTTCTTAAAAAAACGAACTATAATACTAGGACTTTAATACGCATCAACAAACAACAGCAAAAACACTAGATAAAAAAGATACAGTGGAGTGTAGAAATAAAACTCTACGTTTAGGTTTACGTGGATTTTTTTTAGGATTAATTTATATTTCTATATTAATTGGTGGATTTGGTATCTTATAGGTACAAATCGAAAATTAGGTGTCTAGGAAGCAAAAATGATCAAAGAGTAAGAAAGAATTGCAATTAGGAAAATAAAATCAAATGAGAAGAAGGAATCCCCGAACATCTTTGGTAGTGTCCACGAAGTCGAGCATAACTTTCTCATCCGGACTCCAAATCATATGATTCGGGCGGCATTGGTAAGCTATTTCAGCTGGCTACTATTCCTGTCTAATGGCAACATTCCAAATTCAGAGACGAACATGGTCAAAATTGGATTCCAAAAGCGATCATGAAAATACGTACTACAGCTCGAGGACATGAATGCGCATCAAGAAACGTGCCCAAAAACACTCGCTAGAAAAGAAACGGACACAAGTGAAAGTACAAAAGCATGCACAAAAGTACTCACGCAAAAGTGCATTCGCAAAAAGGATCATGAAAACACAAACTACAATCCTAGGACATTAATACAAATCAACAAACATGCATAAGCACACTCGCTCAAATAGACATGCACAAACGTACATGTAAGAAAACATGAGCAAAAGTGCATGCGGAACAACGTTCTTAAAAACACGAACTACAATACTACGACTTTAATTCGCATCAACAAACAACAGCAAAAACACTAGATAAAAAATATTCAGTGGAGTGTAGAAATAAAACTCTACGTTTAGGTTTACGTGGATTTTTATTCAGATTAATATTTCTATATTAATTGGTGGATTTGGTATCTTATAGGTACAAATCGAAAAATAGGTGTCCAGGAGGCCAAAATGATCAAAGAGTAAGAAAAGAGTTGCAATTTGGAAAATAAAATCAAATTAGAAGTAAGAATCCCTGAATATCTTTGGTAGTGTCCACGAAGTCGAGCATAACTTTCTCACCCGTACTCCAATTCAACTGATTCCGGTGGCATTGGAAAGCTATTTCAGCTGGCTACATTCCTATCCAATGGCAAAATTCCAAATTTGGACTCGAACATGGTCAAAATTGGATTCCAATAGCGATCGTGAAAATACGTACTACAGCTCGAGGACATGAATGCGCATCAAGAAACGTTCACAAAAACACTCGCTAGAAAAGATACGCACACAAGTAAAAGTACAAAAGCATGCACAAAAGTACTCACGCGAAAGTGCATTCGCAAAAAGGATCATGAAAACACAAAGTACAATCCTAAGACATTAATACAAATAAACAAACATGCATAAGCACATTCGCTCAAATGGACATGCACAAATGTACATGTAAAAAATCATACGCAAAAGTGCATACGCAACAACGTTCTTAAAAAAACGAACTATAATACTAGGACTTTAATACGCATCAACAAACAACAGCAAAAACACTAGATAAAAAAGATACAGTGGAGTGTAGAAATAAAACTCTACGTTTAGGTTTACGTGGATTTTTTTTAGGATTAATTTATATTTCTATATTAATTGGTGGATTTGGTATCTTATAGGTACAAATCGAAAATTAGGTGTCTAGGAAGCAAAAATAATCAAAGAGTAAGAAAGAATTGCAATTAGGAAAATAAAATCAAATTAGAAGAAGGAATCCCCGAACATCTTTGGTAGTGTCCACGAAGTCGAGCATAACTTTCTCATCCGGACTCCAAATCATATGATTCGGGCGGCATAGGTAAGCTATTTCAGCTGGCTACTATTCCTGTCTAATGGCAACATTCCAAATTCAGAGACGAACATGGTCAAAATTGGATTCCAAAAGCGATCATGAAAATACGTACTACAGCTCGAGGACATGAATGCGCATCAAGAAACGTGCCCAAAAACACTCGCTAGAAAAGAAACGGACACAAGTGAAAGTACAAAAGCATGCACAAAAGTACTCACGCAAAAGTGCATTCGCAAAAAGGATCATGAAAACACAAACTACAATCCTAGGACATTAATACAAATCAACAAACATGCATAAGCACACTCGCTCAAATGGACATGCGCAAAAGTGCATTCGCAACAACGTTCTTAAAAACACGAACTACAATACTAGGACTTTAATAGGCATCAACAAGCAACAGCAAAAACACTAGATAAAAAAGATACAGTGGAATGTAGACATAAAACTCTACGTTTAGGTTTACGTTGATTTTTTTTCGGATTAATTTTTATTTCCATATTAATTGGTGGATTTGGTATCTTATAGGTACAAATCGAAAATTAGGTGTCCTGGAAGCAAAATTGATCAAAGAGTAAGAAAAGAGTTGCAATTAGGAAATAAAATCAAATTAGAAGAAGGAATCCCCGAACATCTTTGGTAGTGTCCACGAAGTCGAGCATAACTTTCTCATCCGGACTCCAAATCTACTGATTCCGGCGGCATTGGAAAGCTATTTAAGCTGGCTACAATTCCTGTCTAATGGCAAAATTCCAAATTCGGACTCAAACATGGTCAAAATTGGATTCCAAAAGCGATCATGAAAATACGTACTACAGCTCGAGGACATGAATGTGCATCAAGAAACGTGCACAAAACCACTTGCTAGAAAAGATAATGACACAAGTAAAAGTACAAAAGCTTGCACAAAATTACTCACGCAAAAGTGCATTCGCAAAAAGGATCATGAAAACACAAACTACAATCCTAGGACATTAATACAAATAAACAAACATGCATAAGCACACTCGCTCAAATGGACATGCACAAACGTACATGTAAAAAAACATGCGCAAAAATGCATTCGCAACAACGTTCTTAAAAACTCGAACTACAGTACTAGGACTTTAATACGCATCAACAAACAACAGCAAAAACACTAGATAAAAAAGATACAGTGGAGTGTAGACATAAAACTCTTCGTTTAGGTTTAAGTGGATTTTTTTTCGGATTAATTTATATTTCTATATTAATTGGTGGATTTGGTATCTTATAGGTACAAATTGAAAATTAGGTGTCCATGAAGCAAAAATGATCAAAGAGTAAGAAAAGAGTTGCAATTAGGAAAATAAAATCAAATTAGAAGAAGGAATCCCCGAACATCTTTGGTAGTGTGCACGAAGTCGAGCATAACTTTCTCATCCGTACTCCAATTCAACTGATTCCGGTGGCATTGGAAAGCTATTTCAGCTGGCTACATTCCTATCCAATGGAAAAATTCCAAATTTGGACTCGAACATGGTCAAAATTGGATTCCAAAAGCGATCATGAAAATACGTACTACAGCTCGAGGACATGAATGCGCATCAAGAAACGTGCACAAAACACTCACTACAAAAAGATACGGACACAAGTAAAATTACAAAAACATGCACAAAAGTACTCACGCAAAAGTGCATTCGCAAAAACGATCATGAAAACACAAACTACAATCCTAGGATATTAATACAAGTCAACAAACATGCATAAGCACACTCGCTCAAATGGACATGCACAAACGTACATGTAAAAAAACATGCGCAAAAGTGCATTCGCAACAACGTTCTTAAACACACGAACTACAATACTAGGACTTTAATACGCATCAACAAACAACAGCAAAAACACTAGATAAAATAGATATAGTGGATTGTAGACATAAAACACTACATTTAGGTTTACGTGGATTTTTTTTCGGATTGATTTATATTTCAATATTAATTGGTGGATTTGGTATCTTATAGGTACAAATCGAAAATTAGGTGTCTAGGAAGCAAAATTGATCGAAGAATAAGAAAAGAGTTGCAATTAGGAAAATAAAATCAAATTAGAAGAAGGAATCCCCGAAGCTATTTGAGCTGGCTACAATTCCTGTCTAATGGCAAAATTCCAAATTCGGACTCGAACATGGTAAAAATTGGATTCCAAAAGCGATCATGAAAATACGTACTACAGCTCGAGGACATGAATGTGTTAGAGTAGGTGACCAACAAGCCAACATGTGGCTGTGGTCTTTCGTATTTATTATTGTAATAAACGAACCTTTATTCGTATTAATGATAAAACACCTTGGCATTCTATATCTTTGTCCCTTTGTCACAAGCATAGATATAGTCCTTACAGTTATTACAAGTACTAGTAATTGATCGTTAGGATCGTGAGATATTTACTTAAGTATTATAACTGTTAAACGTGTTCCTAGTCGAAGGGTTACGCCACTAATGAGGATATCGGCCTTTCCCATGAAGACTAGCACTTAGTGTATGTGTACTGCATCTCATCAGTATACGGTATTGTGATATCGGCATGCATAAGTGGGTGCTCGTAAGTTGACGAGTTCACTGAACTCCCTCACCCTAGAAATCTCTAAGTGGTTCCCAATAATCGAGTAGAGATATCTATGGTATAGTTGTACACCATTAGTCCTTATGACCTAGACATCACCGTGACTTCACTAGAGGACCAGCTGTATCGTGACCTGTCCCTGAGTTCCACCGAGGACCATCCCAAGGGCCAGTGTTCGTGCAGTCCGAAATCTAGTGGGAGGTCTGTGCATTGTAGTCGGGGATTCGATTGCTAGAATAGTCTTGGATGTCGTGTGTGTTCTGAAAGTTTGTAATCATTCTAAGTCTATGGCCAGAGCTGACTAAGTGATGATTAGAGAATTCGATTCTCTATGTCATGCACGTGACGATTACAACACTTGGAACGATCGCACCGTCATCGGACATATAAAGAGGTCTCGATGAACCAATGCCTCTAGTTCGATCGGGACATATGTATCGAAGGGACCGTACTGTACGTTAACTATATCTGAAGGTTCTTGCAGGCACTTCATTTGTATCTAGGGAATCATGACGCGTAGTTGCTAGACGCCAATCTTGATTCGTTGGGTGATTAAGGTGAAACGAGCTTCATCTTAATCGTAACTCTAAGGGACGAGTTTTGACCACAAAGGGTTGTGGGCCCACGGCTAGCTTACACCTGAACCATCGAGGGTCACACTGCTCGTGCACATGAGATCTTTGAATAAACGGTCAGAGATAAAATAATTTATCTTTGCATGATTGGAAGTCAATATGATTGAGTCCAACATTCGTAATTTGGAATTATGAATGAGAATAAGAAAAGGAAAAGATTAGGCGAACGTATTAGTGAACTTTCTAAATCGGGAAGTTTCCAAATTTAGAAAGTGCACTGAACTAGGGTTTCCACTTTTGGAAAGTTGGAAAATGAGAGATGGCACTCGTAATGATGAGGAAGTTATAATGAATCCGAAAATGTAATCGTTGCAATTTTTCGGTCATTGAATTAAGAGAGACGAGCAAGTAAAGATACTAACGGACTTAAGCTGTTGGGCCCGGTCCAACTTAAGCCCGCTAGGGTTTTATGCAAGACACTATAAATACAAGATTTATAGGTCTTGCACAAATAGTGAAAACCCTAACCCTAGCAGCCGTTCTCCCTCTCCCTCTCGCCCTCTCCCCGCGGCCGTCACCGGCGCCGTCGCCGGAACTTCACCGGAATCGGCCATTCGTTGGCCGATTGTTTCGGTATTGTCTTTCCTTCTCTTTTTCTTCCGTTTTTCTAACTATTACGTGTCTAGTGCCACGTGTTTAGTAGATCGAAGTATACGAGGTGAAATCCGAGAGGAGGAAGATCAAAGATCGAAGAATCGAAGAGCAGCACACGAGCCGAAGCCGCACGCTGCCCCACGCGCCGCCCCGCAAGACCGCGCGTGTAACTCACGCGCCGCCGTGGCCGATTTGCTGCTGCTGCCGCTGCACCGCTGCTGCCCCGATTGTACGGATTGGTTTCCGTAGCAATCTCGACTTGCTAATCGCTCCTACCTCACGCTTCAAGAGGTAAATATACGAAACCCTAGTTTCGATTCGATTATGTTTAAACTATGAATTCATGTTTGCTATCGTATGATTTTATGTGATTATGTGTAATCGTTTTAATCTTTGCAAGCATGTTAATTGGTTTAAACGCGAGCATGTTAATTGATTTAAATTCGGTTAAATTATTTAGCATGTATGTTGTTTTTAATTTCGCTGGAAGCGCAAAGGTACGCAATTAATTGATTTAATTTGTCGGGCATGTACTATGTGTGTTTTAAAGTCGTTTAAATCACATAAATTTTTGTTTTCCGCTGCGTATGCGTGCCCGAAACCCAACAGAATGCGCATCAAGAAACGTGCACAAAAACACTCGGTAGAAAAGATACGGACACAAGTAAAAGTACAAAAGTATGCACAAAAGTACTCACGCAAAAGTGCGTTCGCAAAAAGGATCATGAAAACACAAACTACAATCCTAGGACATTAATACAAATCAACAAACATGCATAAGCACACTCGCTCAAATGGACATGCACAAACGTACATGTAAAAAAACATGCGCAAAAGTGCATTCGCAACAACGTTCTGAAAAACACGAACTACAATACTAGGACTTTAATAGACATCAACAAGCAACAGCAAAAACACTAGATAAAAAAGATACAGTGGAATGTAGACATAAAAATCTACGTTTAGGTTTACGTTGATTTTTTTTCGGATTAATTTATATTTCCATATTAATTGGTGGATTTGGTATCTTATAGGTACAAATCGAAAATTAGGTGTCCTGGAACCAAAATTGATCAAAGAGTAAGAAAAGAGTTGCAATTAGGAAAATAAAATCAAATTAGAAGAAGGATTCCCCGAACATCTTTGGTAGTGTCCACGAATTCGAGCATAACTTTCTCATCCGGACTCCAAATCAACTGATTCCGGCGGCATTGGAAAGCTATTTGAGCTGGCTACAATTCTTGTCTAATGGCAAAATTCCAAATTCGGACTCGAACATGGTCAAAATTGGATTCCAAAAGCGATCATGAAAATACGTACTGCAGCTCGAGGACATGAATGCGCATCAAGAAACGTGCACAAAAACACTCACTACAAAAAGATACGGACACAAGTAAAATTACAAAAACATGCACAAAAGTACTCACGCAAAAGTGCATTCGCAAATACGATCATGAAAACAAAAACTACAATCCTAGGACATTTATACAAGTCAACAAACATGCATAAGCACACTCGCTCAAATGGACATGCACAAACGTACATGTAAAAAAACATGCGCAAAAGTGCATTCGCAACAACGTTCTTAAACACACGAACTACAATACTAGGACTTTAATACGCATCAACAAACAACAGCAAAAACACTAGATAAAATAGATATAGTGGATTGTAGACATAAAACACTACATTTAGGTTTACGTGGATTTTTTTTCGGATTGATTTATATTTCAATATTAATTGGTGGATTTGGTATCTTATAGGTACAAATCGAAAATTAGGTGTCTAGAAAGCAAAATTGATCAAAGAATAAGAAAAGACTTGCGATTAGGAAAATAACATCAAATTAGAAGAAGGAATCCCCGAAGCTATTTGACCTGGCTACAATTCCTGTCTAATGGCAAAATTCCAAATTCGGACTCGAACATGGTCAAAATTGGATTCCAAAAGCGATCATGAAAATACGTACTACAGCTCGAGGACATGAATGCGCATCAAGAAACGTGCAAAAAAACACTCGGTAGAAAAGAAACGGACACAAGTAAAAGTACAAAAGCATGCACAAAAGTACTCACGCAAAAGTGCGTTCGCAAAAAGGATCATGAAAACACCAACTACAATCCTAGGACATTAATACAAATCAACAAACATGCATAAGCACACTCGCTCAAATGGACATGCACAAACGTACATGTAAAAAACATGCGCAAAAGTGCATTCGCAACAACGTTCTTAAACACATGAACTACAATACTAGGACTTTAATACGCATCAACAAACAACAGCAAAAACACTAGATAAAATAGATATAGTGGATTGTAGACATAAAACACTACGTTTAGGTTTACGTGGATTTTTTTTCGGATTGATTTATATTTCTATATTAATTGGTGGATTTGGTATCTTATAGGTATAAATCGAAAATTAGGTGTCTAGGAAGCAAAATTGATCAAAGAGTAAGAAAAGAGTAGCAATTAGGAAAATAAAATCAAATTAGAAGAAGGAATCCCCGAACATCTTTGGTAGTGTCCACGAAGTCGAGCATGACTTTCTCATCCGGACTCCAAATCAACTGATTCTGGCGGCATTGGAAAGCTATTTGAGATGGCTACAATTCCTGTCTAATGGCAAAATTCCAACTTCGGACTCGAACATGGTCAAAATTGGATTCCAAAAGCGATCAAGGAAATACGTACTGCAGCTCGAGGACATGAATGCGCATCAAGAAACGTGCCCAAAAACACTGACTACAAAAAGATACGGACACTAGTAAAATTACAAAAACATGCACAAAAGTACTCACGCAAAAGTACATTCGCAAAAAGGATCATCAAAACACAAACTACAATCCTAGGACATTAATACAAACCAACAAACATGCATAAGCACAGTCGATCAAATGGACATGCACAAACGTACATGTAAAAAAACAGGCGCAAAAGTGCATTCGCAACAACGTTCTTAAAAACACGAACTACAATACTAGGACTTTAATACGCATCAACAAACAACAGCAAAAACACTAGATAAAAAAGATACAGTGGAATGTAGAAATAAAACTCTACGTGTAGGTTTACGTGGATTTTTTTTTCGGATTAATTTATATTTCTATATTAATTGGTGGATTTGGTATCTTATAGGTATAAATAAAAAATTAGGTGTCCAGGAAGCAAAAATGATCAAAGAATAAGAAAAGAGTTGCAATTAGGAAAATAAAATCAAATTAGAAGAAGGAATCCCCGAAGCTATTTGAGCTGGCTACAATTCCAATCTAATGGCAAAATTCCAAATTCGGACTCGAACATGGTCAAAATTGGATTCCAAAAGCGATCATGATAATACGTACTACAGCTCGAGGACATGAATGCGCATCAAGAAACGTGCAAAAAAACACTCGGTAGAAAAGAAACGGACACAAGTAAAAGTACAAAAGCATGCACAAAAGTACTCACGCAAAAGTGCGTTCGCAAAAAGGATCATGAAAACACCAACTACAATCCTAGGACATTAATACAAATCAACAAACATGCATAAGCACACTCGCTGAAATGGACATGCACAAACGTACATGTAAAAAAACATGCGCAAAAGTGCATTCGCAACAACGTTCTTAAACACACGAACTACAATACTAGGACTTTAATACGCATCAACAAAAAACAGCCAAAACACTAGATAAAATAGATATCGTGGATTGTAGACATAAAACACTACGTTTAGGTTTACGTGGATTTTTTTTTCGGATTGATTTATATTTCTATATTAATTGGTGGATTTGGTATCTTATAGGTAAAAATCGAAAATTAGGTGTCTAGGAAGCAAAATTGATCAAAGAGTAAGAAAAGAGTTGCAATTAGGAAAATAAAATCAATTAAGAAGAAGGAATCCCCGAACATCTTTGGTAGTGTCCACGAAGTCGAGCATGACTTTCTCATCCGGACTCCAAATCAACTGATTCTGGCGGCATTGGAAAGCTATTTGAGCTAGCTACAATTCCTGTCTAATGGCAAAATTCCAAATTCGGACTCGAACATGGTCAAAATTGGATTCCAAAAGCGATCATGAAAATACGTACTGCAGCTCGAGGACATGAATGCGCATCAAGAAACGTGCACAAAAACACTCACTACAAAAAGATACGGACACAAGTAAAATGACAAAAACATGCACAAAAGTACTCACGCAAAAGTGCTTTCGCAAAAAGGATCATGAAAACACAAACTACAATCCTAGGACATTAATACAAATCAACAAACATGCATAAGCTCACTCGCTCAAATGGACATGCACAAACGTACATGTAAAAAAACATGCGCAAAAGTGCATTCGCAACAACGTTCTTAAAAACACGAACTACAATACTAGGACTTTAATACGCATCAACAAACAACAGCAAAAACACTAGATAAAAAAGATACACAGGAGTGTAGACATAAAACTCTACGTTTAGGTTTACGTGGATTTTTTTTTGGATTAATTTATATTTCTATATTAATTGGTGGATTTGGTATCTTATAGGTACAAACCGAAAATTAGGTGTCCAGGACGCAAAATTGATCAAAGAGTAACAAAAGAGTTGCGATTAGGAAAATAAAATCAAATTAGAAGAAGGAATCCCCGAACATCTTTGGTAGTGTCCACGAAGTCGAGCATAACATTCTCATCCGGACTCCAAATCAACTGATTCCGGTGGCATTGGAAAGCTATTTGAGCTGGCTTGAATTCCTGTCGAATGGTAAAATTCCAAGTTCGGACTCGAACATGGTCAAAATTGGATTCCAAAAGCGATCATGAAAATACGTACTACAGCTCGAGGACATGAATGCGCATCAAGAAACGTGCACAAAAACACTCACCACAAAGAGATACGGACACAAGTAAAATGACAAAAACATGCACAAAAGTACTCATGCAAAAGTGCATTCGCAAAAAGGATCATGAAAACACAAACTACAATCCTAGGACATTAATACAAATCAACAAACATGCATAAGCACACTCGCTCAAATGGACATGCACAAACGTACATGTAAAAAAACATGCGCAAAAGTGCATTCGCAACAACGTTCTTAAAAACACAAACTACAATACTATGACTTTAATACGCATCAACAAACAACAGCAAAAACACTAGATAAAAAAGATACAGTGGAGTGTAGACATAAAACTCTACGTTTAGGTTTACGTGGATTTTTTTTCGGATTGATTTATAATTCTATATTAATTGGTGGATTTGGTATCTTATAGGTACAAATCGAAAATTTGGTGTCCAGGAAGCTAAATTGATCAAAGAGTAAGAAAATAGTTGCGATTAGGAAAATAAAATCTAATTAGAAGAAGGAATCCCCGAACATCTTTGGTAGTGTCCACGAAGTCGAGCATAACTTTCTCATCCAGACTCCAAATCAACTGATTTTGTCGGCATTGGAAAGCTATTTGAGCTGGCTACAATCATGTCTAATGGCAAAATTCCAACTTCAGACTCGAACATGGTCAAAATTGGATTCCAAAAGCGATCATGAAAATACGTACTGCAGCTCGAGGACATGAATGCGCATCAAGAAACGTGCCCAAAAACACTGACTACAAAAAGATACGGACACTAGTAAAATTACAAAAACATGCACAAAAGTACTCACGCAAAAGTACATTCGCAAAAAGGATCATGAAAACACAAACTACAATCCTAGGACATTAATACAAACAAACAAACATGCATAAGCACACTCGATCAAATGGACATGCACAAACGTACATGTAAAAAACAGGCGCAAAAGTGCATTCGCAACAACGTTCTTAAAAACACGATTTACAATACTAGGACTTTAATACGCATCAACAAATAACAGCAAAAACACTAGATAAAAAAGATACAGTGGAATGTAGAAATAAAACTCTACTTTTAGGTTTACGTGGATTTTTTTTTCGGATTAATTTATATTTCTATATTAATTGGTGGATTTGGTATCTTATAGGTATAAATAAAAAATTAGGTGTCCAGGAAGCAAAAATGATTAAAGAGTAAGAAAAGAGTTGCAATTAGGAAAATAATATCAAAGTAGAAGAAATAATCCCCGAACATCGTTGGCAGTGTCCACGAAGTCGAGCATAACTTTCTCATCCGGACTTCAAATCAACTGATTTTTGCGGCATTGGGAAGCTATTTCAGCTGGCTACAATTCCTATCTAATGGCGAAATTTCAAATTCAGACTCGAACATGGTCAAAATTGGATTCCAAAAGCAATCATGAAAATACGTACTGCAGCTCGAGGACATGAATAAGTATCAAGAAACGTGCACAAAAACACTGACTACAAAAAGATACGGACACAAGTAAAATTACAAAAACATGCACAAAAGTACTCACGCAAAAGTGCATTCGCAAAACGGATCATGAAAACACAAACTACAATCTTGGGACATTAATACAAATCAACAAACATGCATAAGCACACTCGCTCAAATGGACATGCACAAACGTACATGTAAAAAAACATGCGCAAAAGTGCATTCGCAACAATGTTCTTAAAAACACGAACTACAATACTAGGACTTTAATACGCATCAACAAACAACAGCAAAAACACTAGATAAAAAAGATACAATGGAGTGTAGAAATAAAACTCTACGTTTAGGTTTACGTGGATTTCTTTTTCGGATTAATTTATATTTCTATATTAATTGGTGAATTTGGTATCTTATAGGTACAAATAAAAAATTACGTGTCCAGGAAGCAAAAATGATCAAATAGTAAGAAAAGAGTTGCAATTAGGAAAAGAAAATCAAATTAGAAGAAATAATCCCCGAACATCGTTGGTAGTGTCCACGAAGTGAGCATAACTTTCTCATCCGAACTCTAAATCAACTAATTTTCGCGGCATTGGGAAGCTATTTCAGCTGGCTACAATTCCTATCTAATGGCAGATTTGAAATTCGGACTCGAACATGGTCAAAATTTGATTCGAAAAGCGATCATGAAAATACGTACTACAGCTAGAGGACATGAATGTGCATCAAGAAACGTGCACATAAACACTCGCTACAAAAAGATACGGACACAAGTAAAAGTACAAAAGCATGCACAAAAGTACTCACGTAAAAGTGCATTCGCAAAAAGGATCATGAAAACACAAACTACAATCCTAGGACATTAATACAAATCAACAAACATGCATAAGCACACTCGCTCAAATGGACATGCACAAACGTACATGTAAGAAAACATGCGCAAAAGTGCATTCGGAACAACGTTCTTAAAAACACGAACTTCAATACTAGGACTTTAATTCGCATCAACAAACAACAGCAAAAACACTAGATAAAAAAGATTCAGTGGAGTGTAGAAATAAAACTCTACGTTTAGGTTTACGTGGATTTTTTTACGGATTAATTTATATTTCTATATTAATTGGTGGATTTGGTATCTTATCTGTACAAATCGAAAATTAGGTGTCCAGGAAGCAGAATAGATCAAAGAGGATGAAACGAGTGTTAGAGTAGGTGACCAGCAAGCCAACTGGTGGCTATGGTCTTTCTCTTTTTCTTTGAATAAAACAATCGTTTTTCGTTCGTAATAATAAAACATTTCATTTGGCATTCTCTATCTCTTATCCCATGCAAGCAGCATAGATATAGTCCTAACGAGTTACTCTATTACTGTGAGTTGGTCTAGTAGAATCGTGAGATAACTCAGCAATGTAATGTAACTTTTAAACCTTGTTCCTAGTCGATGGGTTACGCCAATAATGAGGATACCGGCCTTTCCCTTTTGAGACTAGCACTTAGTGTATGTGTACTGCGTCTCATCAGTCCTCGGTGTTGTGACATCGGCATACTTGAGTGGGTGCTCATACTAGATGAGTTCACTGAACTCCCTCGCCCTAGAAATCTATAAGTGGTTCTCATTCATCGAGTAATAGGTTTCTAAGATATAGTTGTACACCATTAGTCCTTAAGACCCAGACATCACCGTGACTTCACTAGAGGACCGATTGTATCGTGACCTGTCTCTGAGTCCCACAGCGGAACACTCCAAGGGCCAACGTTCGTGCAATCCGAAATCTAGTGTGAAGTATGTGCATTGTAGTAGGGGATTCGAGCGCTTGAGTAGTCATGGATGTCCTGTGTGTTCTGACGGTTTATAATCCAAGGAATCTCTGGCCAGAGTTGATAGTGGGGTGATTAGGGAAATGTGTTTCCCTAAGTCGCACACGAACGGATTTATAATACCTAGAACGTTCGCACAGTTATTGAACTTTATAAGAGGTCTCGGTGAACCAATGCCTCTAGTTCAATCGGGACATATGTTGCGAAGGGATCGTACTGTACGCTAACTATATCATAAGGTTCTTGCAGGCACTTCACTTGTATCTAGGGAATCATGATGCGTAGTTGCTAGACGCCAATCTTGATTCGTTGGGCACCGATTTGATCGGGGATTAGGTAAAATGAGTTTTTATCTAATCGGGACTCTTGGGAGGAGTTCGTATAAGAACAATGTGTTGTTCGAATCACAAAGAGTTGTGAGCCCACGGCTAGCATACACCTAAACAATTGAGGGTCACACTTCTCGTGTAATACGGATCCTTGATAACAATGAGCATAGGTTAATATGTTAATCTTTGCAAAGTTGGAGGTCAATATGATTGAGTTCAAGATTCGTGATTGTGGATTACGAATCGGAATAAACGTAGAGAAAGAGAGACATGCGGAATTTAGTGAACTTTCTAAATTGGGAAGTTTCCCGATTTAGCAGGTCCACTGAAGTGGAAGTTTCCAATTTTGGAAATTGGAAATTTCGAAGAGGCACTCGTATCGAAGAGAACTTTGAGCTCGTCACAAATATAATTTTGTTATAATTTTGTGAACGATCGTTTGTTAGAAACGAGGCCGACGAGGGAATGGACTTAATGCATCAGTGGGTCAAGCCCAATGACTTAAGCCCGCAAGGGTTGAGAACCCTAAGTATAAATAGACCTCAAACAAGAGTTTGAGATCACCTCAAACCCTAGCCGTCCAGCCCTAGACGTCCAGCCTCTCGGCCACCGCTGCCCCGCCGCACCGGCGCCGTCCGCCGCCGGAATCCGCCGAGTTTTCCTCTCCATTCTCTATCGTATTTCCCTTGTTATCTAACCCCTTTGTATCTAGTGCTACAGTAGGGGGGGATCCGTTTATTCGAGGTGAAACCTAATTGGAGAGGAGCTGCTGCCGCGACGGAATTGCCACGCCGCCGCTGCACCGCCGCACGCGCCGCTGCACCGCCCACGCGCCGCCACCGCTGACTGCCACGCGCCGCCGTCGCCTCACCTTCGGACCAGCTGCCGTTTGGTGGTGTTCTTGCAGCCCCAAAGAGTGGTATAAAGCAGCTTGTACGTGTTTGAGTTTGGATTTCGATTCGTCGAAATCTCACGCTACAAGAGGTAATTAAATCGGAACTTTCGTAATTCGATTTGAACATGTTTGTATGATTTTTAATTTACGAGCATGTGTAATATGTGATTACGTGTTTCGATTTTGTAATATGATGAACAAGCATGTTTTAAATTTTTCGGTTTTACATGTTTTGATAAAAATCGATAATTACCATAAGTATGGCGGAAGCGTTAAGGTACGTTGACTATGTGATTAGTTTATGCATGTAATCAAAACTAGTTCGATCTAAAAAATTTATATTCCGCTGCGTATACATGCACGATCCCCAACAAAGAGTTGCAATGAGGAAAATAAAATCAAATTAGAAGAAAGAATCCCCGAACATCTTTGGTAGTGTTCACGAAGTTGAGCATAACTTTCTCATCCGGACTCCAAATCAATTGATTCCGGCGACATTGGGTAGCTATTTCTGCTGGCTACAATTCCTACCTAATGGCGAAATTTCAAATTCGGACTCGAACATGGTCAAAATTGGATTCCAAAAGCGATCATGAAAATACGTACTACAGCTCGAGGACATTAATGCGCATCAAGAAACGTGCACAAAAACACTCGCTACAAAAAGATACGGACACAACTAAAAGTACAAAAGCATGCACAAAAGTACTCACGCAAAAGTGCATTCGCAAAAAGGATCATGAAAACACAAACTACAATCCTAGGACATTAATACAAATCAACAAACATGCATAAGCACACACGCTCAAATGGACATGCACAAACGTACATGTAAGAAAACATGCGCAAAAGTGCATTCGGAACAACGTTCTTAAAAACACGAACTTCAATACTAGGACTTTAATTCGCATCAACAAACAACAGCAAAAACACTAGATAAAAAAGATACAGTGGAGTGTAGAAATAAAACTCTAAGTTTAGGTTTAGATGGATTTTTTTACGGATTAATTTATATTTCTATATTAATTGGTGGATTTGGTAACTTATAGGTACAAATCAAAAATTAGGTGTCCACGAAGCAAAAATGATCAAAGAGTAAGAAAAGAGTTGCAATCAGGAAAATAAAATCAAATTAGAAGAAAGAATCCCTGAACATCTTTGGTAGTGTTCACGAAGTTGAGCATAACTTTCTCATCCGGACTCCAAATCAATTGATTCCGACAACATTGGGTAGCTATTTCAGCTGGCTACAATTCCTATCTAATGGCGAAATTTCAAATTCGGACTCGAACATGGTCAAAATTGGATTCCAAAAGCGATCATGAAAATACGTACTACAGCTCGAGGAGATGAATGAGCATCAAGAAACGTGCACAAAAACACTCGCTACAAAAAGATACGGACACAAGTAAAAGTACAAAAGCATGCACAAAAGTACTCCCGCAAAAGTGCATTCGCAAAAAGGATCATGCAAACACAAACTACAATCCTGGGACATTAATACAAATAAACAAACATGCATAAGCACACTCGCTCAAATGGACATGCACAAACGTACATGTAAGAAAACATGCACAGAAGTGCATTCGGAACAACGTTCTTTAAAACACGAACTACAATACTAGGACATTAATTTGCATCAACAAACAACAGCAAAAACACTAGATAAAAAAGATACAGTGGAGTGTAGAAATAAAACTCTACGTTTAGGTTTACATGGATTTTTTTCCGGATTAATTTATATTTCTATATTAATTGCTTGATTTGGTATCTTATCTGTACAAATCGAAAATTAGGTGTCCATGAAGCAGAAATGATCAAAGAGGATGAAAAGAGTTGCAATGAGGAAAATAAAATCAAATTGGAAGAAAGAATCCCCGAACATCTTTGGTAGTGTCCACGAAGTCGAGCATAACTTTCTCATCCGGACTCCAAATCTACTGATTCTGGCGGCATTGGAAAGCTATTTCAGCTGGATACAATTCCTGTCTAAAGGCAAAATTCCAAATTCGGACTCGAACATGGTAAAAATTGGATTCCAAAAGCGATCATGAAAATACGTACTACTGCTCGAGGACATGAATGCGCATCAAGAAACGTGCACAAAAACACTCGCTACAAAAAGATACGGACACAAGTAAATGTACAAAAGCATGCACAAAAGTACTCCCGCAAAAGTGCATTCGCAAAAAGGATCATGCAAACACAAACTACAATCTTGGGACATTAATACAAATCAACAAACATGCATAAGCACACTCGCTCAAATGGACATGCACAAACGTACATGTAAGAAAACATGCACAGAAGTGCATTCGGAACAACGTTCTTAAAAACACGAACTACAATACTAGGACATTAATTCGCATCAACAAACAACAGCAAAAACACTAGATAAAAAAGATACAGTGGAGTGTAGAAATAAAACTCTACGTTTAGGTTTACATGGATTTTTTTCCGGATTAATTTATATTTCTATATTAATTGCTGGATTTGGTATCTTATCTGTACAAATCGAAAATTAGGTGTCCAGGAAGCAGAAATGATCAAAGAGGATGAAAAGAGTTGCAATGAGGAAAATAAAATCAAATTAGAAGAAAGAATCCCCGAACATCTTTGGTAGTGTCCACGAAGTCGAGCATAACTTTCTCATCCGGACTCCAAATCTACTGATTTTGGCGGCATTGGGAAGCTATTTCAGCTGGCTTAAATTCCTATCTAATGGCGAAATTTAAAATTCAGACTCGAACATGTTCAAAATTGGATTCCAAAAGCGATCATGAAAATACGTACTACAGCTCGAGGACATGAATGCGCATCAAGAAACATGCACAAAAACACTCGCTACAAAAAGATACCGACACAATTAAAAGTACAACAGCATGCACAAAAGTACTCACGCAAAAGTTCATTCGCAAAAAGGATCATGAAAACACAAACTACAATCCTAGGACATTAATACAAATCCACAAGCATGCATAAGCACACTCGCTCAAATGGACATGCATAAACGTACAAGTAAGAAAACATGCGCAAAAGTGCATATGGAACAACGTTATTAAAAACACGAACTACAATACTAGGACTTTAATTCGCATCAACAAACAACAGCAAAAACACTAGATAAAATAGATACAATGGAGTGTAGAAATAAAACTCTACGTTTAGGTTTACGTGGAGTTTTTTCCGGATTAATTTATATTTCTATATAAATTGGTGGATTTGGTATCTTATATGTACAAATCGAAAATTAGGTGTGCAGGAAGAAAAAATGATCAAAGAGTATGAAAAAAGTTGCAATGAGGAAAATAAAATCAAATTAGAAGAAAGAATCCTCGAACATCTTTGGTAGTGTCCACGAAGTCGAGCATAACTTTCTCATCCGGACTCGAAATGAACTGATTCCGGCGGCATTGGGAAGCTATTTTAGTTGGCTAAAATTCATGTCTAATGGCAAAATTCCAAATTCGGACTCGAACATGGTCAAAATTGGATTCCAAAAGCGATCATGAAAATACGTACTACAGCTCGAGGACATGAATGCGCATTAAGAAACGTGCACAAAAACACTCGCTACAAGAAGATACGGACACAAGTAAAAGTACAAAAGCATGCACAAAAATACGCACACAAAAGTGCATTCGCAAAAAGGATCATGAAATTACAAACTACAATCCTAGGACATTAATACAAATCAACAAACATGCATAATCACACTCGCTCAAATGGACATGCACAAACGTACATGTAAGAAAACATGCGTAAAAGTGCATTCGGAACGACGTTCTTAAAAACACGAACTACAATACTAGGACTTTAATTCGCATCAACAAACAACAGCAAAACCACTAGATAAAAAAGATACAGTGGAGTGTAGAAATAAAACTCTACGTTTAGGTTTACGTGGATTTTTTTCCGGATTAATTTATATTTCTATATTAATTGGTGGATTTGGTATCTTATATGTACAAATCGAAAATTAGGTGTCCAGGAAGAAAAAATGATCAAAGAGTATGAAAAGAGTTGCAATGAGGAAAATAAAATCTAATTAGAAGAAAGAATCCCCGAACATCTTTGGTAGTGTCCACGAAGTCGAGCATAACTTTCTCATCCGGACTCAAATCAATTGATTCCGGCGGCATTGGGAAGATATTTTAGCTGGCTACAATTCCTGTCTAAGAGCAAAATTCCAAATTCGGACTCGAACATGGTCAAAATTGGATTCCAAAAGCGATCATGAAAATACGTTCTACAGCTCGAGGACATGAATGTGCATCAAGAAACGTGCACCAAAACACTCACTACAAAAAGGTACAGACACAAGTAAAAGTACAAAAGCATGCACCAAAGTACTCACGCAAAAGTGCATTCGCAACAACGTTCTTAAAAACACGAACTACAATACTAGGACTTTAATTCGCATCAACAAACAACAACAAAAACACTAGATAAAAAAGATACAGTGGAGTGTAGAAATAAAACTCTACGTTTAGGTTTACGTGGATTTTTTTTCGGATTAATTTATATTTCTATATTAATTGGTGGATTTGGTATCTTATAGTTACAAATTGAATATTAGGTGTCCAGGAAGCAAAAATGATCAAAGAGTAAGAAAAGAGTTGCAATCAGGAAAATAAAATCAAATTAGAAGAAAGAATCCCCGAACATCGTTGGCAGTGTCCACGAAGTCGAGCATAACTATCTCATCCGGACTCCAAATCAACTGATTCCGGCGGCATTGGAAAGCTATTTCAGCTGGCTACAATTCCTATCCAATGGCGAAATTCCAAATTCGGACTCGAACATGGTCAAAATTAAATTCCAAAAGCGATCATGAAAATACGTACTACAACTCGAGGACATGAATGCACATCAAGAAACGTGCACAAAAACACTCGCTAGAAAAGATACGGACACAAGTAAAAGTACAAAAGCATGCACAAAAGTACTCACGCAAAAGTGCATTCGCAAAAAGGATCATGAAAACACAAATTACAATCTTAGGACATTAATACAAATCAACAAACATGCATAAGCACACTCGCTCAAATGGACGTGCACAAACGTACATGTAAAAAAACATGCGCAAAAGTGCATTCGCAACAACGTTCTTAAAAACACGAACTACAATACTAGGACTTTAATTCGCATCAACAAACAACAACAAAAACACTAGATAAAAAAGATACAGTGGAGTGTAGAAATAAAACTCTACGTTTAGGTTTACGTGGATTTTTTTTCGGATTAATTTATATTTCTATATTAATTGGTGGATATGGTATCTTATAGGTACAAATCGAAAATTAGGTGTCCAGGAAGCAAAAATGATCAAAGAGTAAGAAAAGAGTTGCAATCAGGAAAATAAAATCAAATTAGAAGAAAGAATCCCCGAACATCTTTGGTAGTGTTCACGAAGTTGAGCATTACTTTCTCATCCGGACTCCAAATCAATTGATTCCGGCGGCACTGGGTAGCTATTTCAGCTGGCTATAATTCCTATCTAATGGCGAAATTTTAAATTCGGACTCGAACATGGTCAAAATTGGATTCCAAAAGCGATCATGAAAATACGTACTACAGCTCGAGGACATGAATACGCATCAAGAAACGTGCACAAAAACACTCGCTAAAAAAGATACGCACACAAGTAAAAGTACAAAAGCATGCACAAAAGTACTCACGCAAAAGTGCATTGGCAAAAAGGATCATGAAAACATAAATAACAATCCTAGGACATTAATACAAATCAACAAACATGCATAAGCACACTCGCTCAAATGGACATGCCCAAACGTACATGTAAAAAAACATGCGCAAAAGTGCATTCGCAACATGGTTCTTAAAAACACGAACTACAATACTAGGACTTTAATTTGCATCAACAAACTACCGCAAAAACACTAGATAAAAAAGATACAGTGGAGTGTAGAAATAAAACTCTATGTTGCATAAAAGTACTCACGAAAAACTGCATTCGCAAAAAGGATCATGAAAACATAAACTACAATCCTAGGACAGTAATACAAATCAACAAAGATGCATAACCACACTCGCTCAAATGGACATGCACATATGTACATGTAAAAAAACATGCAGAAAAGTGCATTCGCAACAACGTTCTTAAAACCACGAACTACAATACTAGGACTTTCATACGCATCAACATACAACAACAAAAACACTAGATAAAAAAGATCCAGTGGAGTGTAGAAATAAATCTCTACGTTTACTTTTACGTGGATTTTATTTCGGATTAATTTATAATTCTATATTAGTTGGTAGATTTGGTATCTTATAGGTACAAATTGAAAATTAGGTGTCTAGGAAGCAAAAATGATCAAAGAGTAAGAAAAGAGTTGCAATTAGGAAAATAAAATCAAATTAGAAGAGAGAATCCCTGAACATCTTTGGTAGCGTCCACGAAGTCGATTATAACTTTGTCATCCGGACATCAAATCAACTGTTTCTGGCGGCATTAGAAAGCTATTTCAGCTGGCTACAATTCTTGTCTAGCCACAAAATTCCAAATTCGGACTCGTACATGGTCAAAATACGTACTACAGTTCGATGACATATATGCGCATCAAGAAACGTGCACAAAAACGCTCGCTAGAAGAGATACGTACATTAGTAAGAATGCATGCACAAAAGAACGCACGCAAAAGTGCATTCGCAAAAAGGATCATGCAAACACAAACTACAATCCTAGGACATTAATACAAATCAACAAACATGCATAAGCACACTCGCTCAAATGGACATGCACAAACGTAGATGTAAAAAAACATGCGCAAAAGTGCATTCGCAACAACGTTCTTAAAAACACGAACTACAATACTAGGACTTTAATATGCATCAACAAACAACAGCTAAAACACTAAATAAAAAAGATACACTGAAGTGTAGAAATAAAACTCTACGATTAAGTTTACGTGGATTTTTTTTTCGTATTAATTTATATTTCTATATTAATTGGTGGATTTGGTATCTTATATGTACAAATCGAAAATTAGGTGTCCAGGAAGCAAAAATGATCAAAGAGTAAGAAAAGAGTTGCAATCAGGAAAATAAAATCAAATTAAAAGAGAGAATCCCCGAACATCGTTGGCAGTGTCCACGAAGTCGAGCATAACTTTCTCATCCGGACTCCAAATCAACTGATTCCAAATTCGTGTCTAATGGCAAAATTCCAAATCAACAATACGTAGATTAGTAAGAATGCATGCACAAAAGTACTCACGCAAAAGTGGATTCGCAAAAAGGATCATGAAAACACAAACTACAATCCTAGGACATTAATACAAATCAACAAACATGCATAAACATACTGGCTCAAATGGGCATGCACAAACTTACATGTAAAAAAACATCCGCAAAAGTCCATTCGCAACAACGTTCTTAAAAACATGAACTACAATACTAGGACTTCAATACGCATCAACAAAAAACAGCAAAAACACTAGATAAAACAGATTCAGTGGAGTGTAGAAATAAAACTCTACGTTTACGTTTACGTTTACGTGGATATTTTTTCAGATTAATTTATATTTCTATATTAATTGGTTGATTTGGTCTCTTACAGGTACAAATCGAAAATTAGGTGTCCAGGAAGCAAAAATTATCAAAGAGTTAGAAACGAGTTGCAATTAGGAAAATAAAATAAAATTAGAAGAGAGAATCGCATAACATCTTTGGTAGTGTCCACGAAGTCGAGCATAACTTTCTCATCCGGACTCCAAATCAACTGATTTCGGTTACCTTTCAAAGCTATTTCAAGCTGGCTACAATTCCTGTCTAATGTCAATATTCCAAATTCGGACTCGAACATGGTCAAAATTTGATTCCAAAAGCGATCAAGAAAATACGTACTATAGTTCGAGGACATGAATGCGCATCAAGAAACGTGCACAAACACACTCGCTAGAAGAGATACGCACATAAGTAAAAGTACAAAAGCATGCAAAAAAAGTACTCACGCAAATGTGGATTCGCAAAAACGATCATGAAAACACAAACTAAAATCCAAGGATATTAATACAAATCAACAAACATGCATAAGCATACTCGCTCAAATGAACATGCACAAACGTACATGTAAAAAACCATGCGCAAAAGTGCATTCGCAATAACGTTCTTAAAAACACGAACTACAATACAAGGACTCTAATACGCATCAACAAAAAACAACCAAAAACACTAGATAAAAAAGAAACAGTGAAGTGTAGAAAGAAAACTCTACGTTTACGTTTACGTTGATTATTTTTTGGATTAATTTATATTTCTGTATTAATTGGTGGATTTTGTATCTTATAGTTACAAATCAACAATTAGGTATTCAGGAAGCAAAACTGATCAAAGAGTAAGAAAATAGTTGCAATTAGGAAAATAAAATCAAATTAGAAGAGAGAATCCCCGAATATCTTTGGTAGTGTCCACGAGGTCGAGCATAACTTTCTCATCCGGACTCCAAATCAACAGGTTCCGGCGGCATTAGAAAGCTAAATTTCTGTCTGACGGCAAAATTCCAAATTTGGACTCGAACATGGTCAAAATGAGATTCCAAAAGTGACCATGAAAATACGTACTACAGTTCCTGGAAATGAATATGCGCATAAATAAACGTGCAAAAACACACTCGCTAGAAGAGATACGGACATAAGTCAATGTACAAAAGCATGCACAAAAGTACTCACGCAAAAGTGCATTCGCAAAAAAGATTATGAAAACACAAACTACAATCCTAGGACATTAATACAAATCAACAAACTTGCACAAAGACACTCGCTCAAATGGGCATGAGAAAGCTATTCAAGCTGGCTACAATTGCTGTCTAATGGCAAAATTCCAAATTCGGACTCGAACATGGTCAAAATTGGATTCCAAATGCGATCATGAAAATGCGTACTATAGTTCGAGGACATGAATGCGCTTCAAGAAACGTACCCAAAAACACTCGCTACAACAGATACGCACATAAGTAAAAGTAAAAAAGCATGCACAAAAGTACTCACGCAAAACTGGATTCGCAAAAACGATCATGAAAACACAAACTACATTCCTTGGACATTAATACAAATCACCAAACATGCATAAGCATACTCGCTCAAATGGACATGCACAAACGTACATGTTAAAAAACATGCGCAAAAGTGTATTCGCAACAACGTTCTTAAAAACACGATTTACAATACATGGACTTTAATACGCATCAACCAAAAACGGCAAAAACACTAGATAAAAAAGAAACAGTGATGTGTAGAAAGAAAACTCTACGTTTACGTTGACGTGGATTTTTTTTTGGATTAATTGATATTTCTATATTAATTGGTGGATTTGGTATCTTATAGGTACAAATCGAGAATTAGGTGTCCATGAGGCAAAAATGATCAAAGAGTAATAAAAGAGTTGCAATTAGGAAAAAAAATCAAATTAGAAGAGAGAATCCCCGGACATTTTTGGTAGTGTCCACAAAGTCGAGCATAACTGATTACGGCGGCATTACAAAGCTGTTTCAGCTGGCTGCAATTTAGTCTAACGACAAAATTCCAAATTCGTACTCGAACATGGTCGAAATTGGATTCCAAAAGCGATCATGAAAATACGTACTACAATTCGAGGACATGAATGCGCATCAAGAAATGTACACAAAAACACTCGCAAGAAAAGATACGGATACAAGTACAAGTACACAAGCATGCACAAAAGTACTAACGCAAAAGTGCATTCGCAAAAAGGATCATGAAAACACAAATTACAATCCTAGGACATTAATACAAATCAACAAACATGCACACAGACACTCGCTCAAATGGACATGCACAAGGGTACATGTAAAAACACATGTGCAAAAGTGCATTCGCAACAACGTTCTTAAAAACACGAACTACAATACTAGGACTTCAACACGCATCAACAAAAAACAGCAAAAAAACTAGATAAAAAAAGATACAGTGGAGTGTAGAAATAAAACTCTACGTTTACGTTTACGTGGATTTTTTTTCAGATTAATTTATATTTCTATATTAATTAGTTGATTTGGTATCTTATAGGTACAAATCGAAAATAGGTGTCCAGGAAGCAAAAATGATCAAAGAGTAAGAAAAGAGTTGCAATTAGGAAAATAAAATAAATTAGAAGAGAGAATCCCATAACATCTTTGGTAGTGTTCACGAAGTCGAGCATAACTTTCTCATCCGGACTCCAAATCGATCAACTGATTCCGGCGGCAGTGGAAAGCTATTTCAGTTTGCTACAATTTCCGTCTAACGGCGAAATTCCAAATTCGGACTTGAACATGGTCAAAATTGGATTCCAAAAGCAATCATAAAAATTCATACTACAATTCGATGACATGGATGAGAATAAAGAAACGTGCACAAAAACACTCGCTAGAAGAGATACGCACATAAGTAAAAGTACAAAAGCATGCACAAAAGTAGTCACACAAAAGTGGATTCGCAAAAAGGATTATGAAAACACAAACGACAATCCTAGGACATTAATACAAATCAACAAACATGCATAAGCACACTCGCTCAAATGCACACATTTGTTTGGGGACATTGTTTTACAAATGCCTCAAATATTATTTATTGGGACATTTGATAGTTTTTTTTCTCGTTTATGAGACCTATAGGGTCATTTATATTTTAGAGACATATTTCATAAAAGCCTCATATATAAATTATTAGAACACAATAATTTTATCTTCTTATTTTCAAAACTTATAGGGACACTAATCCATCTAAAATCTTAACCCTGCAGTTTCTATTAATTTCGGGCAGCACAATTCCCTCTTCCCGTTCTCCAAGGAAAAAAATTAAAATTCCCTCTTCCCAAACTAAATTAATGCTACTTCAATTTTAAAGAAAAAACCTAGCAACCAGTCATTTCTTCTTCCAAAAGCGACGAGAATGAGAAGAAGCTACAACGAAGAGAATGAGAAGAGGCTGCATCGCGTTTGAAAGTAATCTGGTATGTGAATTCCTTTTTCATTACGGTTATTGATTGAAAGCCCTCATCCATCCTTTTGATTATTTTTCTCCAACCCAATAATTAAATTTCCAGCCCTAAAATTAATTTATAATTTTGTAAAACCCAATGGGTATATATGTATATATTGAATGCAACGACAATTTTCTATGAATGATGAATATGACTTCGTATATCCAGTTTGAATAACCTATTTAACATGCGTAACAATAATTGACATAAGGAAAAAATAAGGGTCTACCAAAATTGGAGTTTTTGAGATTTTAGGTTAGCCATGTTAAAAGTCATTTTATTTCTCTGCAAATTTCCCTTTGACAGATGTAGCCATATCTAAAGAGGAATTTTGAGAGGATAAGTGTAGTTGGCTAAATGTAATTTGGTTTCTGCACACCAACTGTTTGATAAAAATAGGCAAAGGAACATTACTGTCTAATGGAAATAACATGATCAAGCAACCTTGCTATGTATATGCATTTTACATCATTACTGAAAGTGTATATTTTGTATGTATATTATGTCTTTATTCTTAGTTAAAGCCTATATAAGTTGTGCGCATCGCACATGCTTACTAAAAAGTGCATATTGTGTATGTGTTTCTCCTTAGAAATTTCTTGGCTGACTAGTTTAAATAGAGTATGCATAAGGTGTATGTATGTCCTTGTAATCATGATTTTTAAGGATACAATCTACTCCCATTACAATTCATTTTCAATACAAAATTGAACTAATTTAAATTTTTGTCAAAGTCGTACGTTCAAAATCAATTGTACTATATTTGTAAATAACTTTTTTTTATTAGTTTTACTAGTTTATCATATTTTCATGAATTTCCTCATTTTAAGTTGCAGGCCATCTTGATACGAGATCAAATCATCCAAAAGCAACAACTGCTTTGCAGTCTAACGTAAATGTTAATGTAGCTACGTGTCAAGTAAGTGATGATATGTCTGCAAATGCATGTGATTCTGCTAAGAATGCTGCTGATATTGTTCATAATATTTTATGTATCACAATCTAATTTATTGTGTTATTATATTTTGTGTTTGGAATGTGCACATTCTTAATAAATGTAAATAAAAAAAGAAAAAAAAATTAGCTTCTTGATGTGATGAATGGCCATTGCTGTGATAATGTGGTAAGGTTTTATAATTTAAGTTTGAATAAATATGTCGTTTATGATCGTTTGGCAGTACCAGAACAGGGCTACAACTTTTCTTTGAATGAAAATTTTATTTGGAAATTATATAGATATTTATGTATTACAGGTTTATGTGAATTCTATGTATCTTGATGGAGGTCATCAGTTCCTCTCAAGCCTCTATTATTTGTTGTTGTCATTAGAAATGTACAAATACCCCCAACTTATGATTCTTTTAATGTATTGAATGTGCTTTTCAATAAGCAAGCTTAGAAGGCACTAAGATTTTGTTCAGTTTTGAGGCTAGAAGGCATTATGCAACATTACTCTTTTGTGTTCAACTTTAAGGTATTATCAAGTTTGTTTGTATTAGTTTCATTTTGCTTTCATTGAACGTAAATCGTTTTACTAAAACTTGTACTGTGTGAAGTAGATTAATAGTGATTGATTGAGTTTTGTATGATGTTGAGCTCTCATTTAAATTTTTCGGTTAGTAAGTAGTCTAGAAGATTCTATGTATTAATTTATGTTTGAGATTTAAAAAATGTTAATACTGAGATCTTGATATTAATTCTGCCAGAAAAGGAATCAAGAGGTAATAAGGAATTTTGAGAATTATACCATTGTACAGTTCTCGTGTCATGGACAGGGATTAGAGGTAATCTTTTTCAATTTTTATAACTAAATGTGTTGTTTATTAACTATCTTCAACCTATGTTTAGAATCTTATGCACAACTACTACAAGTGTGTCAACAACTACTAGTGGAATTCTCTATAAAAGTAGGTAATGCAGTTGATTATGATCGCAAGTGGTAGCAGTAAGCAGCAGGTTGTGTCCAACTTTTACTTTTAATGTGAACTTGTTACTCTCAATACAAATTTCACAACTTATTTTCTTATTATTGATTAATCTCGATTTTGTATATGCAGGTTTGCTATGGATGACAAATTTCATTGGTGATTTAATTGGAATTTGATGGGAGCTAAAAAATATATTTGCAGTTTTTGGTGTTAGAAATGTTAGAACACTTTTTAGTTTAGAAAACTTGTGCATAATATATTCTATATTTATATATTTGGATCATAATTTATCTTGTTGGCTTGTCTGTCTTGGGAGATTGACTGTAGTATTTGTTGACATAGTGGATCAAATGCAATAAAGTTTTAATGTTTGAAAATTGTGGATGTTGTTTTATTTGATATTTGTCCATGTTCAATTAAATAACGATCTGGAGAAAGGTGTTTACGGGACATTTAATGGGTATTTATTAATATGTTTCACGACACATATAATTTTCCTAAAATAAATTATAGCGACTTATATAAATGTCCAAGATCAAAGTAAGTGTCCCAAAAATACTTTTACAAGATACATATACGTGCCCCAAAAAATACTCAATCGAGACATATATAAATGTCTTGAAAAGAAAGTTCTTTTGAGGCACATATTAAGTGCCTCATGAGCTATTGCGACACACAACTACGAAAACAAATTTTTGTTGTAGTGACATGCACAAACGTACATGTAAAAAAACATACGCAAAAGTGCATTCGCAACAACGTTCTTAAAAATAGGAATTACAATACTAGGACTTTAATACGCATCAACAAACAACAGCAAAAACACTAGATAAAAAAGATACAGTTGAGTGTAGAATTAAAACTCTACATTTACGTGGATTTTTTTTTCGAATTAATTTATATTTCTATATTAATTGGTGGATTTGGTATCTTATAGGTACAAATCGAAAATTGGGTGTCCATGAAGCAAAGATGATCAAAGATTAAGAAAAGAGTTGCAATAAGGAAAATAAAATCAAATTAGAAGAGAGAATCCCCGAACATCTTTGGTAGTGTCCACGAAGTCGAGCATAACTTTCTCATCCGGACACCAAATCAACTGGTTCCGGCTGCATTGGAAAGTTGTTTCAGATGGCTACAATTCATGTCTAATGGTAAAATTCCAAATTCGGACTCGAACACGGTCATAATTGGATTCCAAAAGCGATCATTAAAATACGTACTACAGTTCGAGGACATGAATGCACATCGAGAAACGTGCACAAAAACACTTGCTAGAAGAGATACGCACATAAGTAAAAGTACAAAAGCAAGCACAACTGCGTGGACACAACCAAAGATGTTCGGGGAATTAGTTGATCTGCAGCCAGCTGAAATAGCTTTGTATTGTCGTCGGAATCAGTTGATCTGGAGTCCGAATGAGAAAGTTATGCTCGACTTCGTGGACACTACCAAAGATGTTCGGGGATTCTTTCTTCTAATTTATTTTATTTTCCATATTGGAACTCTTTCTTACTCTTTGATCATTTTTTATTCCTAGACACCTAATTTTTGATTTGTACTTATAAGATACCAAATCCACAAGATAATATAGAAATATAAATTAATCCGAAAAAAAATCCACGTAAACTTAAACGCTGAGTTTTATTTCCACACTCTACTGTATCTTTTTTATCTAGTGCTTTTGTTGTTGTTTGTTGATGCGTATAAAAGTCCTAGTATTGTAGTTCGTGTTTTTAAGAACGTTGTTGCGAATGCACTTTTGCGCATGTTTTTTTACATGTACATTTGTGCATGTCCATTTGAGCGATTGTCTTTGTGCATGTTTGTTGATTTGTATTAATGTCCTAGGATTGTTGTTTGTGTTTTTATGATACATTCTGCAAATGCACTTTTGCGTGAGTACTTTTGTGCTTGTTTTTTTACTTTTACTTGTGTCCGTATCTTATCTAGCTAGTGTTTTTGTGCACGTTTCTTGATGCGCATTCATGTCCTCGAAGTGTAGTACGTATTTTCATGATCGCTTTTGGAATCCAATTTTGACCATATTTGAGTCCGAATTTGGAATTTTGCCGTTATACAGAGATTGTAGCCAGCTGAAATACCTTTCTAATGCCGCCAGGAACAGTTGATTTGGAGTCCGGATGAGAAAGTTATGTTTGACTTCGTGGACACTACCAAAGATGTTCGGGGATTCTCTCTTCTATTTTGATTTTATTTTCCTAATTGCAACTCTTTTCTTACTCTTTGATCATTTTTACTTCCTGGATACCTAATTTTCGATTTGTAACAATAAGATACCAAATCCACTAATTAATATAGAAATATAAATTAATCCAGAAAAAAATCAACGTAAACGCTAACGTAGAGGTCTATTTCTACACTCCAAAGATGTTCGGGCATTCATTTCTACACTACAGTTGATTTGGAGTCCGGATGAGAAAGTTATGCTCAACTGCGTGGACACTACCAAAGATGATCAGGGATTCTTTCTTCTAATTTATTTTATTTTCCATATTGCAACTCTTTCTTACTCTTTGATCATTTTTTATTCCTGGAAACCTAATTTTTGATTTGTACCTATAAGATACTAAATCTACCAGATAATATAGCAATATAAATTTATTTGAAAAAAAATCCACGTAAACGTAAACGTAGAGTTTTATTTATACACTCTACTGTATCTTTTTTATCTAGTGTTTTTGTTGTTGTTTGTTGATGCGTATTAAAGTCCTAGTATTGTAGTTCGTGTTTTTAAGAACGTTGTTGCGAATGCACTTTTGCGCATGTTTTTTTACATATACGTTTGTGCATGTCCATTTGAGCGAGTGTCTTTGTGCATGTTTGTTGATTTGTATTAATGTCCTAGAATTGTTGTTTGTGTTCTCATGATCCTTTTTGCGAATGCACTTTTGCGTGACTACTTTTGTGCATGCTTTTGTACTTTTACTTGTGTCCGTATCTTTTCTAGCGAGTGTTTTTGTGCACGTTTCTTGATGCGCATTCATGTCCTCGAACTGTAGTACGTACTTTCATGATCGCTTTTGGAATCCAATTCAGACCATGTTTGAGTCCGAATTTGGAATTTTGCCGTTAGACAGAGATTGTAGCCAGCTAAAATAGCTTTGTAAGGCCGACGGAACTAGTTGATTTGGTGTCCGGATGAGAATGTTATGCTCGACTTCGTGGACAATACCTAAGATGTTCAGCGATTCTCTCTTCTAATTTGATTTTAGTTTCCTAATTGCAACTCTTTTCTTACTCTTTGAACATTTCTCCTTCCTGGACACCTAATTTTCGATTTGTACCTTAAAGATACCAAATCCACAAATTAATATAGAAATATAAATTAATCCGAAAAAAATTCCACGTAAACGTAAACGTAGAGTTTTATTTCTACACTCCACTGTATCTTTTTTATCTAGTGTTTTTGCTGTTTTTTGTTGATGCGTATTAAAGTCCTAGTATTGTCGTTCGTGTTTTTAAGAACATTGTTGCGAATGCACTTTTGCGCATGTTTTTTTACATGTACGTTTGTGCATCTCCCTTTGAGCTAGTGTCTTTGTGCATGTTTGTTTATTTGTATTAATGTCCTATGATTGTAGTTTGTGTTTTCATGATCCTTTTTGCGAATCCACTTTTGCGTGAATACTTGTATGCATGGTTTTGTACTTTTTCTTGTGTCCGTATCTTTTCTAGCGAGTGTTTTTGTGCACGTTTCTTGATTCGCATTCATGTCCTAGAACTATAGTACGTATTTTCATGATCGCTTTTGGAATCAAATTTTGACTATGTTCGAGTCCGAATTTGGAATTTTGCCATTAGACAGGAATTGTAGCCAGTTGAAATAGCTTTCAAATGCCGCCGGAACCATTGGATTTGGAGTACGGATGATAAAGTTATTCTCGACTTCAAGGACACTACCAAAGATGTTCGGGGATTCTCTCTTGTAATCTGATTTTATTTTCATAATTGCAACTCTTTTCTTACTCTTTGATCATTTTTGCTTCCTGGACACCTAATTTTCGATTTGTATTTATAAGATACCAAAGCCACCAATTAATATATATAAATATAAATTAATCCGAAAAAAAAATCAACGTAAACGTAAACGTAGAGTTTTATTTCTAAAACTCCGCTGTATATTTTTTATCTAGTGTTTTTGTTGTTTTTTGTTGATGTGTATTAAAGTCCTAGTATTGTAGTTCGTGTTTTTAAGAACGTTGTTGCGAATGCACTTTTGCGCATGTTTTTTTACATGTACGTTTGTGCATGTCCATTTGAGCGAATTTCTTTGTGCATGTTTGTTGATTTGTATTAATTTCCTAGGATTGTAGTTTGTGTTTTCATGATCCTTTTTGCGAATGCGCTTTTGCGTGAGTACTTTTGTGCATGCTTTTGTACTTTTACTTATGTGCGTATCTCTTCTAGCGTGTGTTTTTGTGCACGTTTCTCGATGTGCATTCATGTCCTCGAACTGTAGTTGGTATTTTCATGATCGCTTTTGGAATCCAATTATGACCATGTTCGTGTCCGAATTTGGAAATTTGCCGTTAGATAGTAATAATAGCCAGCTGAAATAGCTTTCTAATGCCGTCGGAACTAGTTGATTTGGTGTCCCCATGAGAATGTTAAATTTGACCATGTTTGAGTCATAATTTGGATTTTTGCCGTTGGACATAGATTGTAGCTAGCTGAAATAGCTTTGTAAGGCAGCCGAAACTAGTTGATTTGGTGTCCGGATGAGAATGTTATACTCGACTTCGTGGACACTACCAAAGATGTTCAGGGATTCTCTCTTCTAATTTGATTTTAGTTTCCTAATTGCAACTCTTTTCTTACTCTTTGATCATTTTTGCTTCCTGGACACCTAATTTTCGATTTGTACCTAAAAGATACTAAATCCACAAATTAATATAGAAATATAAATTAATACGAAAAAAATCCACGTAACCATTCTAAGGAATTAGTATGGCTTACGCAAATAATAATATGTATAATAATATTCCTCTTACTAAGTAACTCATACTTAATATACGAGACAAGTCTATTCGTTCATAGACAATAATAAAAATGTTAATAAGATCACGTACTTACGAATTTCATATAACATTTTGGAAAATCAATCAACTAGACGGTTCCACATCAAAAGAAAATTGGGAGAAAGCTAATCCAATATCAAACTGCATGCAATTTATGCAAATAAATATTATTGCATTTTCATGAGAAATGTCATGTAGTATTATAGCCCTTATCATGCGGTTTATGATAAACTTATTCAAATAATTAGCACATACGCTATCACTTTATTGCATTTAGGATAAAATTATTTATATCATTAATATAGATCATAATGAATATTCATTAAAGCATATATATAGTATATAGTTTACCATGATTCCACATATGAAAATTAAACTATCATGCAATAATCCACCATTATATCATATAGCATCATCAATTTATTGCAAAAATAGATATTTTATAATTAAAAAGCGTACCCGATAAATTATATGTTCGTCAATTCAAAATTTTGTGGGTAGCACCAAATTGAGTCAATATTATGGCAGTGCTGAATGATTTAATCATATCTGGTCCGTCTGAATTCTGATTTTGTTGATTCAATATGATCCGAATAGCCAACAGAATTTTCTACAACTTTTATCTTTCACGTTTTCTGAGATTCCAACTGGATCATGATCAAAGTAAGCCTCGAAGTCGGAATAGGTGTGCTGTAAAAATGCACCTACAATGGAACAACAAAAATATTAAATAATATTTATGAATCGAAAATAATATAAAACCTCATTATTATTATTCTTCGATTCAGTCTTCTTTCACCAAAATTTCATGCATTGGACATTGGTGAGGCATTTTATATGCGACAAGTTGCATTGGTCACGAACTGTTGTATTTTACATGAAAAGGTGCATCAGCAGTTCTGCCACCCTTTCGTGTTTTCATCATAACTTCTTCGTACAATCTTCGATTGTGACGATTTAACATGTTTTGGAAAGCTAACTTGATTAACTACAACTTCTGTGAAATGTTAATTTTCCATATTCGAACTTTAACACCTTCGAAAATGGGCAGGAATGTGGACTTCATGTTCTGTCTGAAAATGAACTTTCTCCAATTGTATTTTGTAACTTCTTGATTTTTTGCAGACTATCTCCTTCTCTGTCCCGTTTAACAACGTGTGCAGAAAACACAATTTACTAAATCACAAAACTATTGTCTTAAGATTGTTGTTCCCGATATATAAAACGGGTAGTGAATTTAGTAAAATGGTCGAACAAATTAATTAGTAAAATACGAAAAGATTACAAGGCGAGAAAACTCTTTCCTTAAGACAATATTGCCCCACTACGGTGCTTACGGTTATTTGGCAATAGTCTCCCAAGATACAACGGCTAAATCGGCATATGAGCACTCAAAATCCCGAGTAGAACGAACGTTACTTTGTGTCTCAAACTCTCGAATCGAATACGAAAGAAAATATTCTACGAAGAATATTTCCGGGCTAAAGAAAGAAGAAATCCATAGAACAAAATTATGGAATTAAATTGATTTTTATGTTGTTATCAAATCAAACATGTGGAGTTTCTATTTATAAGTTTCCAATGGTTGTGATTAATGAACACAACTATTAGGAAATTAAACAAGTGAAGAGGTGTGGCCACACCTCTTCATATTGTCACACTATTTTATCAAATAGGTGCCTACAAATATTTTTTTAATTTTCGTTCAAAAAATAATTTTATTTTAATAAATAAAATTTCCAACACAAAAACGAAAGCATACGCAACCTACATAAGATACAAAATATAGAACAGGAAAAGATGGCCGAAATATTTAGACAAAAAAAGGTGCCACCTTCTAAGAGCTGATAGCCAAGAAAGTTTCTGTATGCGGGTACAAGGTTTTTTTATTTATTTTTACATATAAAAAGGAACGGATAAACCTATGTTGATATATTCCTTGCATGAAGTAAAAATTTATTGATAAAAGAATATGAAAACAAAAGAAGATACTTGTCTTCTGTAATACGGTCATATATAGTATAAGATGCTTTATGTTAAAACAAATTTGTTTTATTAGTTTTGTGTAGGGTTTTTTTTAATATTACATCTAAAAGATAAATCCCATTCAATTTTTGAGGTGAACAAAATAATTACTAATTTTGAATGTAGTTTATTTTGGCTGCGGCTATATGCAACTTGTGCAAGACCAAATTAAAGAAAGATTCCAAAAGATTCTATTTTATTAAGATGGAATGACAAGTATGTCTATAAATTAAATTGGCTTTTTTTTTCTCATGTAAGACCAAATACAAATAATGAGAAATAAACAAAAATCGACACCAAGGTGTCGAAAAACTATGCTACAAATCGACACTTAAGCGTCGAATTTCATAGGTAAAAATCGACATTGACATGTCGAATTTGTAGCACAAATTCAAATGTCGAATTTTATACCTAAAAATCGACATCTAAATGTAGAATTTTATACCACAAATTCGACATCTAAATGTCGATTTTTACCTGTAAAATTCGACCTGTACATGTCGAATTCGTTTGAGCGGGATTTTTTTTTGGAAAATCGATATTCTAGCTAAAAAAACCCATAAATGCATACATTCTTGGGTTCGTCCATCGTAGAATCTTCTATTTTGATGTCTTCTGACTCCATATTTGCCATCTTTGTAAGATTTGTTGAGTTTTGATGATTTTGAATTTCTAGGTTTTGTGGGTTAATGGAGGAGGAAGGAGAAAGGTCTTGTGAGTTTTGGAAGATGGAGAAGATGATAGTTGGTCTTGTGATTTTGTGGTCTTGTGATAGGGTTTTTTGTGTTTTTGAATTTTTGGTCTTGCATATTTGGAATTTTTTATTTTTTTAATAAATAAGGGTATTATAGTATTTATACATTGAAAATTTTAATTTGGTCTTGCACAAGTGGAATTAGTCTTGCATATAGCCGCAGCCGTTTATTTTTCGTATTCTTAATATATGTAAAAATGTTGTCACGTAATGGGGCATGTGCTCCTAAATCTTTAAATATGCCTGACCAACAATTAAATGAGAAGGAAAAAATAAAAAAATAAAATTATTCGGCCATGTTGTATCTGAAATTCGTTGATCTGAAGGGTACGCCTCTAGATTCACGAGCACGCACTCTGTTCGTAATTCTCTAAAAATGCTGCACCAACAACTAAATAACGCAAAACAAAAGTTTATGCACATATTGTATCTGAAGATCTTTGACCCGAAGGATATGTCTCTAACTTCACGAGCATGCACGTAATTCGTAAATACTTTACTGTACTATCGGCAGAGAAGAAAAAAAATGCAGGACAAAGAAATTTAGCACAATACAAACAGGCAATGGTGGGCACATATTAGAAAGGTGCACGACGACACAAATACACAGCAAGCGGGGCGGTCGAAATTTCAGAAAGATAGTAAATTATTATTTAAAAAAGCAATTACTAAAGCATATTATGAAAGAACAAAAGCGTGATGAAGATATAAACAACACCGCAAAATTAGATGGATCGAATAATTAAAAATAATCAAATGAAGGATGTAGGTGAACTTGTTATGCATGAGGAATAAATTTAGCAGGTAATTCGCGAAGCAAACCGAAAATTTGTTTTAACAAATGGTGATCAACATCGCAGAACCGTAGTTTTTCATAAATTAAATAGTTCTTTCCGCAGTCTTCGCGTTCAGGCATATCACATAGAGCAAGGAATAGAGATACCACCACTCACTGCAAATATTTGAAAAATGACATTTTAGAACATAATTTTGAAAAATAATTGTTATTCATTGAAATACCAACTACTGTGAAAATATATCTACAATACTTTGTCTCGTACAATGTAGTACAGAGAATTGGCAGGAACGATTTGATTCGAAACAGTACAGTACAACTAAAATTCCTGAGAAAAGAGACATAAAAAAAGCGGCAGCGCGGTGGAAATTTTTTCCCAAAAATATGCGATGTGAAAACCGGAAAAGCAAAGAATCAAGGTGAGGTATGAACAAATAAGAGGATATAAAACAAATTACGCGGGAAGGTAAAAAGCCAAAAAAAAATATTGCGCTCTTTCAAACTCTGATTTTAATTTGTTGTTGCTAAGTAATTTAATATTCATAATATAATTTGATTATTGTGACATTAAAAAAATAAATTAAAAGAATCAGACACAAACAGTGATCATCAAGACCAGCTGTTCATCAGTCTCTCACACCACAGTCAAACTCAGTCTTGCATTTGGCAACGGGGTAAATATTTAGACACTGTTATTATTTATGTCTTACAAGAGAGCAGCCTACAAACCTGGACCAGCAACAAACACCGCCGAAGCAAATTTTTATGCAACCGGCTCCTGAACTGAGGCGCAGAAGAAATCGTGTGGGATGAGGACAATTTTTGAACACGATGTTCAGTCGATCGCAGTTATTAATCGGTCTTCCGATCCTTCTGCACGTGATCGTAAGCACAAAGCAAAGAAGCCCTTAAATTCGACATTTCTACCAGCGTCTCCAAAGCTGCCAAAACGTGGAAGTCAGTAAATAATTATACTTATATATAATCATTCGACTAATATCATTACAAGCCGAAAAGAAAGAGGAATAATCATCCTAGTACGTACTTGTCTCGAATGTTGATTGGGTTGCACGAAGCTTAGGAGAGACGAGTGTTCCAAACATAGAGAGGGATTTAAATCTTTCTTTCTCAACCTGCCAAAAACTTATTTCAAGATTTAACTAAATAGACTATGCTTTACTATTGCACTTCTATTATATAGGACAAGATTTAATCGAGGGCTAACTTACATGATTATTAGCAGTAACCGGCGATCCCGATTCTTCTGCCTTTCTCTCTTCAGACTCTTTATTATCACAAATTAAAAGAACAAACACTCAATCAATATGCATGTCAAGGATGCCAAAATAAAATATTAAAAAAAAAATTGAAGTTCCGTACATTTTATCTCTCTCTAAAACATGTATACGGCGGCCAAGAACACAACCGTAACACAATTTCAAAATCATAAAACAGCTGCGAAACAAACAAAAAATCGATTTAGAAGCAAAGCCATATACCCAGATGTTGAACTGGTGGACTATCAGACTTGTTCTTCAACAACTCATCCTCCTCAAGTTTGGCTTCGTCAGACGACGTCCATTTGCACAGAGTGAAGCATGGTAGCTCCGTATCGATGCCACCTGGAAATATAAACACGAAAATGCTTTTCGTATGCATGGCTAATTAAACACTATTACTGCATATTCTATGAAGTGGTAGATAAACTCAAGGCTTCAAAGTATTTCATAAAAACACCATCTCTCCTAAGTTTCGATACGATGGGAATATTTCAAAATAGATTTTTTTCGTTTTCTTTTTTTTGTTTTTTTTTTGTAATTTCCAATTAAAGAAGTACCATTGTCTACTTGCAATGTAGTTGAAGCTTGGTGAGATTTGAGGTCAAACAAAGAGCTGTTGACTCGAGAAGCACCCATCGAATATCGAGCACTGGCTAACTCCAGCCATCCCTGCAAATGCCAAAAAATCAAGATCAAACACACATGAGACTTATTATAAGGAATCAGATCAAGCACAATTATCCAGTTATGTGGTTAATACTCATTAGGCCCTGTTTGGTTGCCAAGATAAGCCATGATTAACTAGTTGGACTTAATTTGACGTTTGGTATCCCCAATAAATTGTCGGGTCGACCCGCCAAAATTAATTAATCATGGCTTATCTTGCCTTCTAGTGAATTTTTTTTGTTGGACGTCGAGAGCTCCAATAAAGTAATTGGGTTTTATTAGATTATTTAATTTTATCTTGGCTAATCTGATCTTGACAACCAAACAAGGCCATAATCTATACACACATTCATATCATAACAAACAGTAGTACATACTAATTTTATTTTATTTTCCTTCAATCAATCCCTCATATTTCGGAATAATCAATTCTAACGCAATAAATCGAAGATTCCATCTATTACAATAAAAAACGACTGGAAAATTTGCAATTTGCGAAAATCAATTTACTTTTTACCTGGCGAAGAGATGAAGATAATGAATCGACAAGGATTAGGTAATTATCCATGGAGTCCAATAAATTCAGTATATTCTGATCAGCTCCCGCGATTTCATTACTTGATTGATTCCCATCCTCAGAGGTCTGCATTTTTTTTTCCTCTTGACAAAATTAATTTCGAATCTGTAGAGTTCGTCAATGAATCGCAGAAGAAGAACACAGACGCAGAAAGCGCTGTTTCAACCATTTGAAAGTTTCTTGAACGCTTTCATTAGAACTAGAAAGCTTTTTTTCGTTTTCAGACGGTAATAATTTTGGGGATAATTTTTTGGATAATACAATATCTGAGAAATTACAATTTTCACCCCTCAAGTTTGCACCGATTTTACATTTGGTCCTCCATGTTAAAATAAATATATTTGGTCCCTCATTTTCAACAATTTAATATTTTTTTGTCATTTCTGTCAAGTTACCGTTAGTCCCATAGTTAATGTAGTGATAAACACATGTTTGATTCTATTAGTTTTAACCGGAGATTGACGAAAATGACTAAAAATGTTGAATTTTTAAAACATATGGGATCAAATGTATTTTTTTGTGAATATGGGTACCAAATATGAAATCGGTGCAAACTTGAAAGATAAAAACCATACAATATCAGATATTCTTCTTATATACAATAGTGATTTTAGCTGGTAATCCTTGTCTAGTTTCATATACGATTTAATCGTCATCACTATAAAAACTTATTTCAGTTCAAAAAAATAAATAAAAAATAAATATATCGTAATATCCAATAAAACTTCTAACAACAATTCATTATGTCAAAATCCTAAAACAAAACTTATAGGTGTATTTGTCGGAAAAATAAGTATTATATGATATATATTATTTATAGGTGTATTTTTTGAGAAAAAAAAAATCGGAATATTTTGGAATTAATATCGGAACTAAATCGGATCGGAAATCGAAAATTGCAAATTAATTTGATATAATTCCAATTCCAATCCAAAAAAATCGAAAAAATTCGGAAATCCAAAACTTAGAAGTCGGTATGAAAAAAGTTGTTCCAAAATCAAAAATTTTCGGATCGAAACCAGCGAAAATTGGAAATTTCATTCCAACTTGCACCCCTAGGTGAAGTGTGGGTTTGGAGAATTGAAGAGGGTTAATATAGGGGTGACTATTATAAGGAATGAGTTCGAAAAGATTGAAAAATGACCGTTCGTGTAGCGAATTCGATTAAATAAGCGGGGTTTAGGGCTTTGGTTTCATACGAATCTTTTTGTTATCATATTCATTGCGATTTATTAAAGGGTTTTTTGCAAGAACCACCCCTCTGTAATTTTGAATTGCCGAAAAACTCCTCGGAGGAACCCCCGATGAAAATTAGTCAAAGGCGAAAAAGTCCTTGACAGCATGTCGTGTGTTGTACGCGCGGCTTGTGTAACTGAGAGTGTAATTTTTAACGTAAAAAGTCAAAAATACCCTCTTAAATTCTTTTATAAATAAACATAAATCTAATTGGGTTTAAATGTAAATAATAGAAACTTTTGGATCTAATTATAATTTTCAAAATTTCTTACCCAAACAAAAATTCTACAGCCGAATTTAAAAAAATAGACTCAATTAGAAAAAAAAATAGATCTCAATTTAACTTGTCTTCTTCCCAAATTTCCAGCTCCTACTGCCGCCCCTTTCCTCCCACCACTGGCCTTCTCCAATCTTCTCCTCCACCGACAACTTTTCTTCACCAACGCCAAGTGCTTCAATCCCCCAGTCCTCCGCCGTTCATCGATAATGGAGGATTTTCAGCACATGCGTCCTTCAACAACATTTTTCCGGCGAGAAGAACCGGATCCGACTACGGGAGTTATTTCGGCGAGAAATAAGGGTGGGGGCCTGGTTAAAGGTAGATTCGATGTGGGCAAACATTTTCCGGCCAAATTGAACAGTAACACTTCGATTCTGGCGAGTTGTGCGGAATGATTACTGAAAAATTATTAAAAATCTAAGGAGATGAATGTTTTGGGGAGGATTTGAGTGAAGAATTATTCAAAAATAGGAAAAAAAAAAAAAAAAAAAAAAAACAATATTTTTTTTTTTGTAAGATTTCCTTTTTTTTTTAATTAGATTTTCCAGTGTGTTGGGGAAGATTGTTTTGGGTTTTGTTCGAAATTCCTTTTTTTACTTTTTTTTTAACAATTTCATGTTTCTTTCGTAAGGGTAAATTAGTCATTGTATGTAAGTCAATAGCTAATTTTAATGAAAGGGGCAGTGTGCTTCGTATAAAACAACATAGGGGGGTTTATGCTAATTTTTTTAACACAGGGGTTTTTTAGCCATTCGAAATTACACAGGGGGTTATATGCAATTAGCTCTTTTATTAAATATTAAAATGAGCAATATTTATTTAGAAAATTATATTTTCGGAATGGGCAAATGGCAAAAAGGCCCATCACATGGGACTTAAATGCATTTTAGTCCACAAAAAAAACAGTCTCTCAATTAAGCCCATCCCCATGTCTTTAGTCTAAAATACCCTCAATAATATAATTCTTAACAATTCCACCCATTATGCTCTAACTTCCTTAATATTACACATTGACCCCGGATTTAAACAAATATATCACATTAACCCCCAAAACTTTTTTTTTTCAGAAAATAATTTTTTTCCTGAACTGTTTTTTTTCCGGCCAGATTCCGGCGTTGACTTTTTTTTTTTTTTTTTCTTAGAAAAAAAATATTTTAATTAATATTACTGTCCTGACTACTAAATTACTGTCTCAGACAGTAATATTACTGTTTGGGACAGTAATATTATGAATATTATTTTTCCGAACAGTAATATTATTAATATTATTGTCTAAGACAGTTAAATTACTGTTGGAGACAGTAATTTAACATCCAAGACAGTAATATTAATTAAAATAAATTTTTTTTAAGGAAAAAAAAAAAAAAGTCAATTAACAGTTAAGTTACTATCTCCTACAGTTAAATAACTGCTGGAGACAGTAATTTAGCAACGAATACAGTAATATTAATTAAAAATATTTTTTTTTAAGAATAAAAAAGTCAATTAACAGTTAAATTACTGTCTCCGACAGTTAAATAACTGCTGGAGACAGTAATTTAGCAACGAATACAGTAATATTAATTAAAAATATTTTTTTTAAGAATAAAAAAGTCAATTAACAGTTAAATTACTGTCTCCGACAGTTAAATAACTGCTGGAGACAGTAATTTAGCAACGAATACAGTAATATTAATTAAAATATTTTTGAAGAAAAAAAAAAAAAACAGTCAATTAACAGTTAAATTACTGTCTCCGACAGTTAAATAGCTGCCGGAGACAGTAATTTAGCAGCCAAGACAGTAACAGTAATTAAAATATTTTTTTTAAGGAAAAAAAAAAAAAGAAAAAAAGTCAACGCCGGAGACCCGGCGGTCAACGGCCGTTGACCGGCCGGAAAAAATTTTCAGGAAAACAAAAAAAAAAAAAAAAAAAAGGGTCAACGCCGGAATCTGGCCGGAAAAAAAATATTTCAGAAAAAAAATTATTTTCTGAAAAAAAAAAGTTTTGGGGGTTAATGTGATATATTTGTTAAAATCCGGGGTCAATGTGTAATATTAAAGAAGTTAGAGCATAATGGGTGGAATTGATACGAATTAGGGTTAAAATTAGGTTCAAAATTGAAATTTGGGTTAAAATTGGTTAATTGATGAAATTGAGCTAAATTGGGGTGTAAATCATGAAATTGGAGTTGAATTGGGTTTCAATGAATTGGGGGTAATTTTGGTATATATAAAGGGATTTTCCTTATTTGCAAATAAGTTTGAATGGGGTGGATTTATTTGAAAGACAAAAAAATTGGATGTCCCTATTTTAATTAAGTGACCTTGTCATGGGCCTATTTGTCATTACCCCTTTCGGAATTCCACACACAAATTAAAAAAAATTATGCTTCAAAAAAATAAGGGTAAATAACCCACTCTACAGATCTACCAATTCGACAATACCCTGATCAAATTCAAGACCACGATCAAGAATGCGCTAGAACAACATGTACAAGAAACAGAAACAGAAACCCAAGCATTGAAAGCTGCAAAATCACTAACCAGAGGTAAATAGCCAGAGCCCATCTGAGAATTCAGTCCAGAATATACAAGGATATGCAATCTGCATATAAAAATCAAATCTTTAACCTTCTTCACATATTCAAATCAACCAATGGTTGTGGTGTGAACATGGAAAACCGAACAAACAAAACAAATATAAAATAACAGAAAAATTATATGCCTGCAAAAAATCCCCTAAACTTTGGACTTTTTGCGTTTTACCCTCTGAACGGAAAAAAGTTGCACGTGCATACCTGAACTCCGGTTTTCTTAGCACCGATGTCCAAAATGTCCATTTTTGGCCAAAATTGACCGGAAGTCAAATCACGTGCCTCACACGTGACTTTAGCTGGGATAAATTGGTCATTTCCTTTTATACTCAATTTTCTTCCTTTTCTTTTTAATAAATATAAATAAATCTTAAAAATAAAAAAAATAAAAAAAGAAGAATAAGTTTCTTCTTCCCGTCACCATCATCCCCAACCAAGCTCAGCCAAGAGTTCACCCCGTCCGCCGCCGCCGCCGATTTTCCGCCGGAGAACATCATCTTCTGCGGCAAACTCATCCCCTACAAACAACCTCATAATAATAACAACAGAAATAATCAACCGATGATCCAAAAGGCCAACAACAATAGCAATTCACCAGATCTGTTAATAATTGAGAGCAAGCAAAATCGAATCGAGATGTGGAAGAATTCGAGTACAAGTAATGGAGCCAGAGGTACAACCCTAATGCAGTCGCCGCCGCCGAAGAAAATGTACAACACCAACAAGCAGCTCAATTTGTCCTTGTTCACATCCTCGTCGACTTCGGGGAAAACTAAGTGGTAGTTTCTCTTTTTCGATTCTCCGAGGTTTTCGACGGAGGTGGATCTGAGAGATTTCAAGAGCCGACGGCGGAGCTTACGCCGCCAGTTTTCGTCTCCGCCGCCGCCGATGTTCAGATTCGAGGATGATGAGGATGATGATGACGATGGTGAAGGGGTGGATTGAATAGCAGATTTTCGAGATGGAACTAACAGATATGGGGGGATGGATTGAAATTGGTTCGGAAGGGGTGGTGGTGCGACGTCGGATCAGAAGTTGTGGTAGGTGGTTGTCTGATTTGTGTGGGGTGGACGAAGATGATGGGTTTTTAAATTTCTTTTTTTCTTTTTTGTTTTTCTTTTCTTCTTTCTTTCATTTTTCCTTTTTTTAATTATTTATATTTATTAAAAAGAAAAGGAAGAAAATTGGTGTAAAAGAAAAATACTAATTTACCCCAGCTAAAGTCACGTGTGCGGCACGTGATTTGACTTCCGGTCAATTTTGGCCAAAGATGGACATTTTGGACATCGGTGCTAAGAAAACTGGAGTTCAGGTATGCCCGTGCAACATTTTTTCGTTCAGGGAGTAAAGCGCAAAAACGTCCAAAATTTAGGGGATTTTTTGCAGTTAACTCTAATTTTATTTACATAATGGGCATTATCTTTTGTTTCTTTCCTTTACATTTGGTGGGGAATTCTTTTTCTTTTTTTTTCAAATACTAATTTTTGCTTACTTGAATACTACCAAGTTTAAAACCAAAATTGATTACATATTTATCATTTTTTTCTTACTTTAATACCAAAATACAAAGAAAATTACAAAAACACCCTTTCATACAAAATATCAATTATATCAAATTTTATTAGAAATTACCTATTCAAAAACCAAATAAAAAAAAAAAGAAAAAAACCCTTTGTTGTAAAAAAGAAAAACCTCCACCATTTCTTCTCCTCTCCAACCCTCACCGCCGACGCCGCCGATGCCGCCGCCGCCGAACGCCACCGTACGTGCTCGTAACTGCCGCGACAACCCAATTAATCCCTATCTTTTTCATCTTCTTAAATCCTCCAAAACATCTCCAAATTCAAAAAATCAAAACCTCACAAAACTTATAAAATGGAGTTATAAGACAATAATATGGTAGTATATGTGGAAAGAGAAGCCATTAAGGTAAGTATCGATGTCTTTTTTGAGCCACGTTGGTGTCGAAAATTGACCAAAAAATCGACCTGTATGTGTCGAAAATTGCCGGCGGGTTTAAAAAAAAAAACTTCAAAATCGACTTCGAAGCTCAAAAAAGACATCGATACTTACCTTAATGTGTTCTCCTTTCATATATACTACCATATTATTGTCTTATAACTCAATTTTATAAGTTTTGTGAGGTTTTAATTTCTTTAGTTTTGAGATTTTTTAGAAGGGTTTGTTGTGAGATTTTTTAGAAGGGTTTGTTGTGAGGAAGATTTTTTAGAAGGGTTTTTGGGGAGGGAGAAGAAGGAGATGGAGGAGGTGAGGGGTTTGTGAGTAAGGAGGGAAATGGTTTTTTTGAGTTTTTGATTATTTAGTATTTAAGAAAGAAAAATAGTATTTGTAATATTTTTTTGGTTTTTTTTATTAAGGGTATTAAAGTAATTTACAATTAATTATTTATTTTTTATTTTTTTGGTATTCAAGTAAGCAAAAGTTGGGATTTGAAATAGTGATCCCCTTTCTTGAATTCTTCCGTCATATATACGTGTATATTTATTTCTTTCTCACTCTCTGCCCTTTTTGTTTTTCTATGTTTTTATTTTTTCTTTTTTATTTGTTGAATTTGTTTTACTTTTATGTTTGTGGAGGGTAAAATTCATTTTCGTCCGTGACGTTTAGAGTTAAAATCAAAATAGTGCTTATGTTCCTAATTTTGTTCAATATCATCCCTTGGACCCAATTTTACCGCAAAAAAAGAGCATGCTTTACATAATGCCCTCACTACCCTTCAAAATCTTAGGGATGAAAATGAAATGTATCTAATTTTGGGCTTCACACAATTTTTTTTCCTTTTTTTTTAACATCAATTTTCCTATAATTACTTTATGCAAAGTTTTAAATAATCGTTAATATTCTACTAAAACATACACATGATCAAAACTTTATTTAATATGTGTGTGAAAGCCCACCTATTTTTCTCAAAATTTTGGAAATATCTAGTATATATATATAAATAAAGCCGAACATAAATGCTATAATTGTTTGGTTCATATAAATTAGCATTTAATATTTATTTTTTTATTTGGTTCCAAAATTTCTAAAACATAGTGTTTTGCTAAGTTGGTGGGATATCTATTTTTCATGCATATGTATCAGATATATATGATTTATTATGGCTTAATCCCACTTTGCACTCTTGAAATAGAGCTTTTTGGCACTTTGCACCCTTAAAAATAATAATAGCACTTTGCACCTTTACATTAGAGTCTTTTGGCACTTTGCACCATTAAAAAATAATAATAACATTTTGTACCCTCAAAACACAATAAATCATTCACAATGAACCCTGAATTGAATAATAAAGAGAATTTCATTTGTTATTGCGTTTTTTTCGGGGTTCAAATAACAAATGAAATTGTTAATTTTTTCAACCTCCAATCTAATAGCTGAAAGTTTTTTTAGTAAAATAGCTGAAGGATTTTTTTAATTAAAATATTTTTTCTGAAAAAATATTTTTTAAAATCGAATTGAATTTGTACGAAGAGATAGGGTTTATATGAGCTTATGAATCCGAAAGCTTATGTACCCATGCCCCCCTTGACAACCACCGAGTTGTAATCCATATCTGAAAACTCCGTTGATCGGAAAACCTCCGCCACGATTACATTCTCCAGTTCCGAATTTTTTTTTCCCTGACTCGATCTAAGAAATTCTGCCGCTGGAGAAGAAGAGCAAAAGGTGTTTTTAGGAGGTCATAGTGAAGGAAAACAGCTGCAGAGCGGCGGCGGCGGCCGTGGGCGGGTCGGCACAATGGAGTAGATTTTTGGCTAAATATAATAAGAGTAAAAAGTCAATTTTGCACATCACCGGATCTAAAAATATAATTAAACTTTTTTTTATTTAAATTAAATTATTAATAACATCATTTTCCTCCAAAAAACAAAATAACATTATTTAATTTAATTTACCCGGTGAAAAAACTAAGTACAAAATGTTAAAATTTCAATTAATTTATTGATTGTTTAAATATTTTTACTATTTTGTGGTGATAATTTTTTTTTTGAAGAATTTTTTTGTGGTGATAGCTAGTTAGTTAAATATAAATTTAATATTTTTTCCACATTAAAAGGTCAAAATTCTGAATTGAATGAAAGAGAATTTAATATTGTTATTCCATCCAAATGCACCCTAAAGGTTTTTTTTTTTTGAATAAGTATTCAATCAAACATCTTTATTATTCTAGGTTTAGTCCTTAGGGGCTATATATCTTTCATCAATAAGTCCATTCATTTAATATTTATTATAAATAAAGAAAACATTCATGTATATGCCAATATTACCCACAGCCATTTACACAATTTTTAATTGTAACCCAAATTTAATCAATTTTGTCCACAAAAATCTAATTTTGACCACAAAAATTCAATTTTGACTTTTTTTTTTCAAAAACTTTTTTTTTTTCAAAAAAAAAAATTTGCCGCTGGATTTCGGCGTTGACTTTTTCGATTTTTTTGTTTCTCTTCCGGATTTTTTCGCCGGCTTCCGGTGTTGACTTTTTTTTCCTTCTACTTCTTTCGCATTTTTCGCCCGTTTCCAGCGTTGACATTTTTTAATGTTTTTTTAAGGTTTTTTTTTTTTATTTGTTTTGTTTGTTTTTTTTTATGTCCACAGCTAAACGTTAACCGTAATTGTGTTGTCACTGACATTAAATTAACATAATTATACTGTCAATGACAATTAATTAACGTAATTGTACTGGCGTTTACAATACATTTATGTAGGGGTGAAAGTCGGATGGATCGGATCGGAATTAGCCTTTTCGGACAATTTCCAAAAAGTTTCGGAAGTACAAAATCAATTCCAATTCCAATTCCAAAATTTTCGGAATCTAAAAATTCGTTCCAATTCCAAAAGGCCCGGAAATTTCGGAATTTCGAAAAAAATCGGAAATCACATAAGTTTAAAAATTTCAAAACTTAGCGAAAATTTTCTAAAATATTCATAATTTTCCAAAAATAAGAACATCCACGTCGATAAAAGTAAAACTAATAACTACTGAATTTCAGTTCAAAAAATAAATAAAAATAAATACAACATAATATCTAATAAAACTTCTAACAACAATTCATTATGTCAAAATCCTAAAAAAAATTATAGGTATATTTTTCATAAAAATAAATATTATATAATATTTATTATTTATAGGTGTATTTTTAGAAAAAAAAAATCGGAAATTTTCGGAATTAATTTCGGAAATCAAATCGGATCGGAAATCGGAAATTCCAACTTTATTTTATATAATTTCAATTCCAAACCAAAAATCGGAAAAATTCGGAAATCAGAATTTTGGAAGTCGGAATGAAAAAAGTTGTTCCAAAATCGGAACTTTTCGGATCGAAACCGGCGGAAATTGGAATTTCCGTTCCAACTTGCACCCCTACATTTATGTAATTGTTCAGCAGTTGACAGTAAATTAACGTAATATTATTATCTTTTATTGTTTGTTATTTTTTTATTTTATTTTTATTTGTTGACAAGTCAACGTAATTTTTTTTGATGTTTTTATTTCTTTAATTATTTTTATTTGAGCCGAATGCATTGATGAGTTATGATGATGAGAGATGATCAATGTTTGATGATGAGATTGCTTGTGTTTATTGTGATAAGGATTAGATGTTTGTTTAGCGTTAGATTCAACGGAACTTAGAAACGAATTATTGCTAGGAATCACATTTCGTGCATTGCTCTGGTTGAATGTTTTGCATTTTAAATTTGGAATTAATTTGTGTTAGATCATGTTATGTTCGGTTTTAGAACTCACCTTAGGAAATTTATGATACGAAGTATTGAGTAGCGAGTGATTTGGGATATGATTTGGGCCTTCTTTGAACCGTTTGAGCCTTTCAAGCCGACCATTTTATCGAAACTATCCTTAGAACCTTGATTTGAGCCTCAGAGAAAATGTGTTCTTTCTTTTAGCCAATGTGTATAAGGTAGAATAAATGGAGATTCTTGAAAAATTACCCCTTGGAGTTCGGTTGGAAAATTTTATAAGGTCCTTCTTCTTCCTCTTCGAAAAAAAAAGAAAAAAAAAAAGGAAAGAAATTGCAAAAGTTATATATAAGTATATATATATATATATATATATATATATATATATATATATATATATATATATATATATAAATGTGTATAAGGAGAAAGAGAGAGAAGAAGAAAAGACTAGAAGGGAGATGAAATGACTAGTTGTTGAATTTTTTTTTTGAAAGCTCGATCCATTGTCTGAAGAGCAAAAGTGGAAACTTTTGAACTCGTAAGAATCGAGTTTATTAAAAGTCCTTAGAGGTGAATTCATTGTTTCAAACGCCTATCTTTCAAAATTTGGCGTAATCACCTCAATTCAAGAAGCATAGCCACATATACCCATATTTCCTACCTCGAACCAAAGAACCTAACAATTGAAAGCCAAAAAGCCCCAATGATCCCAATAGCTTAATATTCGGAATTAGTAGAGTAGAGGAATTTGGTGAGTATTTGGAGTCAAACATATGCATGTAAGCATAAATTTTTTATATCTTTAATTTATAAATATTGGATGCTTGAAGGAATTGCATGATTTGTGGTTTTTGGCAATGGTAAATGACTAAGTACTTTTGAATTTTGAGCTTGCGAACGCCTAAGAATTTTCATTATAATTACAAGTGCTGAAAATGTGAAGTTGATCATTAATCTATGTGATGAGATGTATTTTTTGAGTTTTTTGTTTATGAGTAGATTTTGCTCGAGGACAAGCAAAAGTTCAAGTTTGGGAGTGTGTTAAGTGTATATTTCTACACTTAATCGTACCTTTTAATTGGAGCTTTTGATGTGTTTTAATGTTAATTGGTGCTTGAAATGTTGATTTATTGTATTTTAGGTACAAATTGATGAATTGTATAAATAAAGGGTCAAACTGCAATTTCGGAGAAGATATGGGCGAAAAGTGAAAAAGTCAAAAAATATAAAGGAATATAGCCCGGGACGGCCGTCCCAGAATTACACATAAAACTGGGACGGTCGTCTTAGAAACAGAACCGGTCTTTGGTTTTGAGACGGTCGTCCGAGTTTTAGTGCAAAATTCGGGACGGTCGTCCGAGATCACGTATAGGCGCAGTAAAGGACTCTTAATTGCACAAGGAAACTAACTTCTTCTCCAAGTTTCCCACCCTATATAAAATCAATTCAAGCACACAATTAGGGGAGCTATCTTTTACACAATCGGAGAGCAAGAGAAGCAAGAGAACGGAGAAACCAATTATATCTTTTTATATTTTTATTATGTTTTTCGTAGAGAACATGAGTATCTAATTTTTTAATCTAGGATTTTATTTAACCCTATGTGGTGATTGGAACCTATTTTTCTAATATTATGCAAGTTTAATTCGATGATTATTTCTTCTATCTGATCTTATTTAGTGCATGAACGTAGCTAATTTATGTCGCTATGTGTTATTATTAGAATTGAATCGACAAATCGTTTTAATAATTAGAACAATGATAGGAGAGCCTTCGAGTAGTTTTCACCGGATGAGTGTGTCAATTGCATGTGGTGTCGTAGAAATACCAATATCACCTTAGGTAGCCATTTACGAGACTTGTTATTAAATGTTTTATTCATAATTGGTTTGCATATGACATATAGTGAATCGTTTATGAATAATAGACTCATAATACACGCGACTGCGGGTTATGAGTAATTAGTGTCTCGGGTTAATAATCAGGAATTGTAACTTGCATGATAGAGGATTAATTGGGTGACGATTTATCGCATAGGGGAAAGATAAAATCCTAGATCCGTTTTTTTATTGATATTCTCTGGTGTTTAATTTATTTGCTTTTATAATTAGTTTAATTATTTAGTTGATTAAATTTGACAACTTTGCGTAGGCTGGATAAAAATCATAATTGTTAGAATTTGGTACTTAGAATTAGGTAATTTGAGTATTCCCTGTGAGATCGACATCCGACTCTCACGACTCCACTTTTTGTACTTGTTTGCGATACGTGCACTTGCGTGTTAGGTATTTAGCCCCACAACTGACGAAGCTGTCGGTTCATGTTTGCCTCGATTCGAATTAGACTCGAGTTCGGAAAGCTCCGTGTCGGATATGTTAGACCTGGCCGAAGAGAGGTCGGCCAAGCTCTCGGAATCCGTCGCCGGAGCAGTGGAGGAGCGGCGGTTGTGGTGGTGGAGCAAGTGAAGTGGGGAGGTTGCTCGAGACAGAGTTGTATCCCCACTCGTACAAGAAGCATCGACTTTGTGCAGTTTCTTCCTTTGCTTTGCAGCTTGGTGCCATTTCTTTAGGGCTTTTGCAGTTTGTTCCTCAAATATTGATTTCTTCATATGTGACCCCATCTATGTTTATATAATATTAACCACATAATTAATTAATTATGCTTTAAATTTACTTATTTTAAATTATGCTTTAAATTTACTGATTTTAATAAGTATTTAACGATGCGCCGTTCGTCTACACACGAAAACTCACACATCTATGTTATAATATGGATAAAAACAACGATTTTATGAGTGAAAATCGGACAGATCGAATTGCAGGTAGCACTTTCTTGAAAAAATATCTTTTTTATATAAAGTAAAACAAATTAGAACAGGCGGAAATTAGAATTTGAAATGAAAATATTATGTAAAAAAAAAAAGAGTTCCGATTGAGATCGAAGAATTTTTTTTTTAAATGTTGTTCCGATTTCACCCTTTTGTTTAAGTGATATATATACACACACACGTTACCTGTGTTACCAAGGCATAGAGTGGGAATGTAATATAGTTGCACAAGATTTGGAGGGCCACTCCTAAAAGTACTCTAACCAAAACTATATGAAGTTTCTCATGGAAGCATGTTGTAATTCCAAACTCATACTGCAATAATTAAACACAAAAAAAGTTAAAGAAATAATAATAAGTAAAAAATAATAATTATTATAAATTGTTATTTAGGATCATCACTTGCCCATTTCCACAAAAAAATAGGCCATTTGGTATGCATTCTGTAAGAATAATAAGAGATTAATAGTGTGCCCGCATGGGTGTAGCTCAACTGGTTTCGGAGGTGGTAAGTTGGTGCAAGGTCCTATGATCGAATCCTGGCAGCCGCAGTGTGGGAATTTCAACTCCAATGAGGGTTGGTTCCTTGTGGGCACCAGGTCTGGGTCCGCTACCTTAATGAGCCGTTGAGTTACCATGTGTTAGAATTTATTTCGTGCAGATATAAATTATTTGTGTCAGATTCAGTTTTTCGTTACTGTTGCGTGAAGTGTTGCAACAGTTCGTGAAGCAGTTCGTAAAAACAGAAATAAACGAGACACAAATTTTAATGTGGTTCGGATACAATTGTACCCTACATCCACGGGGACCTGTAAATAAAATTTACTAATTTTTAGTTTTACGAATACAATAATAGGACTTAATCAAAATACAAAGACTCCCTCTTTGTTGACCCCGTTCTTGTATACTACGCTGAATTATAAATCTTCAATTTGGAGCATGTCTCTTGCTCCGCACGGTTGAACTCCCTTCAACGCTGAATCCCTCAGTCGGCGGATCGATCTTCTCCCGATATCTGTTTAAGCCCCTCTCCCGAAGAACCGATCTTCTTTTTATATAGAAGAAGCAAACTTGTGATACTTCTTGAATCTTGGTGTCTTCACCACAAAGCCTTGAAGCCGATATATTTTCTATGAAAATCACGTATCACGATGGAACAATAAAAAACGAGAGGAAAAATATTTTCTGTGAAAAACTTCTCTCGATCAAAGACGTTCCGGGAGCAACAAAGAAAAGAGAAATCTTTTTCTCTCAACACTACTAGAAAACTGCGTATTAGTGACGGACAAGAGCGACTGATTGCCTTCCTATTGCTAAACTAAACATTTAGTGATAAAATTAGCAACGAAACACATAACCGTCGCTTCGCTTACGAATTTGCAGTTACAACGATGAATATTAGTGACGGATGAAACATTCGTTTCTAAGTTAAATATTTAGCAATGGATGTAGCGATAGATGTGAGTTCGTGGCTAAAACATATCTTAGTAACGAAAATTAACGAGAGATAACAAATTTGTTTCTAAAATAATAGCGACAATGTTTCGACGGACAACAAATCCATTGATATCAATTCATACTTTGTATATGTTATATCATTGATTCTCAACAATTATTTATTTTTGAGCTTTTTAAATTAAATTAATTATTGATTATATTACTAGTAAAAAATATTCCTTAGGTCTATTATGTTCTAATTAATTTTCATAGTTGAGTTTTAAATAAAATAATAGTAATAGAAAGTTAGAAAATCTTTTAAATATAAAATTAGATATGTGTAATTTAAAGAAAATAGGAGTATTGAAAAAACCCGCCCTTTTTTCATTTTTTCATTTCTCTCCACTTCAAAATCTTTCCTTCTGCCTTTTTGCCCAAAAACCGAGCCAAACCCCAAACCCATTTCCCTCTCTTCGTCCAAAACCTAGTTACCCTGTATCAACAAATTAGAGAAACTCCCACTGAATTTTTTCTCGTTGTTGCCTTTGGAAAATAAGCCCTCCGATTACCGGCCCAAAATTTTGTCGGAGTTGTAGTGAACCCTATTCGATTGAGAGCAACGCCAACATCTGCTACTGCATATCATTTACGGTAAGCTCTTTATTTCTTCCTTCATTCCAATTTTTAGATGTTTGTGAAGTGTGTTTAGAAGGTGGAAGAAGATCCGATTTAAATGTGTATGTAATTGCATTTCTTTGATGTATTGGGACTCTATATTCCATCGGAGGGTTGTTTACCCAGAGATATTTTGAGAGGTCAAAACGAGGAGAACAAAGCAACAATATATATGTTTAATTAGAGAGAACAGAAGGTTTTTTTGTTTGTACAGTATATATGTATAATTTTATTTTATTTTGACCTAGGTTGTTTTATGTATCTTTTATGTGCATAAAAGAACGAAGAACTTTTTACAAGTATAATTTAATTGCCTGCATATGATTTAAGTTACTCTATATCTGCAACTTAATTTACTATTAAGCAATGGCTTTTTCGATCTTTTACTGAAAGTTCATAATCTTGCAGTTTCGTCGGTTCATCCTTCTTGCAAATTAGTCTCTCTGTTTCATGTGGTATGTTCTTCAATAGCCTTTAATAATTGTTCTAATTCAATATTGAAACTGCTGTCAAATATCCAAAGTTGCTAAGAATTGTTCGTATTGATGGTAGACATTTTCGTTTCCAATCACAGATAATCGGCAAGACACAAATTCCACCAATCTGGAGAAGCAAATAAATTGATGATTGGGAGTTTATCACTCTGTAGAACAAGGCAGTGCTATTTATCAAGTAGATAAATGCATTCCTCGAGCCACAACGATAGAAAATAAATAAAATTGCAATATTTTGTTCTTTTTACTATTAACATGCTATTAATATAGTAATGTTGTAGAAATCATCTACTTTTCTTCATTTAATTTTTCATAAGAATGTCACAGGGTCTCATGTGATTGAAACTGATTGGTGATGTGGTTTACTTTTGGACATTTGCATATGCTGGAAATGTTTACTATGTGGAGTAAATATGCTCCTTATTGAAGTTTTACAATTTTTTTATAAAATTACTCTACCTTATTTTGGTTTATTCAAATTTTAGTTTTGCTTATTGGTTCTTCTATGTTTCCAGTCAGGACAAGTGGCCAAAGATCCTGCCATATGTTAAAATCACATACGAGGCATTGATTTTACTCGTACATATTGCTCGATTTTCTCAAGTATAAGCTCTATCAATCTTTATTTCTTTTAATTTCATATTATATATTTCTCTAATATCTAGCTAATATCTCGTGAATTTTCTTCTATTTTGCTAGATGTCAGCCATTTCAGTAGCATGATATTTAAACGTTAATGGGATGAATTCTTTTTCTTAGTTGAAAGTCTGAATGGAGATTCAAGTTAAGTTTGCTCTTCTCACTTCTCAATTTTTTTTCTCTTTTCTCTGTCATTTGTTTCTCCTCCTGGTAATATAAATTTTCAACAACGTATCTACATTTGAAGGTAAATATTATACCTAAGTAGTCATTAGCATCTAAGTTGTCTTCTTGGCTTAAGTCGCTATTTGGCTAATTACAGGTATGTTGTCTTTCTTTTATGATATAGCAAGCTAGAGTTTAGGATGGGATTCAAGTGAAGCATGAAGATCAAGCACGAGGATCTCGTGAGAGAACATTGTACTTGAAAGAATATAAGACTGACTAGCATGCTTTTGGAAGACTACTATTAGAATTTGTAATTCAAGTTTAAAATATTGTGCACTGATTTTGTATGTATGATACTTTTATTGGTATATAACATATTAATAGGTATTAAATTATGGCATTGATACGTGTAGTGTGTGTGTGTGTGTCTATATATATATATATATTAAATTCAATGCAATTTTTGCTACGGATTTAGCTACGACTATATGCCTATCTAAAATTAGTGACAAATTTGGCAACAAATTATTCTATTGCTATAATAGCGATGGATTTAGAGTGGTTTCATTCTGTTGCTATAATAGTGACGGATTTAGCCATAGATAATTCTATTGCTAACAATTAGCTACGGATTTTCATTTGTCGTAGCTAAATTTTAGCGACGGACATGGGGACGGGCTTAATCCATCGCTAATCAACATTTAGCGATGGATGTGTGTTAATTTTCAACGAATTCGTCCGTAGCTAATTTGCAATTTTCTAGTAGTGCAAAATAAAGGCACGGCTCCTTATGCTGAGATAGCTCTCCTTTTATATCCTACGCCATCAGATCCCTATATACAAGGAAAAGTCAGAGACCAAAATATTAAAAATACATAAGTCACGTAAGAATATAAGTCTTAGAGATATATGAGATTTCTTTGCCTTATCAACAAATCATTCCCATATCTATTAAAACTCTACAAATATATGACAATAAAATATAAAAAGATAATTATGCTTGTATAAAGATAATTCCCACTATTAATCAATTAATGATAAAATAAAGAATTAAAACACAAGGAAACTCCCCTTCTTATATTACGACATATCTAGACTTGTGGTACGAGTCTTTTACGCGTTTCCTTGCAAAGTCATAATCAAAGTGCTGCTCTATTTATACTTCTACAGGTGATAAGAATCCTACAAGGAAATAGAGTCCATTAGGGTTAGGAAACTCTTAATCACGTAGGAAATAATATTTTCAATACAAAGAATCTCTTTAAAAGAATAATTTCTATTATAAATCAATTAATGACAAATTAAAAGAATTAAAAGGTTCGAGGACTCTTCCCTTCTTTAGCTCATGGTATATGTAAACTTGTGGCACAAGTTTCATCTAATTCTCGAATAATTAGAATCCAAGGGATTCTAACAATCTCCCCCTTTGTCGTTTATTGATTATAATCATTTTCTCCCGCTGAGTAAAAACCTGAAAATAAAACAATCAGAGGATAGACGAAAACAATAAAACTAAAGATCATCCTCAGCATTAAAGGAACAACTCATCATCTCCATCTCTTTCCGCAACAAGAGTGCTGCCATCAACTGCTGCAATAGTGAGTGCCACAGTTTCAGCAACTGTTCGCACAGTAGTGGCTTCGGCAGGTGGTTCACAACGGAGTCAGCTCCCCCTGCATGTGTTTCTCCCCTGTAAATGACTTCATTCTTGTGAAGATCTAAACCAATGAATGACAATAAACACAATATTAGAAAAAGTGAAATTCCTTCTCTTTTGAATACACACGTTCAGGTGTTAGTGTGGAGAGATAAATTATTTCTTCTCAAATTATCTAATGAGATAACTAAGGAAAATATGTTCATCATATTAATACACATCTCCACAGAATTCCACTTGGTGTTGTGGACTTAGAATCCCACCGAGATTCTAACACTCTCCCCTTTTGGCATTGATTGGTCAGAACATTTACTCCCCCTAAATATATGATACATGCATGAACAAGGGTCAGCAAAATCAAAATAACATCTGCAAATATAAACTGTTGCAACAGTTTATCAAACAGTTCAACATATAGAGTACAGTTGTTCAATTAAGCAAAGAACAATAAAAAATATGCAGTAGCAGAATAAACTTCCCTTTACAATGAATTCCTCCTTATTTTTCGCAGTAGCAGAATAAACTTCCCTTTACAATGAATTTTTCGCACTAGCAGAATAAACTTCCCTTTACAATGAATTCCTCCTTATTTGTCCTGTATTTCTGCACTATTCCAACAACTGTATGATGCATTGTCTCAACAGTTGTCTGAACTCTCCCTGCATTCCTGCACTGTTCCAGCAATTATCTGATGCACTGTCACAACAGTTGTCGGAACTCCCCCTGTGTTCATGCCATCGTTACTGTTCTTTTCTCCCCCTTTCTGGGCAATCACCATGCATAGATAACTCAACATGGACTAATGATCTTGTTGATTCGAGCAAGTTGTTCAAACACTTAACAAAAATATCAAACGTAGAGAGAATTTTGAAAGTAAGTAAGAAGAATCACCATACATGACGGGAACACAAAATCACAAACTCACACACTCAATAACACACGATAATTGCAATGCGAAATCAAAAGGATAGTGATATCAAATCTATCATTAAATAACAAAGACTACAGACATTGCCAAACTTCATACGAAACGAGGAAATGTGAGTAGTAGGCCCAATAGATCCGGTTGCAATAAGAATCAAATTTAACCGGCACATGAACAAAAATCCCGTCTCTCTCTCTCTCTCTCTCTCTCTCTCTCTTTTTTTTTTTTTTTTTTTTTTTTTTTTTTAAATAATGCCTAATGCAAGACAAGAAGTAAACATGAGAAGTAAACATGAGTGAAGAGGCATATTTGAATAGGATACAACATGGACAAACAAAACATATGGGATTTATCTTCACATTCACGATAAATGCAATCCCCAAAAATCCAACTGCCAATGCAACCAATAAACTTAATAATCCCAAGTCAAACACAAAGATGCTCTTATTAGGTAGCGTACACACACGTCTAATGGTAGCTTTTTCCCATGAAAAATAGAGCAATTAAAAGGAACGGGATTATGGTGGTCGTGCAATGTGTAGTCCCCTGGGCTTTCTAATTGAGCCTTGTAGTGAGTGTTCGATCAAGTGGTTTACTGGCTCGAGTCAACTAGGCTTCGAACTATTCACTGACCATATATATAATTTAGGGTAAATTACACACACCCCCTGAGGTAAGCTTAAATAACTGTAAGGTCCCTGTGCTATTGATAATTACACTTAGCCCCCTGAAACGTAGTCAGAAACTCTAATGGGATAATGAATTGGATACGTTATTCCGATAGGGTTCTAACGGACTATTGGTTTCAGAAAGTGGAGGAGACAACAAAGAGCTATGGGTGATTTAAGAAATTTTCGGGAATGTTCGGGGAGCCATGTCACCCCATAGCTCTTTGTTGTCTCCACCACTTTCTGAAACCAATAGTCCGTTAGAACCCTATCGGAATAACGTATCCAATTCATTATCCCATTAGAGTTTCTGACTACGTTTCAGGGGGCTAAGTGTAATTATCGATACCACAGGGACCTTACAGTTATTTAAGCTTACCTCAGGGGGGTGTGTGTAATTTACCCTATAATTTATATTGGCCGTGCAATGTGTAGTCCCTTGGGCTTTCTAATTGAGCCTTGTAGCGAGCTTTCGGCCACGTGATTTACTGACTCGACTCAAAAAGGCTTCGAACTATTCACTGACCAAATGGTTGTAGATATATATATTAGTAACAGTAGTTCAAGAGTAGCTTTCACTCATTAAAAGAGGCAGCTTTTCCCTATAAAAACATCCAACCATGACAAGACTATTCAGAGAAATAAATAAGTTGGAGCCTTTTAAGTAATCATTTTGGGAATTGGTGAAGTTCTACTCCAACGAAGTTTAGAGGTACACGAAGTATAAAATTCACATTTGTCTCAATCATATGCAGTATGCTTAATGCAGGTCCTATATGAGATGCAAAAACATAAGAAGTGTCGTACCACTAAAAGTTGCAAGTCTAGACACACAGACTGATGCAACAGTTCATGCAACTGCATCAGATTAAACAACATAAATTCCCAGCGATTTTCGCAAGGAATCAAATCTCTGTGCATCAAGGGTTTTTGCAAAAGCATCAGTTAATTCATTCTCCGTTGCAGCATAATCAATTGAGACAACCCCCTTTTCAACCAAGTCACTTATGAAACTATGAAAAATATCAGTAAGCTTAGTTTTCGAATGCTGAATTGGATTCATAAACTTATTTTTCGCACACAAATTATCACAATTCAGAAGACCAAGTTTCTTATGCCGCAATCCAATTTTGTCAACAGAACTGTTGGAACAATTTCTACTATCATCACATGATTTTAAAGAAGTAATGGCAGATAAACAATTAAGATCAGATTTCTTTACCCAGATTTTTTGTTGAGTTTTATTCACTAAATCAACTTTTATCTTGGGTTTTTGAGACGACACAAAAGCATGATCAATTTTAGCGGAAAGTGGTGAGGGGGCCACTATTATTTTAACCATTTTCAGTACTTAAAACACCTAGGTCGTATATGACCAGGAACATGACAAAAATGACAGGTAGGGACAAAACGTTTTCTTTGAGATGACTGTCTTGATGCAACTGTCGCAACAGTTTGTGACACAGTGGATTGTTTAACAAAATTGATTTTTCTTTTTGGATTTTCTTTTTGTTTCAATGTATCGTTAGATAGTAGAGTACGCCCTATACCTATACGACCATAGTTCGGCTGATTTTTGTTCAAAAATTCATTCAAAGTTACTCTACCAGTATTAAACTTAGAAATAGCATCTTGGGTTTGAGCAAATTTAGCCTTCAAACTACCCATTTCTCTACTAGCAGAAATAACATTTTGTTCAAGAGTAGAAATTCGTACCTTCAATACATTGTTTTCCTCAATTAGGACAAGCTTCTCTTTTTCTAAGAATTTATTTGACTCGCATACCTGAAGAAATTTTTCGTACACCCTTTCATAGCATTGCTTTATTTCTTCCAATGTTGACACGTCATCATCGCTGTTGTATTCTGAATCCCCATCATCACCTGCAAGATTTAACGGAGTTAATCTTTTATCATATATTGAATGCAAATTATCATACCTAAGTTCTGTCTGAGCTGTCTGTCCAACTGTTACAACAGTTTCAGCGACAGTTTCTTTGCACTCGCTTATCGGAGTAGTTCCTTCGTAGGCCTCTCGTAGAACATCCCATGCCTCCTTTGCTGATTTGCACATTGATATCAATTTGAATTGGTCGTCATCGATACAACTCAAGATAGCATTGGTTGCCTTGGAATTATAATCTGCTATTCGTACTTCTTCATCACTCCACTTTTCTTTTGGCGTTTGAATGATCTCGTGTGACTCATTCGGTGTCCAACCAATTAGAATCGCGCGCCAAGCCCATTTGTCAATAGATTTGATGAACATCTTCATCCTTATTTTCCAATCAGAGTAGTTCAATTCACCCAAGCCAGGTGGTAGGAATGCGCCTTCACGATGATTATTCATATGTGCACAAAAAAAATAAAAAAATTAAATCCCAAAATCTCACTAAGTGTATCTAGTGACAGGCTCTTGATGCCAATTGTTAGAATTTATTTCGTGCAGATATAAATTATTCGTGTCAGATTCAGTTTTTCGTTACTGTTGCGTGAAGTGTTGCACTTGTTCGTGAAGCAGTTCGTAAAAACAGATATAAACGAGACACAAATTTTAATGTGGTTCGGATACAATTGTACCCTACATCCACGGGGACCTGCAAATAAAATTTACTAATTTTTAGTTTTACGAATACAATAATAGGACTTAATCAAAATATAAAGACTCCCTCTTTGTTGACGCCGTTCTTGTATACTACGCTGAATTATAAATCTTCAATTTGCAGCACGCCTCTTGCTCTGCACGGTTGAACTCCCTTCAACGCTGAATCCCTCAGTCGGCGGATCGATCTCCTCCCGATATCTGTTTAAGCCCCTCTCCCGAAGAACCGATCTTCTTTTTATATAGAAGAAGCAAACTTGTGATACTTCTTGAATCTTGGTGTCTTCACCACAAAGCCTTGAAGCCGATATATTTTCTATGAAAATCACGTATCACGATGGAACAATAAAAAACGAGAGGAAAAATATTTTCTGTGAAAAACTTCTCTCGATCAAAGACGTTCCGGGAGCATCAAAGAAAATAGAAATCTTTTTCTCTCAAAATAAAGGCACGGCTCCTTATGCTGAGATAGCTCTCATTTTATATCCTATGCCATGAAATCCCTATACAAGGAAAAGTTAGAGACCAAAATATTAAAAATACATAAGTCACGTAAGAATATAAGTCTTAGAGATATATGAGATTTCTTTGCCTTATCAACAAATCATTCCCATATCTATTAAAACTCTACAAATATATGACAATAAAATATAAAAAGATAATTATGCTTGTATAAAGATAATTCCCACTATTAATCAATTAATGATAAAATAAAGAATTAAAACACAAGGAAACTCCCCTTCTTATATTACGACATATCTAGACTTGTGGTACGATTCTTTTACGCGTTTCCTTGCAAAGTCATAATCAAAGTGCTGCTCTATTTATACTTCTACAGGTGATAAGAATCCTACAAGGAAATAGAGTCAATTAGGGTTAGGAAACTCTTAATCACGTAGGAAATAATATTTTCAATACAAAGAAACTCTTTAAAAGAATAATTCCTACTATAAATCAATTAATGACAAATTTAAAGAATTAAAAGTTTCGAGGACTCTTCCCTTCTTTAGCTCATGGTATATGTAAACTTGTGGCACAAGTTTCATCTAATTCTCGAATAATTAGAATCCAAGAGATTCTAACACCATGATTTACATTCCTCCATCAATCATTGTCGGGCCAAGAGATGAGAGCCCTGGGAGCGAAGGATTTCGCCTTTTGGTGCAAGATATTAATGTTGTGGATTGTTGGGCCATATAAAAATGAGAGAGAAACCCGAACCTGAAATAAGGTGAAATGTATGAGGAAAAGAATCCACTGTGGCCGATTGAACCAAAAGAAGTTGTTAGTGGGCTCTACAAGTGGAGCTCCTCTCACCACAGCCGTCCGATCTTAAATTTATTGAGCCATCTCAACGATCACAAGCTCTAGTTTGGTGCCCACCAACACTATTATCTGACCACCATAATAGTTTTTATTTAATATCTTTTTTTACCGGTGCATATTTTTTATTTATTTATGCGAGACTCACAATTAGTGGAATTAATGTAATCCATGCTAGTGTGTGCCATCCTGCATAATTTAATTATTAAATTTAATAAACTATTAACATATTCAGATTTATACATACTCCTTTTTTATTATTTAATTTTTTTTTACGAAAGAAATACTTACTGTAAATGTTGAAGAATAAAAACATTATAGCAAAGAAATAACCAAGAACCACAAGGAAATACTGCATAACAATAGTACATACAAAATAATTAAATATATTAAATTATTATTATTATTTTAGGTAAATATAAAATTTAGAATATATATTAAATTATACAAAATAATTAAATATATTAAATTATTATTATTATTTTAGGTAAATATAAAATTTAAAATATATATTAAATTATTATTATTAATTAATTAATCAATTAATTACGCATCCCTTATTCCCAATACAGATTTGTAATCATCCTTCATGGATTTTTTATGTATTTCTGGAAGTCAAATTTAGTATTTGGAGCCAAATGAGCCTGCATGTTGTTTAAAGGCCCAATCCAACTTTAGATGATTTTAATATAGGGCGAATGGCAAAAAGGCCCATCACATAGGACTTAAATGCATTTTGATCCTAAAAAAAACAGTGTCTCAATTAAACTCATCCCCATGTCTTTAGTCTAAAATACCCTCTATAATATAATTCTTATCAATTCCACCCATTATGATCTAACTTCCTTAATATTATACATTGACCCCGAATTTAAACAAACATATCACATTAACCCCCAACAAATTTTTTTTTTTCAAAAAATAATTTTTTTTCAAAAATGTTTTTTTTCCTGAATTTTTTTTCCGTCCGGTCAACCACTGGTCTGCGGCGTTGACTTTTTTTTTTTGAATTTTTTTTTTCTAAGAAAAATATATTTTAATTAATATTACTGTCTTGGCTTCTAAATTACTGTCACAAACAGTATATTACTGTTTGGGACAGTAATATTATGAATATTATTTTCCCGAACAGTAATATTATTAATATTATTGTCTAAGACAGTTAAATTACTGTTGGAGACAGTAATTTAGCAGCCAAACCAGTAATATTAATTAAAATAATTTTTTTTAAGAAAACAAATTTCCAAGAAAAAAAAGGTCAACTAACAGTTAAATTACTGTCCCCGACAGTTAAATAACTGCTGGAGATATTAATTTAGCAACAGATACAGTAATATTAATTACAAATATTTTTTTTAAGAATAAAAAAAGTCAATTAACAGTTAAATTACTGTCTCCGAAAGTTAAATAACTGCTGGAGACAGTAATTTAGCAACGAATACAGTAATATTAATTACAAAATTAAAAAAAAATCAATTAAATTACTCTCTCCGACAGTTAAATAACTGCTGGAGACAGTAATTTAGTAGCAAACACAGTAATATTAATTAAAATATTTTTGAAGAAAAAAAAAGTCAACTAATTGTTAAATTACTGTCTCCAATTTAGTAGCAATCACAGTAATATTAATTAAAATATTTTTGAAGAAAAAAAAAAAGTCAACTAATTGTTAAATTACTGTCTCCGACAGTTAAATAACTGCCGGAGACAGTAATTTAGCAGCCACGACAGTAATATTAATTAAAATATTATTTTTAAGGAAAAACAAAATTATCAAAAAAAAAAAAGAGACTCGGCGGTCAACGGCAGTTGACCGGCCGGAAAAAAGTTTCAGGGAAAAACAAGTTTTCCAACAAAAAAAAAAAGTAATTTAATGGATACCCACGAGAAAGACTAACCCAATCCATAATGATGTACCGGAAAATACAAAATTTTTGTTACTTGACCAACCATCAGGAGAAGCAAATACAACGGGTACGCTAATCAATAAGATTGATGAAGTAGCAATTAATGCAAAAACAGCCAATTGGAAAACAAGAGTCATAAAGGGATTTTCCTTATTTGCAAATAAGTTTGAATGAGCTGGATTTATTTGAAAGACAAAAAAGTTCGATGTCCCTCTTTTAATTAAGTGCCCTTGTCATGGGCCTATTTGCCATGTTGGGTAACAGGCACGTGTACGCAGCGGAAAACAAAAATTTTATGCGAATTAAACAACTTTAAAACACATAAACACATGCCCGATAATTGAAAACAATTAATTGCGTACCTTTGCGCTTCCAGCGAAATTAAAACAACATACATTGCGTACCTTTGCGCTTCCAGCGAAATTAAAACAACAACATGCTTAATTACTTAATCGAAATTAAATCAATTAGCATGCTCGCGTTTAAATCAAATAATCATGCTCGCAATAATAAAACCAATTTCATGTAGTCACATAAAATCATACAAGTTTCTTATTAAAACGAACATGCATATATTAATTTAAACGTAACCGAATCGAATGACAATAGATTCGAAACATTACCTCTTGAAGCGTGAGGTAGGCGCACTAAGCAAAGCTAGATTGCCACGGAAACCAATCCGTGCAATCCGGGGCAGCAACGGCAATGATCCGAGCTACGGCAGCGCATGTGATTCACGCGCAGAGAAGATGGCTAGCTGCTCTTCCCACTCCTATTGATCCAACCTGTTTGCTGATCTGAAATAACAGCCTTGCTCCGACTTCAGTATCTCCATGCGTATTTACTGGATGAACAATTCCTTCTGGTCGATGGTAGATTTATGAGTCGTGAAGCTGCTGTCAAAATTTCACGTCCATCGGATGACCGGTTGATTTATGACGAATTTTCTCGGTGGGCAGCGCAGAAAATCCGAGAGCAGTTTTTCGGAATTGCCTTCTCGCATCTTCGATTCCTCGATCTTCCTCCTCTTGGATTTCACCTCGTATACTTCGATCTACTAAACACGTGGCACTAGACACGTAATAGTCAGAATAACGGAAGAAAAGAAAGAAGGAAAGGAATACCGAAAGAGATCGGCCAACGGGTGGCCGATTCCGGCGAATTTCCGGCGACGGCGCGGTGGTGGTGGCCGTGGGAGAGGGTGGCTGATCGAGAGAGGCAGCGGCTAGGGTTATGAACGTGTGTTCTCTTAGTTGTCTGTGTGCAAGACCTATAAATCAAGTATTTATATGTCTTGCATAAAACCCTAACGGGCTTAAGTTGGACCGGGCCCAACAACTTAAGCTCGTTAGTTCTTTTACTCGCTCGTCTCTCTCAATTCAATGATCGAAAAATTGCAACAATTACATTTTCGGAATCATTATAATATCCTCGTCATTACGAGTGTCAACTCTCATTTTCCAACTTTCCAAAAGTGGAAACCCTAGTTCAGTGCACTTTCTAAATTTGGAAACTTCCCGATTTAGAAAGTTCACTAACACGTTCGCCTATTCTTTTCCTTTTCTTATTCTCATTCATAATTCCAAATTACGAATGTTGGATCCAATCATATTGACTTCCAATCATGCAAAGATAAACTATTTTATCTCTGACCGTTTATTCAAAGATCTCATGTACACGAGCAGTGTGACCCTCGATGGTTCAGGTGTAAGCTAGCCGTGGGCCCACAACCCTTTGTGGTCAAAACTCGTCCCCTTAGAGTTACGATTAAGATGAAACTCGTTTCACCTTAATCACCCAACGAATGAAGATTGGCGTCTAGCAACTACGCGTCATGATTCCCTAGATACAAATGAAGTGCCTGCAAGAACCTTCAGATATAGTTAACGTACAGTACGGTCCCTTCGATTCATATGTCCCGATTGAACTAGAGGCATTGGTTGATCGAGACCTCTTTATATGTTCAATGACGGTGCGATCGTTCTAAGTATTGTAATCGTCACATGCATGACTTAGAGAATCGAATCCTCTAATCATCACTTAGTCAGCTCTGGCCAGAGACTTAGAATGATTACAAACTATCAGAACACACAGGACATCCAAGACTAGTCTAGCGATCGAATCCGCGACTACAATGCACAGACCTCCCACTAGATTTCGGACTGCACGAACACTGGCCCTTGGGATGGTCCTCGGTGGAACTCAGAGACAAGTCACGATACAGCTGGTTCTCTAGTGAAGTCACGGTGATGTCTAGGTCATAAGGACTAATGGTGTACAACTATACCATAGATATCTCTACTCGATTATTGGGAACCACTTAGAGATTTCTAGGGTGAGGGAGTTCAGTGAACTCGTCAACTTACGAGCACCCACTTATGCATGCCGATATCACAATACCGTTTACTGATGAGATGCAGTACACATACACTAAGTGCTAGTCTTCTAATGGGAAAGGCCGATATCCTCATTGGTGGCGTAACCCTTCGACTAGGAACACGTTTAACAGTTATAATACTTAAGTAAATATCTCACGATCCTAACGATCAATTACTAGTACTTGTAATAACTGTAAGGACTATATCTATGCTTGTGACAAAGGGACAAAGATATAGAATGCCAAGGTGTTTTATCATTAATACGAATAAAGGTTCGTTTATTACCATAATAAATACGAAAGACCACAACCACAAGTTGGCTTGTTGGTCACCTACTCTAACATGCCATTTGCCCTTAAATAAAATGTAATATAGAAAAGGGTAAATTACAAACATCCCCCTGAGGTATGGTCAAATTACAAAAAAACCCCTCTTGTTTGGATAATTACATATACCCCCCTCAACTATGTTTTTTCCTTACACCTCCACCCTTATGGTGCCAAATTCAACATAATGATCTAGATTCCGTGAAATGTGCTCTAGTTTGTACTCATTTTGTGTAAAAATACAGTTTCCGATGCACCACAAACTGATATATACAAGCTAAAAATCACATATTATGATCATCTTGCTTCATAATGTAGAGTTTGAATGGGATAAAACGGGTACAAAAGTGATAATATTACATATAATCTCGAAAATTCCACTAAATTTGAGTAGAGGGGGTGCTTGTAATTATCCAAACAAGAGGGGTGTTTTTGTAATTTGACCATACCTCAGGGGTATTTGTAATTTACCCTATAAAAAATTATGCAAAATAAATAAATAAATAGTAATATTTATTATGTAACCTGTGGTGGATGTCTATAGGAGTTACAAAATCATTAGTGTGTGTAATTAGAGGTGATAATGGTGGATGTTAAGGCCATTCATTCCCTTGTAACTCGTGACCTTTTGAATGGTCTTCTTGTACTATAAAAGGGACACCATTGTATGGAATTGACAAACACTTGAATAAGAAAAATACATACACACACTTGTTCTCTTCTTGTCTTTCCTTTGTTTTACAACACGTTATTAGCACGATTGTTCTACCTAAATTTTCGAGTGAAGATGGTCCAAGGAAGATGACTCATTAGCCATAGAAGATGAAAGGGAGTTGATTTTAAATATTTTATTCTTGTTTTGAATTGATAAAATATTAACCATCTTACTTTTGTTGTAGGTGATTTTTCGTGCAATTCACGAGTTTGTACTTCGATGTCTGTTTTGGACTTGATAATGTTCGAATTTTAGAAAATGCGAAACACAAAACTTGTAACATTTTCTTTTGGCTTTTCGGAACATTTTGAATCATCGAAATCGGATCTCGATCGAGGGAGATATGCTTAAAATACTCAGCTCTGTCAGAGCTGTCCCTTGTGCGAATTTTGAACATGATGTTCTAAAAATAAAAGGGACGATTAGGCCTATAGCCTATATTACATACGAGATTAAAATTCTCGATTGAATATATTTGACTTTAAGTCTAAATGATAAGACTCTTGAACAATTGAGTTAGAGTGTATTCCCCATTTATAGTACTATTCTTTCATGATAAAAGTACTATTACGATTTTTATTATATATTGAGGCTTGAAGTCCAAATCGAGCACGTGCAATCAAGTGATTCGAAGATGTGAGTGGTATATTAAGAAGAAGAAAAAAAACCACTTGCTCTCTAGTTTATGCAACTTGAAAAACTCCATCAATCGAAAAAATAACTCGAAGTTCATAAATTTTAGGCTCAAATTAAAGCCTAGTTAAAATATGAAAGCTTGAAAGCTTATGTGGAGGAATATTAAATATAAAGGCTTGAGGCCTAGATTAAATTTGAAGACTAGATATCTCGATTGAATATATTAGACTCAAGGTCTAAGTGATGATACACAAAATTGAATATTTGAGTTAATGGGTATTTCCCACTCAAGGTACTATTATTTTAAGATTAAGTACCAAATATAAAGGCTTGAGGCCTAAATCGAGTATATAAATTCATTGTATAAAACTCAATACTTGATATTTGAATAGCATATTGTACTCGAAAGAACTATTCAGTTTGTGGTTCAATGATATATATATGAAAATTTGAGTTAATTATAGTACTATAATTTCATATCAAGTACTATAAAATTTATATGAAGCCTCAAGGCTCAAATCGAGTACGTAATTTTAAGCAATAAAACTCAAATTTTGAGATTATATATATATGTACTCGAAAGGACTATTCATTTGTAATTCAATGATATGAGACATATCACACAATTCGAAATTATTTTTGATAGCTCAAGAAGAAATGTAACTATGAGCATTGGATCATTGAAGTTAAAGATCCATTTATGTCTCATGATATCACAAAATATTCGTGTTATTGTTATGTGCCTTGAGGACACAAGCCAAATATTTCATAATGAAAATGTGTCTATAAGACACCGAGCAAAATATTATTGTTTCATTTTTCAAGAAACAAGTACTTACTTTGAGGTATGTGTCTTGAACACATAAGTAAAAGTAACATTAGATGTAGTTACTTACGAAGAAGAAGAGAGATAGATATTTGATCCTCTCTATAATTTGCTCTCTTTAAATCTTTAAATCTTGACTTGTTGTTTTGCAAACGACAAGTAAAATATTTCATATTGATATATGTGTCTTGAAGATACATATAATGAAGAATTAATTATAAGAGAAAATATTCTCTAATATATGGATCTATATTGTGATCATGAAGTGACAACATAAAAACTCAAGTTGCACTCGTAATAGCAAAATAAAGATTTTTAATAGCATATCGTACTATAATACGAGTTGTGAGCTAATACAAAACTCGTTCAATTGTTGTTATTCTTTGAAAGTGAAAACAACAATATTAAAAAAATTCAAAGAGATATGTTGACATGAAAAGCTATCATGGTGCTAAAGCTTATTTACTATAAATTTTAGGGTTAATAAGATATAACCCCCTCATTAGAGAAAATATTAAGACTAACCACCTTACAATATTTTTAATGGGTCAAACCCCCTCAGAAATGTCAATTACTGAACTACCCCTATAATTTGTAATAGCAAAGACCCCCCCACCGTTTTCCCCAAAAACTGCATATCTTCAACCATTTTCTTCATTATAATTTCTCTCTTATTTCCGTTGGTCTGCTATATTTATGCCGAGAAAATCGCCCAAAAAACAAACTGCAATATATATCGGATCTTTTCCCCTTTCGAACATTGCCCTAGTTTGCTACATATCTTCAGAGAAAAAAAAAACCAGAATACCATTATTGTGCAATTCGTTCAGCAACACAGGTTGACAAACAATGGTGAAGAACGACAAGAAGAAGACAGGTAGTTTCCTATACACCCATCTCTATCACCGACTTATATTAACCTAATTTTGTGCATTTACCCCATAATTTCTCTTTCTGACACCATTATCAGCGACTTCGGACGACAAATCGAAGACTCCTACAGAAACCGTATGCAACAGCACGCGACGACCATATGCGACGGTTCGGAATTCTTCCATGGTTGATTATTCAAAAATGGAGTTTGTAAACAAGCTTGTTTTTTAGATCTACAGATCTATGGTCGCACTATTTGTTGACTCATAAATATTTGTTTCGTATGAAATTTGTTTTATCAGAGTCCACAACAAAAAAGAGATCATTGTTGTCGAAAAACTTTAAAAATTACAGTCATATACACTCAGAGTCAACTATAAAATCGGATAGTTCACTATATTTTTTCCAGAGTCAACTATAAAAATTAGATAGTTAACTATAATTTTTACGATGTCAACTATAAAAAATTGGTAGTTAACTATATTGTTGCCAGAGTCAACTATAAAATCGGATAGTTCACTATATTTTTTTCCAGAGTCAACTATAAAAATTAGATAGTTAACTATAATTTTTACGATGTCAACTATAAAAAAATGGTAGTTAACTATATTGTTGCCAGAGTCAACTACAAAAATTGGATAGTCAACTATAATTGTTCCGATGTCACCTATAAAAAATTGGTAGTCAACTATAGTTTTCCATTAATTCACTATATTATATTTCAATTTAAGATACTATGGTGTTATAAAATGAGATGAGATGTAGAAGAAAAGATAAAGTATTGAGAAGATATAGAGAAACTAAAGAGAAAAAATGAAACAGACGAGAACAGAGGAAATGAGGGAAGAGAAAGGAGAGAGAGAGAGAGAGAGAGAGAGAGAGAGAGAGAGAGAGAGAGAGAGAGAGAGAGAGAGAGAGAGAGAGAGAGAGAGAGAGAGAGAGAGAGAGAGAGAGAGAGAGAGAGAGAGAGAGAGAGAGAGAGAGAGAGAGAGAGAGAGAGAGAGAGAGAGAGAGAGAGAGAGAGAGGAAATTGTGGAAGAGATAGAATAGAGAGAAGAGAGGAGAGAGGAGAGAGAAGAGAGGAAATTGCGGAAGAGAGAGAAGAGAGAGAATAGAGGAGAGAGGAAATTGTGGAAGAGAGAGAGGAGAGGAGAGAGGAGAGAGAAGTAAAATAATAAATGAACAACACGTCAAAAAGGACGGTTGAGAGATGGGGGGGGGGAGAGAGAAAGAGTGGGGGAAGAAAGGACAAAATTGGAATAATAAACACGTGAGGGGGGTCTCACAATTCCTAATGTTAATTTTAGATTTCTTTACAAATGGTAAATATTCAAATGGGACTGGACTCTATTATTTTGTGTATTGAGGGGGTTATCCCTCATTTTCCCTAAATTTTATCTCATCATTACAAGTGGAAACGAAATGAGAAATATGAAAAATGATTGGTCATGTCTATTCTATGATAAAGCATGTTGATAAGCTTTATCAAGCACCAATACAAAATCAAAAGAAATTGCGTTGATTTTGGAGTCACGAGATTGACCAATTCCATTAAATTTGCAAGTTTCACTCCAAATCGGCAAATCCATATCTATGGAGGTATGTACATGATTTTTTTTTTATATAATTGGTCTAGATGAGTTTAAATTTCAAACCAAACAATAAAAAGTGGGACCTCATTTTCTTGTTAAAATTCGAAACCTCTGCATAATCTGATTTTATAAAATTTACAGTTTAGTCCTTCAAAATTTCAAAAAATTCATTTTAGTCCCCTAGATTTAAAATTTTACGATTCAGTCCAAATATTTTTCAGAATATGCAGCTCGTTCCTTTCATCATCCGCAATTATGAATCTATTTCAACATTTTCAGTTCTCACTGAATTTTTTTTAATTCCAGCCTTGTTCCTAAAGTTTTAAAAATTTACATTTTGGTCCCTAAATTTTCAAATTTTACAGTTTGGTCCCTGAATTTTCAATGTTTTGAAATTTGACCATTTATGTGCAGAATCTGTTAGATTCTCAAACGAAGTTATATTCAGCCACATAACATGATATCATGTGGTGGTTTGTTTATTATTTATGCTATGCAATATTTTGCACCCGTAATGGGAGATATTTCTATGGCATACATTGTCACTTGTCATTTTAATGAGACAATTTTCCCGCCGTTAAGGGGGAGATAAGAAGCCGGTTCTTGTATAACGGCATGAATTATATGTGATATTTGTCATATAGATTTTTGCATGGAAATATTTAAGCACAAAAGAAAAAAAGAATTCATTTGCAACAATTTTAATGTGTAAAATGCTAGATGCATTATCGATAAAGTGACAACTTGAAATTATTACATATGTTGCAAATGATTGCAAGAGAAAATATCCAAGAAGGACACATTGCACATTAGACTTTGCCATGAAAGGCTTATAAACGAATGTCCTCGAATGACAAATTTCACATTGTGACACTAGTAGAAAACCGGCCACAGGCGACGAAAAATTGCGACGAAACTAGGGCTCTTGCGATGAAATTAGGACTCCTGCGACGATTTGGATTTCGTCGCAATGGGGGTCCAAATTCGACGCCAATGATCCCGTCGCAAACGCTGCGACGAATTCTTGGTTTCGTCGCAAAAAGTCGATTTTATATAATAAATTAGATTTTTGTGTTTGCGACGTTTATATCTACACTATCGTCGCTGCGTGCGGCGACATTTGCTTACTTTCGTCGCAAAATAAAAATTTCAACAAAAATAAAATAATATTAGTTTGCGACGAAATATTAATATCGTCGCAACGTATTGCCACGATATTTCTCTTGTCGTCGCCAATGTTTGCGACGAATGTGAAATATTTGTCGCAAGATCAAGTTCTACCAAAAGAAAATTTGCGACGAAATATAGTACATCGACGTATTAATTAGCGACGAAAATGATTATATTCGTCACAAATGTTACTGTACAGTTTTAAATATATATATTATTTTATATAATAAATTACCTGTAAATAATTATTAATTCCACTAAAACAATTAAACTACTAAATTAAATTACATAGCAATTTTAAAGTTGAAGTCTACATAAAATTAAATACCAAGTCAACAGTACATATACGAATCTAGAATTACATAAAAACTTAGAAAAATATTGTAGCATTACAAAATGAAATTAATCCGAATTGAGTCGTTCTTCGTCGTCATTTGAAGTACCCGAATTTGGAGTTTTGGAGATGGGCTGATCGACAATTCCTTTTTGTCTTAAAGTATTAAGTAATGAGTTCAAAGATTCTTTAAGTGAGCTCACTTCATCTCGCGATTCTTGCAATTCTCCTTTCTAAGAGCTCGACTTTAGTCTCCAACTCTTCATTTCTAACAGAAGAAAATCTTGATCTTGCAACTTTCTTAGTGGTTGAGCTTTGAATCCCAAGTACTTTTGTCTTACCCAACACTCTTTCACAAGCTATTGAGTCGGCCGTACTTTGATCTTTTCCATCATTAATACACTCTTCGTATACTCTTTCCAAGTCTTCTTGAAAATACAAATAAATAACCATAAATTCATAAATTAAACAAAAAATTGGGCAGCATGACATCTATTGTATGGGCATACCAAAAAAATATCAATACATAGAAAACACATCAACAAATTCAACATATATACCAAATAAATTCAACATACATAGAAAACACATCAACAAATCATAATCTCATAATTATTCCAATTTCAATAAATAAAAAAATTGGAATTTTGGATTTTGTAATGAAAAATATTGTTTCAAAATCGAAAAATCAGAAATTTTGTTCCAATTTTCGAAAACTGATATGGAATGCCTGTCTTAATAAAAAAGAAACGAAAAATAGGCAATAACGAAGATTATACCTCGATAGTCTGCTTCTGGTGGGCTTTCCAGTCAACGATTCCACCAAACTTTGAAACGGCAGCTTTCACAGATGAGGCGGCGGCAAGGCAACGGCAGAGGCGGCGGCAAGACACCGGAACAGAGATCCCTAAAAGTAGAGAGAGAGAGAGTGAGAAAAAAATGGAGGGAGAGAGAGAGAGAGAGAAATAAGGGGGGAGTTTGATGGCGTAGATTACAAATTGAAATTAGGGCTGTTTGGTGGCCGGTGATGGTGGAATGGCGCCGGCAGAACGACGCCGCCACCGGCGACGGTAGAGTCGGAGAGAGAGAGAGAAGAGAGAGAGAGAGAGAGAGAGAGAGAGAGAGAGAGAGAGAGAGAGAGAGAGAGAGAGAGAGAGAGAGAGAGAGAGAGAGAGAGAGAGAGAGAGAGAGAGAGAGAGAGAGAGAGAGAGAGAGAGAGAGAGAGAGAGAGAGAGAGAGAGAGAGAGAGAGAGAGAGAGAGAGAGAGAGAGAGAGAGAGAGAGAGAGAGAGAGAGAGAGAGAGAGAGAGAGAGAGAGAGAGAGAGAGAGAGAGAGAGAGAGAGAGAGAGAGAGAGAGAGAGATGGAGAGTTGGGCTGAAACGAATTTTTAACCCAATTCTTTTATGCGATGAATTCCTTCGAATCGACGCGACAATGAAATAAAAATATATCTTAAATTAATTAATTGCGTCGATTGCATATCAATCGTCGCCACAAAATAATAAAAAATTAATTCCATTGCGACGTTTATATATTCGTAGCAATCTGAGCTCCAAAATTTGGGAAAGAGAAAACACTTGCGACGTTTCGGATACATATTCGTCGCAATATTTATTAAAAAATAATAAAAGGAAAATAATTTATTCTAACTGCGACGTTTTACGAAATCGACGCAATGGGAAAAGAAATAAATGCAATTTTTTTGCGTCGTTTAGTCACAATTCGTCGCAAGTAACATAATAAATAAAATAAAAATTATTCTAATTGCGACGACGTACATTTCGTCGGAGGGATTGACGAAAAAAATATTTTTTTCAAACTCCTTGCGACGAATCTCTGTATTCCGTCGCTATATTATTGTTAGAATCCGGGAGGATTCTAATTTCGGTTTTTCAACACGAGTGTGAAAAACGTGTTTACAGCTAGGGAAGTTTCCTTAGTTCTTTTAACTCTTATTTTGTCATTAATTTATTTAATTGCCTAAGTGTTTTGTTAACTAGGAATTTTCTTTTGAAAAGAATTTCCTTTGTTACACAACTCCTATTTTCCTTACGTGAGATAAAATATAACCTAATGGGCTCCACTTTTTGTAGGGCTCTACTAATTCACCTAAGGAAGTATAAGAAGGGCAGCATCAACGTTTTTATACGTCGTCCCTTTTATTTTGAGAGAAAAAATCTTTTCTGCTCTTACGTTGCTGCCCCAGACCTTTGATCTTAATCCGAGAAGAAAATACAGAGAAAGGTTTTGCTTCTTTCACCGAAAAGAAGATCGGTTCTTCGGGAGGAGAATTCAGAAGATCTCGGGAGGAGGTCGATCCGCCGACTGAGGGACTCAGCGTTGAAGGAATTTCAACCGTGCGGAAAGGGACGTGCTGCAAAGTGAAGATTGACAATTCAGCGTAGGATACAAGAACGGCGTCGACAAAGAGGGAGTCTTTGCATTTTCGATTAAGTCCTATTACTGTATTCGTAAAACTAAAAATTAGTGAATTTCATTTGCAGGTTCCCGTGGATGTAGGGTACAATTGTATCCGAACCACTTTAAAATTTGTGTCTTTTTATTACTGTTCCATTAACTGTTGCAACTCTTCGTAAAACAGTAGAACAGTAGCTAAAACTGAATCTGGGATTTATCGGACACAAATTTATAATTAATTTGCACGAAATAATTCTAACAATTGGCATCAAAAGCCTGTCACTAAATATATCTAGTGAGATTTTGGGAACTGATTACTCTTATTTTGTGCAGATATGAATACTCAACGAGAAGGATCTTCAACTACTCGCCCACCTCTTCTAATTGGCTCCAACTACTCATACTGGAAATACAAAATGAAGATGTTTATAAAATCCATAGATGAGAGAGCATGGCGCGCCATCATAACAGGTTGGACACCTCCCATGATCAAAGGAGAAGACAAAGCGGAAGTATTCAAACCAGAAGCAGATTGGAGTGATGGAGAGATACTACTCGCAAACTACAACTCAAGGGCCCTAAACGCAATATTTAGTGGTGTTGATGATAATCAATTTAAACTAATAGCGTCATGTGAATCTGCAAAGAGAGCTTGGGAAATTCTTCAAGTCACATACGAAGGCACGTCAACTGTAAGGACATCCAAGTTACAGATGTTGGCCACCAAATTCGAAAATTTGAAGATGGAGGAGAATGAGACGATCACTGACTTCCATGCTAAATTATGTGATATCTCCAATGAATCATACGCACTCGGTGAACCTTACTCAGAAAGCAAATTAGTGAGAAAAGCGATGCGCTCATTACCTGAAAGATTCGCTTACCGAATTGCTGCCATTGAAGAAGTCAGAGACGTTGACACGCTCAAACTAGACGAACTCATGGGGAAACTTCTAGCACAAGAACTCAATCATGGTGAAAATTATCGTGAAAAGTCTAGAGAAAAGAAGATAGCCTTTCAAGCAGAAACATCATATGCAACGCCCCAAAATTCGTCAACTCAAGAAGATGAGCAAACAGTTGAAGAATCCTTGGCACTACTATCGAAAAATTTTGGGAAATTTCTCAAAAAGATCGGAAAAAGGGGAAATCTTCCAAGCACAGGCAAACCCGTGAACTTTCAAAATTCTAGGAGAAATTCAAATCAAGATAACTCAGAGGAGTCAAAACCAAGAAGAATACAATGCCGAGAATGCGAAGGCTTTGGTCACATTCAATCAGAATGCGCAAACACCCTGAAGAAAAAGAAGAAAATGTCACTTACTACTGTTTGGAGCGATGAAGAAGAATCTGACGATGACCAAGGAAACAACGATCAAGTCACTAACTTTGTAGCATTCAGCAGCAAAGTTCCTCTGGACAGCTCAGAATCAACTGTTGCTTCAACTGTTGCAACAGACTGTGAAACAGAATCCAGGTATGAAAATATGTGTTCTGATTATGACAAAAATCTAAACGAAAATTCTTCTTTTGCAGAGGATCCGAACAGCAGCAGTGATGAGGAAGAACCAACCTTGGACGAAGTAAAGGAGGTATATGAAAAAATGTACAAAAAATGGCTCGACGTCGTTAAGGTAAATAACTTCCTGGAAAAGGAGAAGTTTGTGCTTGTAGAGGAAAACAAGACACTAAAGGTAAGAATCTCTACTCTTGAGGAAAGGGTCATATCTAGTGATCAAGAGAAAAATAGTTTGCAGGCTAAACTTACTCAAACTCAAGAAGCAATTGCAAAATTGAACTTGGGTAGAGGTAATCTAGATGAAATCTTAAGCAACAACAAGCCAAACTATAATCGTCTAGGCATAGGAGGGAGTCAGCTACCCAAAGTTGATCTAAAGCGAAAGGAAGATCAAAACACAAAAATCAACTTTGTTAAACAAGCTTCTGTCTCACAAACAGTTGCAACTGTTGAAGCAACGAAACACAATTCAAAGAAAAGGTTTATTCCCACTTGTTTTTTCTGTCAAAATCCAGGTCACATACGTCCTAGATGTTTCAAATATTTAAAACTTGTGAAAAAGCTTGTGGCTCGTTCTCTTTACTCTGCTAGGGCTGATTATTTTCCTTCACCCTCTCAAAAACCCAAAAATAAAATTGATATTTCAAATAGACCTCAGCAAAAAATTTGGGTTGAAAAGTCCACGTTTAAATGTTTATCTGCGATTACTTCTTTAAAAGCAAGTACTGCTAATGATTGGTATTTTGACAGTGGCTGTTCACGACATATGACCGGTGTTAAAGAGTTTCTGAAAAACTATCAACAAATCACCGGTGGAGCTGTTACCTTTGGAAACGGAAAAAATGGTGAAGTGCTAGGGAAAGGATCGCTAAATCATGAGAATCTGCCAAAGCTGAAGAATGTACTACTTGTAGAAGGACTCACGTCAAATCTGATAAGCATCAGCCAGCTATGTGATCAAGATCTTGAAGTCAGATTCAACAAATTCGCATGTCGAGTATTAGACAAAGACGAGAATTGTGTTATTCAAGGAACTCGATCATCTGACAACTGCTATATTCTTGTCTCTGCTGGTATGAACTGTTTCAACAGTCTGTCAGACTCTACAGTGCTTTGGCACAAAAGGTTAGGACATCTGAACTTTGATAATCTCGTAAAAATTTCCAGCAGTGAGTATGTTAGAGGGCTGCCCAAACTCACTAAAGAAATAGGAAAAATCTGTGGTGATTGCAAAATGGGTAAACAAATCAAAAGTTCACACAGGGCTTTAGCTAATGTGAGAACCAGTGGAAACCTAGAACTTCTACACATGGACCTTATGGGACCAATGCAAGTAGAAAGTATAGGTGGAAAACGGTACATATTTGTGTGTGTAGATGATTTTTCTAGATTTACTTGGGTAGAATTTATTAGGGAAAAATCCGATTCTTTTGATGTGTTTAAAAAATTGTGCAAAAAGGTGAGTGTTGAGAAACAGCAGAACATCGTGAGAATTAGGAGCGATCATGGGAGAGAATTTGAAAATTCCTTATTTACTAACTTTTGTGAAAAATATGGAATATCTCATGAATTCTTCGCACCTAAAACACCTCAACAAAATGGAGTGGTTGAACGCAAAAAGCGCACTCTGCAAGAGATGGACAGGGTCATGATGAACGCAAAGGAGATCGCTCCTCGTTTTTGGGCAGAAGCAGTTAACACTGCATGTCATATTATAAATCGAGTCTATCTTCGACCAGGTACCACTAAAACTCCGTACGAAATTTGGAAAGGTAAAAAACCCCAACTCAACTATCTTCATACTTTTGGTTGTACTTGTTATATTTTGAATGACAGAGAACAGCTTGGGAAATTCGATGCTAGAAGTGATCAAGGAATATTCTTAGGCTACTCTCGAAATAGCCATGCGTATAGAATATTTAATCTTAGAACAAAATCTGTGATGGAATCTGCATAAGTTCAATTTGATGATTTTAGCAATGATGCAGGACCACTGGAAGAGGAACCAACAAAGGAATCGGAAAACAGCTCCAGTGTCGCACCAACAGTTCCAACAGTTGATGCAGCCTCTACCATTTCAGAAGAAAGTGACGTCAATTCTGAAACAGGAGACGAAGCTGAAGTCAGGCCTCTCGAATTGGATGATCAAACTCACAAGGAACCCTCAAGAAGAGTCAAGAAGAATCATCCAGTGGATCAAGTCATTGGTTCGGTAGAAGAAGGAATTCAAACCCGAGGTAAACCCAAGGTGAATTACAAGGAAATGGCAAGGTATGTTTGTTTCACTTCGACTATAGAACCCAAAAACGTCAAAGAAGCCTTATTAGATGAATATTGGATTCAAGCCATGCATGAGGAACTGGAACAATTCGTTAGGAATGACGTTTGGGTCTTGGTCCCTAGGCCTGACAATGTCAATATAATAGGTACAAAATGGGTTTTTAAAAATAAGTCTGATGAACACGGAAATATCGTTCGTAACAAAGCTAGATTAGTTGCTCAAGGCTATAGTCAAATCGAAGGCATTGACTTCGATGAAACTTTTGCACCTGTTGCTAGACTAGAATCTGTTCGATTACTCCTAGCCATTGCTTGTTTTCTAAAAATCAAACTTTTTCAAATGGATGTCAAAAGCGCCTTCTTAAATGGTATTTTAAAAGAAGAAGTTTATGTTGAACAACCCAAAGGATTTCAAGATCCACATTATCCCAAGCATGTTTTCAAATTAAACAAAGCCCTGTATGGTCTCAAACAAGCGCCTCGAGCTTGGTATGAGCGTCTTACAGAATTTTTATCGCACAAGGGATACACTAGGGGTAGCGTCGATCGAACTCTTTTCTTTAAAAAATCAAAGGGAGACATCCTGATTGCTCAAATTTACGTAGACGATATCGTTTTTGGATCTACCTCGCAAACAAAAATCGAAGAATTTGTTAAACAAATGTCTAGTGAAGTTGAAATGAGCATGGTTGGGGAACTCACGTATTTTTTAGGTCTTCAAGTTAAACAAATGAGTGATGGAATTTTCATAACTCAATCCAAGTATGCAAAAAACCTTGTCAAACGTTTTGGTTTGGAATCTGCAAAAACTGTTAGAACTCCTATGGGAACGAACGACAAACTGTCGCGACAGTTGGATGCAACAGTTGTAGATCCCACACTTTATCGAAGCATGATAGGTAGTCTTTTGTATCTTACTTCTAGCCGACCAGATATATGCTATAGTGTTGGAGTTTGTGCCAGGTATCAATCCAATCCCAAGGAATGCCACCTTAGTGCTGTAAAACGAATCATTCGCTACGTAAGTGGAACAATTTATTTCGGTATTTGGTATTCTATGGATACTAACACAACACTTGCAGGCTTTAGCGATGCTGATTGGGCAGGTGATGCAGATGATCGAAAAAGCACAACTGGAGGATGCTTCTATCTTGGTAACAATCTCGTGTCCTGGTACAGCAAAAAACAGAATAGTATCTCGCTTTCCACTGCCGAATCGGAATATATCGCCGCAGGTAGTTGTTGTGCCCAACTCTTATGGATGAAACAAATGGTATGTGATTATGGTATTAGTCAAGATTTATTGCATATTTATTGTGACAATATGAGTGCAATTAATATTTCCAAGAATCCAGTACAACACTCTCGAACTAAGCATATTGAAATCCGGTACCACTTCATTAGAAATCTGGTAGAGGAAGGAACTGTCTCATTAGAGTATGTCACAACAGAAAAACAACTTGCTGACATCTTTACTAAACCCCTTGATGCACATAGGTTCGATTCCTTGCGAAATTCGCTTGGAATCTGTATTGTTTGACCTGTGCAGTTGCATAAACTGTTGCAACAGTCTGTGTCCAGACTTGCAACTTTTAGGTTTTTAAGGACACATCACACATACTGCATTTTGTTCATCTAAGTTATGCATTAGTCATGCTGCATGTGATGAAAACTCTTGTGTATTGGATACTATCTGTACTTTCGAACTTTGTGAGGTAAAACTTCATCAATCCCCGAATGATAGCTATAGAGACTTTAGTTTATTTACTACTCTTCACAATCTCGTCATGGTTTAACACTTTCATAAGGAAAAGCTGCCTCTCCAAATGAGTGAAAGCTACTCTTGAATTTTTGTTTAACTATATATAATAACTTGGTCTGTGAATAGTTCGAAGCCTTTTTGAGTTGAGTCAGTAAATCACGTGGCCGAAAGCTCACTACATGGCTCAAATAGAAAGCCCAGGGGACTACACATTGCACGACCATTGTAAACTTTTTATATGGTCAGTGAATAGTTCGAAGCCTTTTTGAGTCGAGCCGGTAAACCTCATGACCGAACACTCACTACACGACTCAATTAGAAAGCCCAGGGGACTACACATTGCACGACCACAACTATCTCGCTAATTAAATTGCTCTGCCCTTCATGAAAAAGCTACCATTAGTAGGGTGTGTATGCTACCTAATAAGAGCGTTTTTGTGCTTGATTTGAGGGTATTAAATTTATTGTTAGTCTCGTTAGTCTGTCTTTTGGAGCTTGCTTTTTGTTAAAATTGAAGATAAACCCCATGGGTATGATAGTCCTAATAGTATCCTATTCACTCGTGTTTATTCACTCATATTCTCTTTCGTTCTCTCACGTTTATTTTTTTCGTCCTAGTAATTTAATTCTGCATTTTAGGCATTATATATATATATATAAAAAAAAAAAAAAAAAAAAAAAAAAAAAAACCGGGGTGGGTTCGTATATTTTTTGGCGGCAATCATTTTTTTGGAGTTACCCACTTTTCTGAGCATTTTTTTCTTCTCGAAGTTTTCTTGAACTGTGTTGGGCTTCATATGTGAAGTTTGAGAGTTGCTATATCTGACTTTAGTTTTCATTAATTGTACTCATTGTTGGCAGAATAATATTTGCAATTTCTTCACTATAATCTTCCTAAATTGCTAAAATACCCATGAGAAGACCAACAGTTACCCATGTATTCTGCCCCTTTTCGTTTTTTTTTCTTTCAATTTGCTTTTCTTCTCTACTGCTCTGCCGTTTCCTCTTCTCCCTTTGCAGCAAATCACAAATCTGCACTCAAATCAAAGGAACCCAAGAGCACAGTTATGGGGAAACGAAAAAGCACCGGTGGATCGTCTTCTTCGTCCAAACGACGACCCTCTCGACCAGCAACCACGTCTTCGGCGGTCTCGCCTTTTGGGAGCCCCCACTCCTCCTCACGGCCGCCTCCGCTGAAAATTTTGGCAATCTGCCAGTTGTTGTGGTTCCTAGGGTTTCTCCACCTCCATCGCCGCCATTGACGCCGCTGTCGCCGCCAGTGACGCCGTCGTCACCCTTCACCTATTCTCCACCATCTTCTCCGCTGCCACACCCGCCGGTTTCTCAGTCATCTCCACAAAAGGCAAGGGCCCTGCCACCACACCACCGCCGCCCCGTCGCTCCCGTCGCCATGCTACTTACTCTGCCTCGCCGTCTGTTACTCCCACCACCGCTGATAACTCTGCACCAGCTACTGTGGTGCCTATCTCTGCTGTCGATGCCTTCAATTCTCGGTTCTTTCTCCGAGCGCATCAAATCCGGTGGCGTCTGTGGTTCATGATTATTATGCCAACCTAACTAGTGGAGTCTCTGATAGTCGAAGTTGCTTTTACGAACGGGTGTATGTTTTTAATCGAGTCTACGAGTTCAATCGACTACTTTACAGCCCTTGCTCAGAAAGGGGGAGACTCTTCAGGGGGAGTTGCTCATACAGGGGGAGTTACTGCAACTGTTCCATTAGTTGATGATGCAGTTGATGATGGAACAACTGAGGATAATACGGATGATGAAGGGGAGTTGTTCGTTAATGTTTTTTTTATTATTTTATTTGTTTTCTGAACAATGTCTTGTAATAGTCTGATAGGCCTAACTTTGTTCTCCTTTTGACTGATGCTTTGTTTTGAACTGTTCTAACAGTTACTCTATTATGCAGCTTAATGTTTTTTTCAGGTACTTGATTAAGGGGGAGGACTTGATTATAATAAATAGATGACAAAGGGGGAGATTGTTAGAATCCGGGAGGATTCTAATTTCGCTTTTTCAACACGAGTGTGAAAAACGTGTTTACAGCTAGGGAAGTTTCCTTAGTTCTTTTAACTCTTATTTTGTCATTAATTTATTTAATTGCCTAAGTGTTTTGTTAACTAGGAATTTTCTTTTGAAAAGAATTTCCTTTGTTACACAACTCCTATTTTCCTTACGTGAGATAAAATATAACCTAATGGGCTCCACTTTTTGTAGGGCTCTACTAATTCACCTAAGGAAGTATAAGAAGGGCAGCATCAACGTTTTTATACGTCGTCCCTTTTATTTTGAGAGAAAAAATCTTTTCTGCTCTTACGTTGCTGCCCCAGACCTTTGATCTTAATCCGAGAAGAAAATACAGAGAAAGGTTTTGCTTCTTTCACCGAAAAGAAGATCGGTTCTTCGGGAGGAGAATTCAGAAGATCTCGGGAGGAGGTCGATCCGCCGACTGAGGGACTCAGCGTTGAAGGAATTTCAACCGTGCGGAAAGGGACGTGCTGCAAAGTGAAGATTGACAATTCAACGTAGGATACAAGAACGGCGTCGACAAAGAGGGAGTCTTTGCATTTTCGATTAAGTCCTATTACTGTATTCGTAAAACTAAAAATTAGTGAATTTCATTTGCAGGTCCCCGTGGATGTAGGGTACAATTGTATCCGAACCACTTTAAAATTTGTGTCTTTTTATTACTGTTCCATTAACTGTTGCAACTCTTTGTAAAACAGTAGAACAGTAGCTAAAACTGAATCTGGGATTTATCGGACACAAATTTATAATTAATTTGCACGAAATAATTCTAACAATTATAATTTAAAAAAAAAATTTACTTTGCGCGACGTTTGTCGCTTTTTCGTCTAAAAAATATGTGAAAATTATTTTGTTTTCTCGTTGCGACGTTTAGAAAACAATTCGACGCAACACAGCGACGATAATCTAGTTCCGTCGCCAAGGTTTTGAGTCAAAAACGGGATTTAAACTGTTGCGACGAATTTAGTAGGAATCGTCGCAAAATTGCGACGATTTGTATTTGGTCGCAAATTTTAACGTCGCCAGAACTGTGTTTTGGCCTAGTGTGATTGCATCGTGAATACCTAAATGGGTGAAAAATGATTATGGTACACAGCTAACCAATTATAATTTATGCATATAAGAGGGGGAGATATATATGTTGGTTCGAATGATTAACACACTTAAAAGTGGTGTGAATACCGTTCAATTAAAGTCTACTAGCGCTAGTAGCATCATATTCTCATCATATTACTTATCTCATTCATGAAAGGATTCGTCTTAAAGACAATGTTGGGGGACACCTCAACACCAATGTCCATTATTATGATATGAGAATATTTGCCAATTATGGTGGCATAAATGAAATTCATATTTGGATGAGAAAATCATTGATGATTACATGGTAGCTACCGAGATCATTTTAAATCGAACCATTATGTCTCAATAAAGAGTTGATTGGCAAATAAATCATGGTTAGCTTGCTCTCTAAGTGAATAGAGAGGCATTTGAGACTATTAGTTCTCAACGTTGTTGTTGTACCGATATAATATCTTAAAGAATTGAAAATTCTTTTCGAATGAATATCATGTACCAAATTGAATTTATTATATTGAGTTTGAATATAAAGTGGACAAGTAGTCCTCAATACTCCCTCCACATTGTGAAACTCAAAAGCGCGCGTTTTGTCCATATAGGACTGATGATGCTAAAGTTTAGATCACCTGGGGTAGTGTAGAAAATGAACTGGGAGAGCAAAGCGGATCAGTAGCTTGACAACTTGATGATCCTGAGGTACCTGCGATCATAGAACACGTGAACTAGGCCGGGGGTTGATCCGGCAGAAACCCCTCCGACGCTTAAGTCAGACATGCTGATAGTGGAAATAGTCCAGAGAATACGGTTAATAGTATTGCTCAGTTAATAGGACGTACCTTAATAAAATGAGTAAAACCTCTATTTATATGTCGTTTATTGGGTTGGGTTTGCTTTGTTGGGCCCAAGCCTTACTTGAAGGTGTTTGGGCCTCGGTGATATTGGTCTTCGATATTGGGCTCGTAGCCCAGTAGGTAAAGAAATTGTAGGCCCATTGGGTTGGCCCAATTAGGCATATCAAGGACATTTATTGAAATAAATAATGAGCTCAAGCACATAAAGTATTATGAAAACTTTATTGATGCAATATAGAATATTCTCTATAAGAGAAAAATACATGGTACATGAAAAGATATGGATCTCTACAAGAGATCGTACCCACAAAGGCTACAATCCCCATTTATATGAATATAATTCTTTAAGGAGAATCCGGTACCGGAAAGTGAAATAGTGAGATCTTAATTGATTATGAAGAAATATGGGAAGCACTAAAGATGTTATCGAATAACTATATGTACATTTATTTTAATGTGAAGAGCTTGAAGCTCATACAGTTTAATAGATGTCGACATCTAATTGGTCATTAGTATATGCATTTACAAATGCAATTGACCATGATTATTTGAAATTGGTAAAGAAATGATTTGTACATTGACTTGAAGTCAACACACATAAGTTGTGGAGCCTTTAGCACAAAAGTGGGTAAAATCATTGCGGTAAATTTGAATACCTTTTGGAAATATATATTTTTATGATGCAATCACTTTATGATGGTATTCAAAATTATTTGACATGCACCATATGGATGCAATTACCGCATATTTATATGGATCATAACTTTTTATTTCAAAGAATTGAAAATGCTTGAAGCATATAATAAGAGGTCTCATGAGTTAGACCCTACGAATGATCCATTTACATAATCAAGAATACGGTATTGTCACCTTAGTGAATACCTTGTTTACAAAAGGAATAATCAAATAAATTGATTTCCATTATCATTTGGGGCGAATTAAATCTTGTGGAGACTCATGAAGAGCTCACAAAGATCATCAATTCTTTGATGAAATTATTCGAAGTGAAAATATCCTGTGAGGATATATTTTGCCTTGATCTGCAGATCGAGCATTTGTCGAATGAAATATATATCCATTATTTATTTATATATATGATAAAGCTCATTCATTGAGTAAACATATGATTGTCCGGTCTTTGGACATAAGAAATATATTCCCATCCTTCCTCGAGAAGATAATGAAGACATGCATTGGTTCTAATATATGAGGATAACTGATTGCACCAACGAGATTTTGGCTATATCAAGGGAGGTGGCCGACGAATTATTGAAGATTTGTAAAGTACTCGAGAGTTAAAGAAGAAGGATGACATGACAGTTATTGATGACAATCAAATAACGAGTTTGGAAATCCATACGTCGACGGTCTTACTCCAATGTCTCATGCTGAAATCAGGGGGAGCATGATCTACAACATTGAAATGTGTCGGCTTAATGATCTATTGCCAGCATCAGGGGGAGTGTGATTAATAACCCAAGACTGTACTCTTTTTCCTTCGACCAAGTTTTTATCCCAATGGGTTTTTCTTGGCAAGGTTTTAACGAGGCAGTGTATCACATTTTCAATAGTCATAGACATCCAAGGGGGAGTATTATGTAACCTATGGTGGATGTCTATAAGAGTTACAAAATCATTAGTGTGTGTAATTAGAGGTGATAATGGTGGATGTTAACGCCATTCATTCCCTTGTAACTCATGACCTTTTGAATGATCTTCTTGTACTATAAAAGGGACACCATTGTATGGAATTGACAAACACTTGAATAAGAAAAATACATACACACACTTGTTCTCTTCTTGTCTTTCCTTTGTTTTACAACAATATTGTCTTACAATCCATTTAAGCACAGGAGTGCTGTAGATTCCGGTGTGACGCCTGACGAAGGAGGTTTGATGAGCAAACCTAAATCTAGCTGGATCTATTAAATAAATTAATTAAACTTTTTTTGAATCTTAAACAAATAATTTTTTTTTATTTATACGAAAAAAGAGTAATTAAAAAATAAATAAAAAATATACCGTTTGTAAATTCATATTCCTAGGAGGTGGTCTCCAATTCCCATGCCTTCCACTTCTTCATTTGAGTAATTAACATCAATATTCAATACTGTTTTTGTTTTTTGTTTGAAATAATTCGTTTTGAATTAAATAAAAAAAAAATTTAATTAATTTAATTACCTTGGCATTCCCTAATACCATGAGAGTAACACTGTAAAAAACATGCATAACTGCCAGCACAAATATGAATATGTGAAGCTCGTATGAAATCACAAATCAGTGACACTTTCCCCTGCTTATTTAATTTCAATCAAATTAAATTAAAAAAATTAAAATTATAAATACATCAAAATAAAAAATTAAATAAAATTCATGAAAATATACTTTTGCACCACAATAGTCATAATTATCAATTCCAGCAGCCAAAGATCTACGCCACACCATTCGATCTTCATGGTACAATTTCTCTTCCCGTTTTGCCCCTCATCGTCGTTTTCCACTTCCTTATCGCAAGGAAGCCATTTATTCCCAAGCTTTTCAGGCATGCTTATTTTAGCGATATACGTCGTTCTGACGGTAAGAAGTAACGAAATAAATCCCAGCAGCATCAATTCTAAATTAAAAAAAATATATATTAATTAGTAAAAAAAAAGAAAGAATGATGATCATAAAACAAAAATTATAAAAAAAAAATTGTAACCTGCTTTGATCTTTTCGAGGGCTTCGATCATGGACTTCTTATCGCGTTTCTTGAACCACTTAGCAAGCGATTCGATGCCGTGCTCGATGGCAACGGAAATAATTACGAAAACGGCACAGACGATGGCAATCGCCCATGTCGAGGTTTGCTCTAGGGACCTTTCTCCTGAACTTGCACCACCAGCCATGGATGGATAGATAGATAGATAGATAGATAAAATTAATTAGATGAAGAAGAGATTAGTTAATGCTAATTAATGGTGCAATAATTATAACGTATTAAGAAATCTTGACTTGGTCTGAGAATTAAATCTTGTCATTTACTACATTGTTGTTACTATGAATTATGATGAAATTAATCATATATTTTTGTCTTAAGCAGAACAAGAGTACTACTAGTGATTAGACATGGCCACATGGCGGGTCTGGGTCGGGGCGGGTCCACCCGGGTTTGTAACACCCCGCATTTTCATAATGCATAGAATATATTATATGCAATTATGTCATTCTATTTACATGAATTAAGTGAATTATAATGTATTATGCATCTTAATTGAATTACATAATGTTGATTTTAAATGCCTATGAAAATCTGTTAACCTAAGTTGTAATTGTTGTTTTGGGAACAGTGTTCAGTTACAACTAAATTCTTGTGTTAACACAGTTATAAACTACTGAAAGCAAGTAAACAAACACAAGAATTTAATGTGGTTCAGACACAAATGTGCCGTACATCCACGTGGACCTGCAAACACGATTTCACTAGTTCAGATTTACAGTGTACATTAATAGGACTTATTAAAATAATTAAGACTCCCTCTTTAATTCTTTATGCCGTTCTTGTACACAACTTGAACTCCGTGTCTCTTCCAACAGCAGCTCCACACCGCGTGCCTCGAACTCCCTTCAGGCCTGAACTCCCTTCAGAAACGCGGTTGATCTCTCTTGAGATCTATACAGCAGATCTGTATATATTGGCACACACAGCGATGGCATAGTGCAACGATGGCACAGTCCTGCTCCGCAGCACGCCTTAGCAAACCTTCGATGCTATGATGTGGTTTTTCTTCCAAATAATGCGCACGGTTCTTGTATGTCTTGGAGGCTTATATAGCCACGAAAATAAGCCCTAAGACCTAACTTGAACCCTAAGAAATCTATTTAACTAGGTAATAAAATCCTAGTTGATTTCTACTTCTATTCTAGATAAGTACAAAAGATACTTAACTAGAATAAAATACATGGAAATAAATCTAAGTCCTAATAGAAGTATTATAAAATAGGACTCTAATAAATTCCAAAATAAACATGGAAAACAAATCTTTGCCAATCTTTTAATTCCAAAACTCGGCGGATTTCCTCGATCTTCAATAGTCGGAAATCTGGCGCCAACAATCTCCTCCTTTGGCATAGATTGGTCAGAATCCATGTTTAACAAGAACTTTCCTTGCAAAATAGAACTACTCCCCCTGCAGAAGAGATATACCCCCCCTGTAACACATACTGTTAGGACACTAAATGTTTCGACATAAAAATGTCGTAACCAACTAAATGTTCCTGCAATGTCAGAATATAAACTTAAACGCATGACATATCAAATAAAAATATTCAAACCGCAGGAAATCACAACGCATGTTACTATTTGTGTCACAACGCAAGTTGTTACGGCATAGGTTACTACTACTCCCCCTTTCTGATTAGTTTGTGCCAAAGATAGACTTAGAGTCCTAGTTAGAACAAAGGTATGTTAAGACACGCAGTTAGCAAATAAGGTAAGCCGCAAAAAATACAAAATATCTAGATCCCCTTAATTTGAAAATCCTCATAAATCTGGAATTTAAAATATTTTCGAAAAACTAAAAAACGTCAGCCCAAGCATGAACCAAGTTGAAAAATGAAGGAAATCAAGTAGACCAAGTTAGCCAAATAGGAAGATTCTTTTCAAGGATTAATTAAAAGAACATTGAAATAAACTAGATAAAATGCTATCAACAAGCTCCTGGATGCACGATATACCTATAGCCTCATGACCATACTCAAGAAATCATAAATTAGGTATTTTAATGGGTTTATAAATGCATATGCGATTAGCACAACAATTCGATCGTGAACTTCAAGAAGAATTTCACTAATAAATACCTGAACAACATCCCAAGAAATCACACCCTTGTTTTATTCTGCCGTTTTTTTTTTTTTAGCATATCAATCCGTAGATTTGGCAGATACATCTCCTCCTCCTTTTTTTTTTGTGATTCTTGATATGTAGTTCAACCAAATATTAGGAGGGCAACCTTCTTAAGAATCCACATAGCTTTTAATTAGAAGTCGGGAATGCATATGCAAATGGCATAATTCTTCCTATAGAAGTATGATCTTTGAGATGAATGAGGTTATAGGCATTGATCACTCCCGATAGAGGGTGGTAGCTCTCTTCTATCTAGATTCCTCGCAGGAACAAAAAATTAATCCACAAAAATTATCGACCCAAATTCAGATATCAAGAATAAACAATCAAACATTTCAAAGTAAAACAAGGATCAACAAAGGCTGAAACATGTTACCACAAGATATGTGTGGTAACTTAGTATGTCCTATCAAACTTTCAAGTGTAACCCGGACATAACAGAAGGATGGTTACACTATCATTTCATTGTTCATTTATGAACACAGCAAGTTCCAAGCGATTTACGCAAGGAATCAAATCGAGGGGAATCTAAAGATTTTGTAAAAGAATCAGCAAACTGATTATCTGTTGACACAAAGTCTATTGACACAACCTTTTGTTCAAATAGATCTCTACCAAGATTAATAGTTCTTTTACCTCTTACCTGTTTCTTAGTTCCATCACCAAGAGTTTCATGTCCACTTGCACATTTCTGATAGTCCTTCAAGTGCTTCGGATTACCTGTTATATACTTAGAACAACGACTATCAAAGTACCACAAGTTACTAGCACAAGTATTAAGAGTAGTTGCAGCGGAAAAACAATTAATGTCATCTTTTTTCACCCATTTTTGTTTTATATCAAAGTGTCCCATCTTAGGAGCATGTTGCAACGCAGCGGAATTGGGTAAATGTTGTGACAAACTCTTATTTATCAACTTCCATCTTAAAAAGCATTTTGGTCTGATGTGACCCAATTTATGGCAGAAGTGACAAGTTGGAACAAACCTTTTTCCATTAGTTTTACGAGAAAACTTTTGGTTTGTTAAGACATGCGAGTTGTTAGGACAATCATTTTTCTTCACAAAAGTGTTTTTAGGATCAACCTTTTTGTCAAACTTACACACATGCTTTTTCTTACTCGCAGGAGGTTGAGATTTTTTTAAATTTACCTGTTGTTTTAGTTTCTCAACATCTTTTGTAGCAGTATTCAATTTGAACAAAAGTACCTCTTTATCTTTCTCGAGCTCAGCAACTTGTGTCTTCAAGGCCTTATTCATTTCATCTACAGCAAGACATGTTTTGAGCAATTCATCTTGTTGTTGTTGAATCATTTCTGCAGTAATCTCCTCTTCATCATCTGAGCTGGTTTCACCTGTATTAAGAGAAGAGTTTAGAATAATAAGGTGATCAGACAGGGAATGTTCATACCTGACGGATGTCTGCACAGGCACTGTAGCCTCAGTTATTGATTGAACAATCGTGCTAGTCCCACAGGAAAGGTTTCCATCCTTTTTGTCTTCCTCCTCATTGGAGTCTTTTATGTCATCACTCTTGGCAGTAGTAACAGATTTTCCCCGCTTCTTTAGTCTATTGGTACACTCGTAATGAGTATGACCAAATCCTTGACATTCTTTACACTGAATTCTTCTTTTCTTGAGGTGTGTGTCAGCCTTTGAGGGATTTTCATTTACTTTGACCATCTTATCAAAATTTTCAGCAATACGTGCCATTACTTTGATAACTTCTACTTCAACGGCTGACACTGTTGGGACAACAAGAGTGGAAACAACAGTAGTCGGAACAACAAAAGTTGGAACATTGGTTGACTGTAGAGCTAAATTTCTTTATTTGTCCATTCTACTCATACTCAGCTTGTTCTCAAATGTCTGCAAGTTTCCTATGAGCCCGTCAAGATGGAGTTCATCAACATATTTACCTCTTCAATTGCAGTTATCTTGTATGCAAATCGATCTGGAAGAGATCTTAGAACTTTGCGCACAAGTTTCTCTTGAGGATATGTTTCTCCAAGGCCATGAGCTTCATTAGCAATGTCGCACAATTTCGAATTGAAGTCAGCTATGGTCTCATCTTCGTTCATTCTAAGATCTTCGAAGCGAGTGGCAAGCATCAGGAGTTTTGAAAGTCTTACTGAGGTTGTTCCTTCATACGCAGTCTGAAGAATATCCCATGCCCTTTTGGCACATTCACAACCAGATATTAATTTAAATTGGTTGGTGTCAACCGCATTAAATATAGCGTTTAAAGCCTTTGAATTGGTATTTGCCACTGTGTGTTCTTTTTTGCTCCAGTTTTCTTCGTGTTTTTCATACTCAACACCTTCTCTGGTTTTGGCCACTGGTCTCGTCCACCCTGTTAAAACTGTACGCCATGAATCTTCATCCATTGATTTGATGAACATCTTCATCTTGGTTTTCCAATACGTATAGTTCGTTCTATCTAGCAATGGGGGACGTGTAGCTGAACTGCCTTCCTTGTGAATACTTATCCTACAACAAGTAAAGCAAATAAATCAAATTCCCAAAATCAGACACTAAGTATATCTAGTGACCGGCTCTTGATGCCAATTGTTGATTTAAAATGCCTATGAAAATCTGTTAACCTAAGTTGTAATAGTTGTTGTGGGAACAATATTCAGTTACAACTAAATTCTTGTGTTAACACAGTTATAAACTACTGAAAGCAAGTAAACAAACACAAGAATTTAATGTGGTTCAGATACAAATGTGCCTTACATCCACCTGGACCAGCAAACACGATTTCACTAATTCAGATTTACAGTGTACATTAATAGGACTTATTAAAATAATTAAGACTCCCTCTTTAATTCTTTATGCCGTTCTTGTACACAACTTGAACTCCGTGTCTCTTCCAACAGCAGCTCCATACCGCGTGCCTCGAACTCCCTTCAGGCCTGAACTCCCTTCAGAAACGCGGTTGATCTCCCTTGAGATCTATACAGCAGATCTGTATATATTGGCACACACAGCGATGGCACAGTGCAACGATGGCACAGTCTTGCTCCGCAGAACGCCTTAGCAAACCTTCTATGCTATGATGTGGTTTTTCTTCCAAATAATGCGCACGGTTCTTGTATGTCTTGGAGGCTTATATAGCCACGAAAATAAGCCCTAAGACCTAACTTGAACCCTAAGAAATCTATTTAACTAGGTAATAGAATCCTAGTTGATTTCTACTTCTATTCTAGATAAGTACAAAAGATACTTAACTAGAATAAAATACATGGAAATAAATCTAAGTCCTAATAGAAGTATTATAAAATAGGACTCTAATAAATTCCAAAATAAATATGGAAAACAAATCTTTGTCAATCTTTTAATTCCAAAACTCGGCGGATTTCCTCGATCTTCAATAGTCGGAAATCTGGCGCCAACACATAACTTATATGCGCCCATGGTTTAATTAATCTAATATATGATGAGTAATTATCTGATTAAGTGCTTCATAAGTGTTTATAATAATGATGTTTACTAGATGTTATAATGTGGTTGCTTGTTCAAATGTTTATAATAATTATTATTATATGATTACAAGAATTATGTGCTTTAGTCCATGGATTTTAATGATGTGCTTTAATTGATAATTTATCTAGGATTGAAATGATGTGAAATTAGTTTTCTTTATAGTTTAATTGGTATCCTATTTAATATTATTAGGGCAAATGGCAAAAAGGCCCATCACATGGGACTTAAATGCATTTTGGTCCACAAAAAAAACAATCTCTCAATTAAGCCCATCCTCATGTCTTTAGTCTAAAATACTCTCAATAATATAATTATTATCAATTCCACCCATTATACTCTAACTTCCTTAATATTACACATTGACCCCGAATTTAAACAAATATATCACATTAACCCCCAAAACTTTTTTTTTCAGAAAATAATTTTTTTGCTGGCCAGATTCCGGCGTTGACTTTTTTTTTTTTTTAACTTTTTTTTTCCTGATATTTTTTTCCGGCCGGTCAACCACCGTTGACCGCCGGTCTCCGGCGTTGACATTTTTTTTTATAATTGTTTTTCTTAGAAAAAAAATATTTTAATTAATATTACTGTCTTGGCTACTAAATTACTGTCTCAGACAGTAATATTACTATTTGGGACAGTAATATTATGAATATTATTTTTCCGAACAGTAATATTATTAATATTAGGGGTGGGTTTGGTAGGGCAACCGTACCAAACCCGTCGAATCACTACCACTACCGAACTTTCGGTATTATAAAATCCATTACCATTGCCTTGCCAAGAAGTTCGGTATACCGAAATTCGGTATACCAAAAGTTCGGTACGGTAGGGTATGGTAATGATAATTACCAATTTATGTTATCTACTATTTAAGTCTAAATTGAAAATCATTTTTTCAAAGCAATTCAAGGTATACATGTTTAAAATGTACAAAACTAGTTTTTTAAAATATAAGTATTCTAAATATATGTTCTTAATTTACCCAATATAAAATATTTTTTAAATAAAATTATAACATAATTTTTTTTAACATCAATTATTAATGAAAGCAACTTAATATAGTTTTGACATATCTAAAGAGTATAATAAATTTTAACTAATAGTAGTTAATTAGGATACTATATTAACTTTTTAAATATGATAAATGAATTATTAAAATAAAATTTTATTTATTAATAATATTTCGGTACGGTATGGCAATATACCATTTTAATAATATTGAGTGTCGTTGCCCTACCAAAACATTTCGGTAGGGTACCGTAGGGTATGGTAATAATTCGGTAGAAATATTCGGTAGAAAATCGGTAGGGCTCGGTAGGGCAACGGGTTGGTAGGGCAATTCGGTAAAAAAAACCCACCCCTAATTAATATTATTGTCTAAGACAGTTAAATTACTGTTGGAGACAGTAATTTAACATCCAAGGCAGTAATATTAATTAAAATAAATTTTTTTAAGGAGAAAAATAAAAAATAAAAATAAAAAAAAGTCAATTAACAGTTAAATTACTGTCTCCGACAGTTAAATAACTGCCGGAGACAGTAATTTAGCAACGAATACAGTAATATTAATTATTTTATTTTTAAGAATAAAAAAGTCAATTAACAGTTAAATTACTGTCTCCGACAGTTAAATAATTGATGGAGACAGTAATTTAGCAACGAATACAGTAATATTCATTAAAATATTTTTGAAGAAAAAAAAACAAAAGAGTCAATTAACAGTTAAATTACTGTCTCCGACAGTTAAATAACTGCCGGAAACAGTAATTTAGCAGCGAAGACAGTAATATTAATTAAAATATTTTTTTTAAGAAAAAACAAAATTATAAAAAAAAAAAAAAAAGTCAACGCCGGAGACCCAGCGGTCAACGGCAGTTGACCGGCCGGAAAAAAATTTCAGGAAAAAAAGTCAACGCCGCAGACCGGCGGTCAACGGCGGCGACCGGCGGTCTCCGGTGGTGGCGGGTCAAAATTGGGGTCAAAATTGAAATTATTGTTAAAATTGGTTAATTGATGAAATTGGGCTAAATTGGGGTGTAAATCATGAAATTGGAGTTAAATTGGGTTTCAATGAATTGGGGGTAATTTTGGTATATATAAAAGGATTTTCCTTATTTGCAAATAAGTTTGAATGGGCTGGATTTATTTGAAAGACAAAAATGTTGGATGTCCCTCTTTTAATTAAGTGTCTTTGTCATGGGCCAATTTGCCATTACCCCTTAATTTATATGAATTATATGTTTTAGTGTGTGTATTGGCCGTGTGTTGTGTGTGAGGGAAAGTGGATTACTCCCTAAGTTTATTAATTACTAAGGACTCCCCTCTTCTCTTCTATATTGCTAAGAAGCCCCCAAGGTATGTTCTCCAAAATTTCCAATAAAACCCCAATGTCTTTTATATTGCAAATAAGGGCCTCATCTCCCCTATAAATAAACCCATCCTCTTCACATTCTCTTCACACCAAAACATCAGCCAAAAGGCCCTCTCCTCTCCCTCTCCATCGATCAAAAACAGCCCCAAAGAAGAATTCTCTTCTTCCATCACCCCATCAAAGCCCCTCTCACCTTCCTCTCTTCAATTCCTCTCGAAAAGAGAAACCCCCTCTTCTTCAATTCTGTTAAAAATCTTCAAGAAACAGCCCCTTCACATCCTTTAAACTCAGCCCCAAAGCCATCCAAGAACATCCAAGCCAAACCCGCCGAAAAGCCTTTGGTTTTCTTACTCCTTCATCTTCGATTTCTTGCTCTTGGGTAAGGACATTGGTCTTTACTGAAATAATAACCTAATTAGTATAAATTATATGGGTTTTAATGAATTATATGTCGGAGGTTTTAATTTTGGGCTTTAGAAGATAAAGTTCTTGATGAACACTAATTGAATTTCAGTTTCGTAGCTTCTTATTGTATTGCATGTCTCATCGGGTAATCCCTAAGATAAAATTATGAAATTTTATGGTAGTCTATATCTTTCGGTTAGCTTTATGTGGATATAAATTATGCATCAATCAAATTTGTATTAAGTGAGTTATGAACCTTTTTCAGAATCTGCACAATTTCGGAGTCCTCCACGAATTATGTGTTAAATAGCATTTTATACTAATCTTATTGAAATGATTCGACTTGAATATAATTATAAACTTATGAAACTGACTTTCCACAAAAGTTGGTAGTGTTTAAGTAAAGGTATGAATTAATTGGTATTTTTAAAGTTAGTGGATCTGTTCTGAAATTCTGCTTGTGTTACTGCAATAAATTTATTATATCTCTTACACTGATAAGTTTCTGAATAAACTGTTTTAACCCTATACACTAAACTTAGATATGAATATTGTTTTCAAATTTAATCAGGTTTGGATCCACGGTTTAGGAGATATGAATTTCTGAAGTTATAGTGCCTAAACTGCCAGATCTGTTTTGATCAAAGATGTAGATATAGATCACTAATGAATTTTCAGGTTTTCAGTCTCGGAGTTTACTGCATGTTTCACAGATGCCCTGTTTTCTTAAAATCACAAAATTTTATGGGTAACTATATATTTCTGTTATCTTTAAATTGATATATTTTAATCATCAAACGGATTTCAGATGATTAAGATATGAATTATTTATTAATCCTGCACAATTTTTGAGTCAGCTGAGGGTTTTTCTTTAAAAAAGGGGAACTTCGTTGAAAGGGATATTTTGTCCAAGACGAGTTCCAAAATGAACTAAAAAACTGATTTCTAAAGGAAAACGAATCCCCACATGATTTCAAAGTGAATTTCAATCGGCTTTCAAAGGAAAACCATACTTTTTATTATGTGCTCATATGTGAAGTTATATGTTTAATTATTTGTGGCGTGATTATATGTTGTGATTTACGTTGATGAAATAATATAATACAGTTACGACGTAACCTTAGACAGAAAAGAGAACATAGACAGGGAATTTAGGACTCCCATAGGTCGTGAGTGACACGTTGAGAGAGGCGTGAGTTTCGTCAGGCCAACGTCCTTACTGAGCCAGTGGTTGGGCTCACGCTTTTATTTATATCCCCTTTTGAGGTTCTCGGAGTAACTAGGAGGCCGGCGGAGTGGAGTTTGAGGAATCGCTAGCCTTGGTGCCTTGACTGTTTTACCCAGATGTTTACCACGTCAACGATTTCTTAAAATATCTAATCAAGATATATTTTTGTACTCTGATTTGGGAACCCGGTCTATTAAACGGGGTGTCTTAAATAAAGTTTATTTTTCCTTCCCGCTGTCTTACGAGTGTTTTCTAAGCCCCGTTGATGTTTTATGTGGATTCTTCCACCACATTTAGATTATTTTCAAATCCCATTCATGTTATGGAACACTCTCCATGAAAACTCTTCTTTTCCGATTGTGGGTTAATAAACTTAAAGTAAAGGGAAATGGTTCGATGAATTTTAAAGTGGTTTTCTCAAAGTTCAAATTGGATCCGAAAGTTTTGATAAAGTCCGTTTTTCTAAATCTCTATCTTAAATTTCTAGTAAATCATTGAGGGTGCAACAGGGTTCATCCGGGTCCGGGCCTGGTCCGGTTCGGGTCCGGGTTCACCTGGTTTTTCAATTTTTTTTTTATTTTTTTACAAGAAAGAAAAAGAAAACTTATATTGAAACTTGAAAAAACATGATATTAACTTTAAATTCAAAATTAGAAAACTAATTGAATTTAAACACTATTTTTTTTTAGAAAAACAATGAATCGATTAAGACTTTGAGACATAAACTAAACAAAATGAAAGTTGTGAAGATTGAATTATGGGTATTTATCAAGGTTGTAAAAAGCGGTAATCGGGTTGGAGGCGGTCAGAGACCGACTCACGATTAATCGATGCGGCGGTGATTAATCGGTAAAAAATCGAAAATAAATCGGTTTTTAAAATTTAATATAATATATATCTAGATATTATTTATAAATAATCAAACATATATAACAAGATATTTAAACATAGTTGTATCTTCATCATTGTTATAATAATAAATTATAGGATAAATCTAATATACCAATAGTACTATCAATCTAGCTATTATAATAATATATTATAATTGAAAAACAAGAGATAGTAAACAGAGAGAGAGAAAAATCTGCTAATGGAAATTTTGAAGAGAATGAATTGATTTTCCTCATTATTGATACATCATATTTACAAGAAAATTAAAAAGCCTTGTCATGCTATCATGAATGAAAATAGGACACGTACAAAGTAGCTTATTCATTTGCTTAATACCAATGTTGTCAGAACCGGACCGGACATAAAACCGGATGGACATTCGGGTCACGGTTGGACCGGTTCAACCGGGTTCGACCCGGGTTTTTTATTTTTTATTTAATTTAATTATATATAAATAAAGAAATATAATAAACGAATTGTTCAACTTGCATGATTATTGAATTAACTTCTTGATTGTCATACTTTCAATTTCAAGCGAAAAAAATAATAACTGTATTACTTTCAATTTCATGAAAACAATTATGCAACTTGTTTTATTTTGAATTTGCTATTTATTTTATATATGTTGGTAAACATCCAACTTTCACGAGTATTGAAATAAAAATCATAATTCCTTGCAAACAAAAGTCAAAAGCAAGAGAAATCATATACCTTTAACCTTTACGTCAATCAATCGTTTGATTTTGTGGCTGGCAAATTGCAGGTGGCGGCGTAATCAATCAATTCTAGTGCATGGGTTTTGTTTGCAGGGAATTGAAAAGACTAAAAGACGTCTGCTTCAGACTTTTTTTTTTTTTTCTTAAACCTAGCAATGAAACGACGACGTTTTGAGGAAAAGAAAAAGAAAAAAAAAATTAACGCGTTTTGGAGCAAAACCGGGGTCAGTGGCCGGTTCGCCGGGTCCCGGGTTTTCCCCGGTTCGACCGGGTTTCGGCCATTTGAACCCGGGTTTTGATTTCTCCGGTTTTGATGGTCAAACCGGACTGGTTTTATGGCGGGTCGCGGTCGGACCGGTCGGACCGGCCGGTCCGGTCCGGTTTTGACAACATTGCTTAATACACAAGGAAATTTCCATCTCAATTACATGGTCATGCATAGTCCACGTGTAGACTTGTTTTCACAACACTCCCCATTGAACGAAGCATCATTGTTGTATCAACAATAATTGGATGAGTAAAATATATGTCTCGTTAAGAGCCTCAAGCCGAAAAACTCAGCGGGACAAAGCCGGTCAAAAAGAAAAAAGAGTACATCACTCGAATCCAAATCATGATTATTAGCTTCTCGTTAAAAACCTTTGCTGGAAAACCCAATGGGACAAAACAAGTCATAAGGGAAAAAGAGTAGAGCGCACCATTGCTCCTCCTGAAATGATCAATATATAGCTTCTGAAATAGGCCGTCAATCTTGCTTCATGTTGTCTCTTCTCATTCCAATGGCGTATACCAACTTCTCAAATATAGAAGTCGGCAAGGACTTAGTAAACAAATCAGCAAGATTGCCACATGAGCGAATTTGTCGAACATCGATCTCTCCATTCTTCTGAAGCTCATGTGTGTGGAAGAAATTTGGTGATATATGTTTGGTCTTATCACCTTTTATGTATCCGCCTCTTGTTTGTGGTATACAAGCAGCATTGTCTTCGTAAATGACTGTGGGCGTGTCTGTAACTAGATGTAATTGACAGGAATTTTGAATATGTGAAATAATGGATCCTAGCCAAACACATTCTCTGTCTGCCTCATAAAGAGCTATTATTTCTGAGTGATTTGAGGAGGTGGCCACCAATGTCTGTTTGGTAGATCGCCAAGATATATCTGCACCATTATAACAAAACAAATATCCTGTTTGTGAGCGAGCTTTGTGGGGATCAGATCTATATCCCGCATCGGCATAACCAACTAACCCTTGGTTAGTTGCATTCTTTGAATAAAATAATACCAAATCTGCAGTACCACGTAGATATCTAAAAATATGTTTAACACCATTCCAGTGTCTCCGGGTAGGTCAGAACTGTATCGCCAAGCACATTTACCGCAAAAGCGACATCAGGTCGAGGGCATTGTACTAGATAGATTAATGCTCCGATAGCATTTAGATACGGCACTTCTGGGCCAAGTATCTCTTCATTAAATTCTTTAGGTCGGAATCCATTTGAGGATCTAAATTGCGCACAACCATAGGCGTGCTCAATGAATTAGAATTTTCTATATTAAACTTTCTGAGCACTCGTTTAGTATATGCATATTGGTGTATAAGTATGATTTATGCTCAAGCTCAATACTAAGACAGAGTTTGGTTTTTCCAAGGTCCTTGACCTCAAACTCTTTCTTTAAATATTCAGCAACATTGGCCAACTCTTCAGGAGTGCCAACGAGGTTCATGTCATCTACATAAACCGCAATAATATCAAATCCGGTTTATGATATTTTAATAAAAATGCATGGACAAATAGGATCATTTTTATAACCTTCCCTGATAAGGTATTCACTCAATCTATGATACCACATGCGACCGGTTTGATTTAGACCATACAATGATCTCTGTAATTTGATTGAGTGCAGCTCACGAGGAGCGCAAGAGTTTGGCATTTTAAATCCATCGGGAATTTTCATATAAATATCAGAATTTAGTGAACCATATAGATAGGCCGTTACAACGTCCATTAGACGCAGGTCCAGTCCCTCTTGGACGACCATATTGATAAGAAAACGGAAAGTGATCGTATCCATCACTAGTGAATACTGTTGGGAATCAGGCACGTGTACGCAGGGGAAAACAAAAATTTTATGCGATTGAAACGACTTTAAAACACATAAACACATGCCCGACATATGGAAACAATTAATTGCGTACCTTTGCGCTTCCAGCAAAATTAAAACAACATACATGCCAAATAATTTAACCGAATTTAAATCAATTAGCATGCTCGCGTTTAAACCAAATAACATGCTCGCAATAATTAAAACGATTTCACGTCATCACATAAAATCATACGAGAACGAACATGAATATATATTGTTTAAACGTAAACGAATCAAAAACATGAAATTCGTGTGTTTACCTCTTGAAGCGTGAGGTAGGAGCGCTAAGCAAGTCGAGATTGCTACGGAAACCAATCCGTACAATCCGGGGCAGCAGCGGCGAGACGGGCACGGCGGCGCGTGTATCTCACGCGCGGTCTTCGGGGCGGCGCGTGGGGTCGCGTGCGTCGTCGGCTCGAGGGCTGCTCCTCGATTCTTCGATCTTCCTGCTCTCGGATTTCACCTCGTATACTTCGATCTACTAAAACGTGGCACTAGACACGAAGTAGTTAGAATAAAACGGAAGAAACGAAAAGAGAAAAGAACTACCAACTTGGATCTGCCAAGAGATGGCCAATTCTAGCGAGATAGCGGCGACGGCGGCGGTGGTGGCCGCGGGAGAGGGTGGCCGATCGAGAGAGGGAGCGGCTAGGGTTAGGGTTAGGGTTAGGTCTTGTGTTTTTTGTACAAGGCCTATAAATCAAGTATTTATAGTGCCTTGCATAAAACCCTAACGGGCTTAAGTTGGACCGGGCCAAACAGCTTAAGTTCGTTAGTTCTTTTACTTGCTCGTCTCTCTCAATTCAATGATCGGAAAATTGCAACGATTACATTTTCGGAATCATTATAATGTCCTCGTCATTACGAGTGCCAACTCTCAATTTCCAACTTTCCAAAAGTGGAAACCCTAATTTAGTGCACTTTCTAAATTTGGAAACTTCCCGATTAAGAAAGTCCACTACAATGTTCGCCTATTCTTTTCCTCTTCTTATTCTCATTCATAATTCCAAATTACGAATGTTGGACCCAATCATATTGACTTCCAATCATGCAAAGATAAACTATTTTATCTCTGACCGTTTATTCAAAGATCTCATGTGCACGAGCAGTGTGACCCTCGATGGTTCAGGTGTAAGCTAGCCGTGGGCCCACAACCCTTTGTGGTCAAAACTCGTCCCTTAGAGTTACGATTAAGATGAAGCTCGTTTCACCTTAATTACCCAACGAATCAAGATTGGCGTCTAGCAACTACGCGTTATGATTCCCTAGATACAAATGAAGTGCCTACAAGAACCTTCAAATATAGTTAACGTACAGTACGGTCCCTACGATTCATATGTCCCGATTGAACTAGAGGCATTGGTTCGTCGAGACCTCTTTATATGTTCAATAACGGTGCGATCGTTCTAAGTGTTGTAATCGTTACGTGCATGACTTAGAGAATCGAAATGCTGATGTCTAGGTCATAAGGACTAATGGTGTACAACTATACCATAGATATCTCTACTCGATTATTGGGAACCACTTAGAGATTTCTAGGGTGAGGGAGTTCAGTGAACTCGTCAACTTACGAGCACCCAATTATGCATGCCGATATCACAATACCGTTTACTGATGAGATGCAGTACACATACACTAAGTGCTAGTCTCTTAATGGGAAAGGCCGATATCCTCATTGGTGGCGTAACCCTTCGACTAGGAACACGTTTAACAGTTATAATACTAAAGTAAATATCTCACGATCCTAACGATCATTTACTCGTACTTGTAATAACTGTAAGGACTATATCTATGCTTGTGACAAAGGGACAAAGATATAGAATGCCAAGTTGTTTTATCATTAATACGAAAAAAGGTTCGTTTATTACAATAATAAATACGAAAGACCACAGCCACATGTTGGCTAGTTAGTCACCTACTCTAACAAATACGTCTCATCATAATCAATCCCAGGCCGCTGGGAGAAACCTTGAGCTACAAGGCGGGCTTTATATCTTACAATTTCATTGTTCTCGTTCCTCTTACGCACAAATACCCATTTATACCCAACGGGCTTTAATTATCCGGAGTTTGAACGATTTTCCCGAATACTTTCCGTTTTTCTAGGGAAGCTAATTCAGATTTAATTGCTTCCTCCCATTTGGGCCAATCATTTCTTTGACGGCATTCCATTATGGAACGCAGTTCACAATCATAATCATCATACATTATTTCTTGTGCAATCGAGAATGCAAAAATATTATCGATGATTATCTCATTTCTATCCCATATTTCATTCCATTAACTTATGGGATTCTCTGTATTCCCGGGATTTGATATCGTTTTTTCGATATGAGGCTCAAAAGATTAATCTGGAGCATTCTCACTAGAAACCACTTGGTTGGAGGGTTCATCGATTTTCCCCTTTCTTTTTTCTAGGAACAACGTCCTTTGATCCAATAGGTCTACCCCGTTTTTGTCGTGGGGGATCATCATTCATTTTCGCATGTTCTTCAGGAACAGAGATCCTAGCTGGAACATTCGCAGCTGGAATACAAGACTATGTGACTTTACTGGCATCATTAAATGCATCAGGAATTCTATTGGCAATATTTTGTAAATGAATGATTCTATGGATCTCATTTTCGCATTCAGAGGTACATGAGTCGAGATGAGATAAATGTTGCTCACGCCATGTGAGATTCTTGATTGGTTTTTGTTTATCATTATCACGGACATTGGGAATATCCTTACCAATCGGTATAAATAAGGTCTCATCAAAGTGACAATCCGCAAATCTAGCGGTAAATAAATCACCCGTCATTGGTTCTAAGAACCTAATAATCGACGGTGAATCAAACCCAACGTATATGCCAAGTCGGCGTTGGGGACCCAATTTAGTCCTCTGAGGAGTAGGAATTGGCACATGCACATCGCAACCAAATGTGCGAAGGTGCGAAATATCGGGCTCAAAGCCTAATGCCAATTGCATTGGGGAATGCATATGATAAGCAGTGGGGCGTAATTTAATCGGTGCTGATGCATGCAATACTACATGGCCCCATGCTGCACTAGTGAGTTTAGATCTCATCAGCAGTGTACGAGCAATTATTTGGACGCGTTTAATCAGAGATTCCGCCAGTCCATTTTGAGTGTGAACGTATGCTACTGGGTGCTCGACATTTATTCCCAGTGCTGCACAATACTCATCAAAAAATTTTGATGTAAATTCTCCGGCATTATCCATTCTTATGTTTTTTAATGGGATAGTCAGAGAAATGTGCTCGGAGTTTAATAACTTGTGCTAGCAAACGCGCAAATGCAACATTTCACGTAGATAATAAGTATAAGTGGGACCATCTACAAGATGCATCCACCAAAACCATAAAATATCTAAATGGCCCACTTGCAGGGTTTATTGGTCCACAGATATCACCATGAATACATTGTAAAAACGATGGTGATTCATAACCGACCTTTTCAATGGAAGGTTTTATAATGAGCTTTCCTTGTGAACATGATTCGCAGAAATATTCATTGGACATCAAGATTTTTGTATCTTTTAATGGATGTCCCTTAGTATGTTGTGCAATCCTACGCATCATAGTCGTTCCTGGGTGACCCAATCGATCATGCCATAACCCGTGTATATCGGGATTAACAAGTTTCCATGGCATAGTGGCGTAGGATTCGAAAGCTCGAATTCGGACACAATACAGTCCAGAAGCTGTCGCTTCGAACTTCTCATGAACAATTGTTTTGCTCATGACATATGATGTGACGCATAGACACTCCACGGTATTTTCAACCAGTGTCTCTAAATGATACCCATTGCGTCTCACATCTTTACAACTCAGTAGATTCTTATTTGATCTACCGAATATCAATGCATTTTCAATATGCAAAGTGGTACCATTAGGCAACACAATTGTTGCGTTCCTGGAGCCATCTATTATTTCCGCGGAACCTGCTATGGTTTTAACTTGTGCCTTGCACAAAGTCACACTCGAAAAATATATTTTATTATTGAATATTGAGTGTGTAGTTGCACTATTGAGTAGGCAATAATCATATTTGTCCATATTTTTCATGTACGTGTATCAAAATCAGCTCGGCCTCGGGTATTTATCCTCAAAGGGAGATATGTACATGTGGGTTTATTCAAAACAACTCAATCATGGGAATCACACCTTCCAAGAGAGATTTATATAACAGTGGGTACAAAACAACTCAAAACCCTTTAACCTTGGACTTGTGATTAATAGCCTCTAAGTTGGCTCTTGACGAGTTTTACCTCGTCTAGTGACTCTACGAGCTTCATGCTCGGAGATATTTTCAGATATTTGGCCTTTAAATCGGCTTTTGATGGATACTATCACGTCTTGACTCAACGAGTTTCAGGCTCGGAGTTATATTATGATTTAGCCTCTAAATCGGCTTTCTTGTCTCAACAAGTTTAGACTCGGAGTTATATTAGCGATTTACTAAATCGGCTTTCTTGTCTCAACGAGTTTAGACTCGAAGTTATATTTCAGCAGCAATTCAGATAGTATATAAGCTATATGTATATACATATACACGAATCCATCATATCCTTTGAGAAATGATAGCGTATAAAATACCGAAGTATTCGCTAATCATTCTCGTTTGTCTTTTCGACAATAGATTGAGGATCTGGATTTTCGTAAAATAAAATAGAAAGAAGAATATGAAAATAGCAAATTCCTATCGAGCAAAACCTCGTGCTCGTGTTATAATAATAAATTATAGGATAAACTAATATACGAATAGTAATATCAATTTAGATATTATAATAATATATTATAATTGAAAAACAAGAGATAGTAAACAGAGGAAGAGAGAAATCTGCTAATGGAAGTTTTGAAGAGAATGAATTGAATTTCTCATTATTGATATATTCTATTTATACAAGAAAATTAAAAAGCCTTGTCATGCTATCATGCTATCGAATAAAAATAAGATCATAATACATAAATATCCTTATAAAATATAAATAAAAAGACAATTTTTTTGAATTTAAATTTATTCTAGAACATTCTTAGCATACATCATTAGTTCTTTAACAATAACAGTTAACATAAACAAAATAAATCATAAACTCATACGTTTTTTTTATTAAAATCTCAACTTTTATTTTGAAGCATAAAAAAAAACCAATTTTGGACCAATTTTTGGCCGATTTTTGCCACCAAAGTTTGACCCGACTTAAATAAATAAGATATTTTTTTTAAATAAACATCTTATTTTTTTTTTCTTCATTCGAATTTTTCACACTATCGATTTTAATAACATAAGTGAGTTTGTATTAAATCAACGTATTTGCTTATATATTGAATTGATTCAATACTTTATATTTTTCAATAGTGGAAATTATATTGATATAGTAATTAATAATAGATGTTTTGAAGTTTTGAACCGTTATTCTATATATATTTTTAAAATTTTCTTATATTGCATCTGTTAATATTTGATTAAAATTATTTAATAATAATTAATATGAAAATTAATAATTTATATAACATATTTATCATTTTACACTAGCTTATATATATATATATATATATATATATATATATATATATATATATATATATATATATATATATATATATATATATATATATATATATATATATATATATATATATATATATATATATATATATATATATATATATATATATATATATATATATATATATATATTTCTTGTCTACATTTAATCAAATATGTTCGTTGTCCCAGTGGTTAGAGTTGCCCAACTCTGCCCACTAACCTGAGTTCGAATCCCCCATTGCCCTAACCCGAAATTCAGGTTGACCCGACGGGTCCTCGGACCCCCCGTTGGGTAGACCCATCGAGTCTCTGAACCCGAAACCGACCCGTGCTTGGGCGGGTCCGGGTCTGCGGTCAACGGGACGGGGCTGGGGCGAGGCGGGTCCGGGTCAAACCCGCGTCGTGGTCGTGTCTACTAGTGATCACTTGTGAGTCAAGAATATTACTAGCCGGCCGTCTGTATATATATGTTGTATGTATATATTAATTAATTAATGTGACAAATTGGAGAATGAAAATATAACTATATAGTATCGAGTCTCTGAACCCGAAACCGACCCGTGCTTGGGCGGGTCCGGGTATGCGGTCAACGGGACGGGGCTGGGGCGAGGCGGGTCCGGGTCAAACCCGCGTCGTGGCCGTGTCTACTAGTGATCACTTGTGAGTCAAGAATATTACTAGCCGGCCGTCTGTATATATATGTTGTATGTATATATTAATTAATTAATGTGACAAATTGGAGAATGAAAATATAACTATATAGTATATATACTTTTGTCCAGAAATGGTTTAATTACACTACCTTTCACCAACTACTCCATTATGTAATAGTACAATAGAATATTCGGAAAAATCGGGAATGGAAATGTTCTAAATTGTGATATTTTGGGATCGGAATTGGCGGAATTCAAAAATACGTAGGAATTTGACTTGGAACAAAATTAATTTAAATTTAAGATAAATACTAAATTTTGGATAATACAATTTAAATTTTAAATTCGAAAGCAATGGATTTTATAATTGGGAAAAGTACAGTTTGTATCCCTTAAGTTTGCACTGATTTCACATTTGGTTCCTTATGTTCCATAAATTTAACATTTGTACTCATTTCCGTCAATTTCCCGTTAAAACTAATGGAATCAAGCGTGTGCCTACTGCCTATCACTGCCTTAACTAACGGGATAACGGTAAATTGACGAAAATGACCAAAAGTATTAAATTATTAGAATATGAAGGACCAAATGTGTTTTTTGTGAACATAGATGACCAAATATGTAATCGGTGCAAACTTGAGGGATGAAAACTGTAATTGCTCATTTTATAATATATTAAAGTCGCGTTTTGAGAGCTCGAGGATGAAGGAAAGAAAGCAGAGATAAAAACAAAAAAGGATAACCACGCGTTTTGCCGCTTGGCTTCTTCGATTTCATCGACACAAGAAGAGAGAGAAAATACGAATACAAGATTTACGTTGTTTCGCATAATCACTGTGGATGTTTGGTTATGTTTCCAATGGGAATTTGTAGTTTTCAAAATTTCTGAAGGAAAAAATGGATGTATTTGTTTTTGTGTAGAAATGATAATATGTTTGGATGAAGTGGTATTTTTAGTTTCATGTAAGTGTAGAAATGAGAATATGTTTAGTTGTGGTGAATTTTTTCTACAAAAGTACGTGCAAAAGTAGAATATAATGATTGAGGATGATGATGGTGATGATTATTATTATTATTATTATTATTATTATTATTATTATTATTATTATTATTATTATTATTATTATTATTATTATTATTATTATTATTATTATTATTATTATTATTGTTATTATTATTGTTATTATTATTATTATTATTATTATTATTATTATTATTATTATTATTATTATTATTATTATTATTATTATTATTATTATTATTATTATTATTATTATTATTATTATTATTATTATTATTGTTGTTGTTGTTGTTGTTGTTTATATTCTTATATTATTATAATTATTATAATTATTATTATTTTATTATTTATTAGTATTATTATTTATATTACCATTATTATTGGATTTATAATTATTATGGGAATAGTTTTCAGGCCCATTGGATTTATCTCAAATATCATTTATAAATAAATGATTTATCAAGAATTAAAATCCCAATGAAGGGTGTTTGGCATATAGCCCCAAATATTAATGAGGGATGAATAGAAGGAGAGAGAAATGTGTTGGTGGAATAAATTCATAAAATATATAGGTTAGTTAGTAGATTTTAGTAGGTTTTAAAATTGATAAAAAGTATGAATAGTGTATTTCCAATAGAAATTTTATAAGAAAAAATGGGATTTTCTGGATAAAATTATTAAACAAACATGATGTCGGTTTTATGAATAGTATAAAACTGTAAATGGGTTTTGGAAATAAAAACAAACATCCCAATGAGTTGTCTGAACTGATAGGGTGGTTTACAGCCCGTTCACATGGTGTTCGATGAATTGTCTGAATGGGATTCTGCTGTATGCAGGCCTACATTTTGGATGAACATCTAATTGCATTCACAGTAAAATTTATTCATGCTTGTTACTGTAATCTTAGTCACTGAAGCTATAGACTATGTAAGCCGAAAATAAGGTATCATATGGAAATTATATGTTCGGAAAACAGAGCTACAAATGTACGGTTCAAACCTAGATATATATATAAGTATAACATTCTGCAGTTCTCTATACGAGTTAGTTTCTAATCTTTGATAAATACGAGCTGCATTGAATTTGAAATGAGGATTTAAATAGAATGCGGTCCCAAGCAAAAGGTTTAAATAATCAAGACAAGACTTTCGACTTTTTTTCTTTCGCAAGCACTTACTTGAAATCTCGTGTATTTATGCATTTGATATTTCGAGCATCTTTGTCGGTGGCTTTGTTTTAGGTGGATTAATCGTCGGCACACTTGGTTGTGTTTATGCTCCTCGATCAGGTGATATAAAAAAAATAAAAAAGGATCCGACAAAAAGGATCTCATGAAAAAGCTGCCCGCCCAAGTTTATCTACGAGGAAACATTTTTTTTCCTAGTTATGGATTGTGTTAATTTATATTGAAAAAAAAATATATTTTTGATTAATATTTCTTGCTCCATAACTACTAACAGAAGCAACGCAAGAAACTGGTGGAGAAAATCGAACAGCTCAACTCTGCTATTGATAACGTGTCCAATCAGTTGCGATCGGACGAAGCACCAAATTTGAGGTTCTTGATTTTCGCAGTTATTAGACAATTTTTTTATGTATTGCCACTTAATTCAGATGATAATCTTCACTGCTCAAATTCGGTTTTTCGATTTTAAATAAGTACTTAGCTTGGATACATGTGAAGTGGGAGTTCAACTAGATTGCAAGCTATATTTACATAAATGTCCTTTTTATTGTGACAAGAAGAAGGGAGTTGCAAATCTGATGAATCGGGGCCGAAGTAGTAATTTCTGAAAGAAAACTACAATTTTTTTACGGCAGCGAAAAGTTAATTTCAATTCCGTTCCAAGAAAAAACTGTTAGTTTTATTTTTGTAACGTTTTATTTTAATGGCCCATTAACCTTTGTATTTAATTTATTAATTGTGGGTAATTCAAATCATGGTATTAAGGTGATTTTATGGTAATTGATTTGTAACGTTGAAGGCAGTAAAAGACCATGATGGGTGGGATTTGTCTTCTGCCGTTACAAATCAATCGTGGCCCTCTTCTCTCATCTATAAAAGAAATCCACAGCTCTTCTCCTCAACCATCAGACGTAAATTGAATTCCATCACTTACAGAAATATTCGTGAGTTGTGATATTAGAGAGATAGAGAGAAGAAGGTGTGCCTACGAATAAAATTCTCACAAGGAGATTCGAAAGGAGGCCTGGCTAGGCTCGGCTTGTAGATTGCTCATTGTTAAGTGTATATTTATACACTTAATTGTACCTTTTAATTGGAGCTTTTGGTGTGTTTTAATGATAATTGGTGCTTAAAATGGCTATTATTTGTATTTTAGGTGCAAATTGGAGAATTGACAACTTTTGGGGTGAAAACTGCAATTTCGGAGAAAAAGTGGGCAAAAAGTGAAAAAAGCAGAATTCTGGAGAATTAAAAGACCGCAGGGCCGTGCGGATTTTAGTTCTCAATCTCACACGGCCGTCCGGGTGGACGTGAAGGCGCAGTGAAGGAATTTTAATTACACAAGGAAACCCGCCCTATTATATTTTTGCACCCTATTTAAAGGCCAAGAGCACACAATTAGATCTATCTTTTACCTTTTATCGTTTATGTTAGTTTTTATTCTTCATCTTTCTACACGCGATCGAGGAGCACAAGAACGAAGACGAAGACTTGACGAATCTTCATCCTAGTTCTCCTCTTTGATTTTTATTTTTAGTTTTTATGATTTTTCGTATTTTTATTATGCTTTTCGTAACGAACATGAGTAGCTAAGTTTTTATTCTAGGATATTATTGGAACCCTATGTGGTAATTCGAACCTATTTTTCTACTTTTATGCAAGTTTAATTCTTCGATTATTTCCTCTATCTTGATCTTATTTAGTGCATGAGCGTAGCTAACTTATGTTGCTATTTGTTATTGTTAGAATTGATTGACAGATCGTTTTAATAATTAGAACAGGGATAGAAGAGCCTTCGAGTAGTTTTTCACCGAATGCGTGTGTTGATTGCATGTATTATCGTAGACATACAGATAATACCTTAGGTAGCCGTTGTCGAGACTTGTTATTTAATGCTTTATTTATACTAGGTTTGCATAGACATATAGTGAATCTTTTATGAATAATAGGTTTATAGCGCAGCGACAGCTGGTTATGAATAATTTCGTGTCTTGGGTTAATAATCGGGAATCGTAACTTGCATGATAGGAGATTAATCGGGTGAAGAATTATCGCATAGGGGGAAGATAAAATCCTAGATCCGTTTATTATTGATATTTTCTCGTGATTACTTGCGTTCTTAATTAGTTTAATTTATTTAGTTAATTAATTTGACAACCTTGCGTAGGCTGGATAAAAATCACAATTGTTAGGATTTGGTACTTAGGATTAAATAATTTGCGTATTCCCTGTGGGATCGACATCCGACTCTCACGAGTCTACTTTACTACTTGTTTGCGATACGTACACTTGCGTGTTGGTATTTAGCACCCAACACTCATCGTCTCTATCGAAATCCATGGCGAACGGTATGTCGATAATCTCTATTACGTGATTATATTCTTAAGATGAATTTGATTTCAAGATTCTGTGATTAAGGTTTTCCGCATAAAATAAATAAAAGTCTTTCAATTGGTATCAGAGCAGGGTTTTGAAATCGATTCATCTTAGAACTTAAATATGTTATATGTTAATCTTACGAATTTATGATTTCATAAAATTGAATTGCGATTATGATTATTATTTGTGTTTTGATATTAGTTTTGAGTAATTGGGTGATTATTATTATTCCTGCAAAATCACAACCTTTCCACGAATTAATGTTTTGACAAAAGTGTCAGAGACCTTGTGGGTTTTACTGTTCTATTTTTATTTATTTTATTATTATATCAATGTATTGATTTGTATATGCCGATTGTTTTACAAGTTTTTGGCGCCGTTGCCGGGGAATACGGCTAAATTATTTATTTATCCTAATATTAAATTTGAGCAATTTTTCTTACTTCAGCCAAATTTTTGATTTATTTATTTTATTTAATTAATTTTTTTTATTTATTTATTTTATTCTAGGTACTTTTTATGCGAAGAGGACACGACACGAGCCTGCTACCTCTTGATCCCGAAATTGAGCGAACGTTTAGGCAAGCCAGGAGAAATCAACGGTTAGCCCAAAACAATCCGGCAACGATGGAGGACGAGAATAATCGTGGAGAAGGTGACCAAAGGCGCCCACCGAATGTGGCAGGAGAAATCATCAACGAGCAAAACCAACGCCTGCTAATTAATCCACCACCTCGTCAACGAGCACTGCATGAGTATACCGTTCCAACGCTCAATGGGTTTCAATCAAGCATCCAGCAGCCCCCCATTGAAGCCAACAATTTTTAAATTCGAGCGGGACTCCTCACTATGCTCCAAAACAATGGATTATTCAGCGGCCTAGCTCATGAAGATCCACATCTCCACTTGGTGAATTTTCTCGAGACGTGTGATTCGCACAAGATGAACGGAGTATCACCCGAAGCACTGCAACTCCGCCTGTTCAAGCATTCCTTACAAGGCGCAGCCCGAGAATGGTTGCAAACTCGCGCACCGCACTCCATCTCGTCTTGGGCCCAGCTAGCGCAACTTTTTATGAACACATACAACTCCCCAACAAAAACTGAGAGAATCCGGAGAGAAATTCAAAATTTCATACAAGAAGCCGGTGAAGCACTATTCGAGACGTGGGAGCGGTTCAAGCAGCTAGTAAGGAGGTGCCCGAATCACGGACTTCAAGAGTGGCGCCAATTGCAAATATTTTACGATGGATTGCAAGACAACTCGAGAACCGTGCTTGATTCGGCAGCTGGAGGTATGTTCATGAGTTTGACCTACGACGAAGCATACGAGCTCTTGGAACGAATCGCTAGGAACAAATACATGCGGGCATCGGACCGGTCGAATAGCGGAGCAGTCAAGACGGGAGGAATTTTGGAGTTAGACGGGGTCACTGCAATCACGGCCCAATTAGAGAAGCTATCGAAGCAAGTGGCGGCTTTGGAAACTCAGCAAGTCCATGCAGTCCAAGCTCCCGATCAAGGCGTAGACGAAACGGAGTCGATAAATTATGTGCATGACGCCAACCGACAACAGAGAAACCCGTACTCCAACACGTATAATCCGGGATGGAAGGATCACCCTAATTTTGGGTGGGGAGGAAATCAGCAGGGACAAAGGCAAGCACCCCCTCAAGGCCAACCGCCTAATTATTCACGACCAGCGCCCGGATTCCAAAATCAGCCGCAAGCACCACCTCAAGGCGGAGACCTCGCAAATATTTTGGCCCAATTTATGACGACCACCCAAGCTTCCATTCGAAATTTGGAAACACAGATGGGCCAATTTGCGACCCAATTGAACGCGAGGCCAGCCGGTACACTGTCGTCCAATACGGAAGACCCTCGAAAGGGCACCAACGAGCAGTGCAAAGCCGTAAGTTTGAGGAATGGAAGACAATTAGAAGAAGTGGCGAAGAAGGCAAAAAGCAAGGATGGGGAGGAGCAACAAGAAAAAGAAGCGGAGATTCTGACAGCTTCACCAGGTGAAAAAAGGGTCGTTGCGCCTAAGCCGACCCCTCAGGTACCTTATCCTCAACGCCAGATAAAGGCGAAAAATGAGTCGTATTACAAAAGTTTTCTTGAGCAATTGAATGAATTACATATTAATATTCCTTTTACTCGAGCACTTGAATTAATGCCTCATTGGGTGAAATTTTTGAAAGACATGGTATCAAAGAAACGAAAATTCGGTGAACATGAGATGATAGCGTTAACTGAACAATGCAGTGCCATTCTTACGCGCCCAATTCCACCAAAGCTTGGAGACCCGGGTAAGTTTACGATTCCAGTCGCTATCGGAGGTAAGTTCTTTGCAAAATCTCTCATAGATTTAGGTGCGAGTATTAATCTCATGCCTTTCTCGGTTTTTCAAAGTTTGGGATTAGGAGATATAAAATTGGTATCTGTGACGTTACAGTTAGCCGATAGATCACTCATATACCCAAAGGGAATAGTAGAGGATGTGTTAGTTAAAGTAGATAAATTCATCTTTCCTGCAGATTTTGTAGTTCTTGATATGGAAGAAGATAAAGAAATTCCCTTGATTTTGGGAAGACCTTTTTTGAGAACAGGTAGAACTATAATTGATGTGTATAACGGAATTTTATCTATGTCTTTGGGGGATGAAACGATTAAATTTGATGTTTTCCGTACAATGAAACACCCTCAAGAGGTTGATGAATGCTTTGCTTTTGATATGTTAGATCAATTGAATTTTGATTTTGTTGAACCTTTAATTGCGGATCCGTTGGAAGCATCTTTGTGTGTAGGAACATCAGTTGAAGAAGAAGAAGTGACGGAACAATTATGTTGGTTGGATTCGGCAAAGCCGCTGTCAAGACCACGCTTTGAGAGTTTGGAGACGGAGATCCCGTTATCTGTCACTTTTAAGCCTTCAGTGATCGAACCTCCGAAACTTGAGCTTAAAGTTTTACCATCTCATTTAAAATATATGTATCTTGGAGCTCATGAAACCTTACCTGTTATTATTTCTTCATCTTTGACAGGTCTACAGGAAAAGAGACTTTTGGAGGTATTGCGAGAGCATAAGCTAGCACTTGGATGGACAATCGCCGACATCAAGGGCATAAGTCCAACTTTTTGCATGCACAAGATCATATTGGAGGAGAGCCATAAATCTTCGGTGGAACAACAGAGGCGATTGAACCCCATCATGAAGGAAGTTGTGAAGAAAGAAATCATCAAGTGGCTAGACGCAGGTATTATTTTTCCTATCTCCGATAGTGCGTGGGTTAGTCCGGTACAATGTGTACCCAAGAAGGGGGGAATGACTGTTATAAAAAACGAAAAAAATGAATTAATCCCTTCTAGGACAGTAACGGGTTGGCGAATTTGCATGGATTATAGAAAATTGAATAAAGCCACTCGAAAAGATCACTTCCCGTTACCCTTTATTGATCAAATGCTTGATAGGCTAGCTTGTCAAGAATTTTATTGTTTTTTGGATGGGTATTCCGGTTATAACAAAATTGCCATAGCTCCCGAGGACCAAGACAAAACCACTTTTACTTGTCCTTTTGGTACCTTTGCTTTTAGACGTATGCCTTTTGGTTTGTGCAATGCTCCTGCTACTTTTCAACGTTGTATGATGGCAATTTTTACGGACATGGTTGAATGTGGTCTTGAAATTTTTATGGATGATTTTTCTGTCTTCGGTGATACGTATGACACTTGTCTCCAAATACTGGCTAAGGTTCTTCGCAGGTGTGAAGAAACAAACTTGGTGCTCAACTGGGAAAAGTGCCACTTTATGGTGCAAGAGGGGATTGTGCTAGGACACAAGGTGTCAAAGAAGGGGTTAGAAGTCGATCGAGCAAAAATCGAGACAATCGAGAAACTACCGCCACCAATTTTCGTAAAGGGAATTCGAAGTTTCTTGGGACATGCGGGATTCTATAGGCGGTTCATCAAAGATTTCTCCAAGGTGGCCAAACCATTGTGCAATTTGTTGGAGAAGGATATCAAATTCGATTTCAATGACGAATGCCTCAAAGCCTTCGACGACTTAAAAACAAGGTTAGTAACTGCCCCTATTATTGTTGTGCCCGATTGGAATGAACCTTTTGAGCTTATGTGTGATGCCAGCGATTTTGCGGTAGGTGCCGTGTTAGGTCAAAGAAAGAATAAAATTTTTCATTCAATTTACTATGCTAGTAAAACTCTCAACGATGCACAATTGAATTATACCACCACTGAAAAAGAGTTGCTAGCAGTTGTTTTTGCGTTCGAAAAATTTAGATCATATCTTATAGGCACCAAAGTCATTGTCTTCACGGATCACTCAGCTTTAAAATATTTGATAGAAAAGAAAGAGGCAAAACCTAGACTTATTAGGTGGGTATTATTGTTGCAAGAGTTCGACTTGGAAATTCGTGACCGTAAGGGTAGCGAAAACCAAGTAGCCGATCACCTATCTAGGTTAGAAACGGAAGTCAAAGATCCAACTTGCATTAATGAAAATTTTCCGGATGAACAATTGCTTGCGATTAATAATCAAGAAGTACCATGGTATGCGGATTTTGTGAATTATTTAGTTAGCCATGTACTACCACCCGAGCTCACTTTTCATCAACGGAAAAAGTTTTTACACGATGTGAATTTCTACTTTTGGGAAGAACCCTTTCTGTTTAGACAATGCAGCGATTTAGTCATTCGAAGATGTGTACCGGAAAGCGAGCAAGGAGATATACTCTTCCACTGCCATGGCTCGGATTATGCGGGACATTATGGAGGAGAGCGCACGGCGAGAAAGGTGCTTCAATCAGGTTTCTTTTGGCCAACTTTGTTTAAAGATTGCTATAATTTTGTTTCAAGTTGTGATAGATGCCAGCGAGTTGGTAATATTTCAAGGAGGCACGAACTCCCATTAAATACAATGATCGAAGTAGAGCCCTTTGATGTATGGGGGATAGATTTTATGGGACCTTTTGTCCCATCATTCAATAACTTATACATCTTAGTGGCCGTCGATTATGTATCTAAATGGGTTGAGGCGGCCGCCTTTCCTACTAATGATTCTGCAGTGGTTTGTGCTTTCTTAAAAAGACAGATTTTCACTCGTTTTGGAACGCCACGAGCAATTATTAGTGATGGAGGCACTCACTTTTGCAATAAACAATTCGAAGCACTCTTGGCCAAGTATGGAGTAAACCACAAAGTCGCATTGGCATACCACCCTCAGACGAACGGGCAAGCCGAGGTAACGAATCGTGAAATCAAAAACATCCTCGAAAAGGTTGTGAGTCCTACCCGGAAAGATTGGTCGAGGAAATTGGATGATGCACTTTGGGCATATCGTACGGCTTACAAAACTCCACTTGGGATGACACCGTTTCGTTTGATTTATGGCAAGGCGTGTCATCTACCGGTTGAATTGGAGCATAATGCGTTTTGGGCAATTAAAAAGCTGAATTTCGATATTGAAGCGTGCAAGGAGAAACGAATGCTGCAACTCAACGAGCTCGACGAATTGAGATTGAATGCATATGAAAGCAATCGTGTGTACAAGGAAAAAACCAAGCGTTGGCACGATAACAAGATATTGCATCGAGAATTTCAAAAGGGGCAATTGGTTCTCCTCTACAACTCCCGTCTAAAGTTGTTCCCGGGAAAACTCAAGTCAAGATGGTCCGGACCGTTTACTATACTCGACGTATTTCCGCATGGCGCAGTCGAAGTATTGGACCCCGAGACCGAAAAATCGTTCAAGGTCAATGGACAACGCCTCAAGCATTATCATGGAGGGGAATTCAATCGCCAAGTGACTTCGGTCACGTTAGCTTGAACAAAGAAGCAGACAAAGTCCGGCTGAAGACTGTAAACTTAGCGCTTCTCGGGAGGCAACCCGAGCTTTCGTTTTTCGTTCTTTTATTTTATTTTCTTTTAATTTTTGTTTTTATTGTTTTATCTTGTTAGTGTTAGTTTTCTTTTATTTAAAAAAAAAAAAAAAAAAAAAAAAAAAAAAAAGTTTTAGGGGCACTAATTAGAAGTTTTTATTTTTCAGGGTCTTAATTGGAATTTCCGAAACTTGTCACACGGCCGTGCGGAAAAAGACCTGGAGTCTCGCACGGCCGTCCGAGAATCGGACCCAGCTACTGCCCAAAACCAGCTTTTCACACGGCCGTGCGGATTTTAGGCTAAAATCCCGCACGGCCGTCCGAAATTAAGAAGGGTGTAGCGCCCCGCCCCGAGTAGCAGGCACCTCGTGGCGGAACACCACTCAACATACAGTACATTCAGTGACCCCAAATATGCTCCTCAAAATTTCGATGATCAAAATGTTAAACCGCAATATCTATACCATCGTGTTTACAAAAGGAGGTTCTATTACAAGTCGACTTCGACACCACTTACTCTATTACAAAATTCTCGATCAAAGGATTCCTATACGGAACATAAATAGAGATACCTCTCGACGAGACTAATCAGAGGTATACACGAGCTTTAACTCTTAGTATGAAAATTTAGGTATAAATCTTTCTTTTACCTGCGCATTAATATCAGAAAGGAGAAACGAATAAGTCCGAATGACTTAGTGAAAAACATATGATCCATGAGTATGATGAGAATCAACAGAACAGAACATATAACGAGAGACTTTACAAGAATTTCATTAACAGAAGTGTAACATGTACAAGAGTGTAACATGTACGGTTTGAGTTCAATATTTGGTGGGGTCTCCAACCTTGTAACTCCCAACAAATAAAATCATATGACATCCTTATCCCTCCACTCCGTCCCGAGTGGCCACTCGGTCGGAAACAGGCAAGAGGCACGACCGGAACGTGCCGATCCGGCTCAGGAACGTTTAACTCCAAACGAACGTGAGTCCGAACCATCAGGAGGTACCATTCGGGAGACCAGTCATCGTCAGCCCAATACTGCCCGATCGTCTTGCCGAAATGGTCCTAGGGCCCAGCTCCCCCAAGAGCGTCCTCAAGGGTGGGGACAGTAGGTTCAAGAATCAATATTATTCCTTTTAGGAATATCAAGTCATTCATTTCAAGAATCAATTCAAGAATCAAGTCAATCATTCACAAGATAAGTCACGATCATGATAATTGAATATCAAGTCTCAGGAGAACATGTTCAGATTTCAATTCAATTCAAGCCAATGAAAGAATTGCCATGAATATGGAATTCAAGAAGAACAATAAGTTCCATGTCAGGTTCCAAGAGCGAGTATATCAAGATTTCAATGAATTCAATAAACATGAGATTCAAGTTCGAGCCAACGAAATATTTATTCTCGGAAAGCATTCAAGACAAGATTTTGAGAATAAATATAGTCCAATATCGGAAAATGTTCAGGCCAATGAATCAAGTATAAGAATTAGCCGTGAACATAGCAACCAAGAGAAATGACAAGTTCAAGATTTCAAGAACAAGATCAAGGTTCCAAGTTCGAGCCAAGAAAACAATATGCTCGCAGAACATTAAGGATCATATTTCAAGAACAAATATAATAAAGGTATCAAAGGCTTCAATATGTACAAAATATTCGGTTCAAACAAAGGAGATATTATGCGCAGGAAAGAAATTGGATAAGGAGTCATAGTTTCTCACCTGGAGTCCAACGCTAGTGTTATAGAAGTGCTATAGAAACATCTTTAAGCTTAAACCTTGAGTGAGAGCTTTACTACGCTCAACACCTATGAAAATATTAGAACTAAATAAGATTCCAAACAGTAATATAGCCTTATTACCATCCACTATATGACATAGTCAATTTCTTAAACATATACTAAGAATTGCTTCTCGTGGCACTCTATTCAAATAATCACTTCGATCGTCGTACTTATCCGAATGACCTAAACGATATATAAAGTTAAAGGTAACATCTGTATCTACAAGTTTACTGAAGACACTAATCCCAAATTAACAACATAACCCGTCAATAACAACCCCGAAAGATGAATACATAAACCTACCAGATTTTCGGATAATTTCGTCCGCTGTCACAGCCTGTTTGAAAAATCATAACAAATTGTAAAGTTATCCAAATTGTCCAAATAATACATCAAATGAAACCTGACAACTTAATCTACAAGTTTCATGAAGACGCACAGCCTAAATTCTGACCCGAACATATCGAAAACAGTCCCGCAAGAAGGTACTCAAAACTGCCCTTTTTCCGGCAGATTACTGTCATCGGATTCGGACCTCAAAAACACGTATATTAAATATTCTAATTCTATACAATTGAACACTTACTTATAGTTTACGATGTCCTCTACGAGTTTCCTGAAGGAACCGATTCCAAATTCGCATTCGAAACCTTTCGATTTCGGCCCCGAAAACAGGTGCGGCAGCAGATTTTGCTTCCCCAAAATCGCAGCGAGCAGGGTGAATTCTTCGTCAAACTCCGGCGACCAACGTCGGTGCAAGCCATCGAGAACTACCACCAATAGAGAGCCAAATTCATTAGCTTTCTAACGATGGATCCTGATCAACGAGGTTCAATCTCAAGGCCTCTAAACAATTATTTCTTTGAAGGCCTAACTGCTGAAATTCGAATTATAAGTGACAACTTGTCTTCTTCGCCGGATTCCGGCTGCTGGAAATAGAACACCATCTCAGCCCTGTATCTTTCAACCATGTTGCTATTTTAAGATTTCTAGATTTACTAATTTAAAAATCGGAAGAACAAAGGTTCTAAAGGGGTGCTCGGCCGTGAGTTTTCATGGAGAAAGGAAGATACCATGAATATTGCTATTGCTAGAACTGTTAAATGAACGAGATAAAGATTGGGTAATTAAGAAAAGAGAGAGTGAAGAGATGAAGATGGAGAGAGAGAGACGGTGAGAAGGTGAGAGAAGAAGAAGAAACGTGGCTGCAATTGATGATGCACACGTCAATCCATATCTCAATTATAAATTCTGAAAATTGGCTATAAGGCCAAATTGTTTTCTTAATTACCAAATAGATGCCATAACTTTAGATAATTACAATTCTACACTTCCCATCAAATTCGAGATATATTATAATTTCATATCGACACATATCAACTAAATAAATTCAATTATCCCCAAACTTAAACAACTTACATATTTACGGGGTGTTACACACTTCCCTCCTTAAAAGAATCTGGTCCCCAGATTCTCAACTATTATTCGAACATGGAAATACAATTTCTTAAAATTATTTTCTTGCTCATCCGTCGCTTCATCAACCTGGTGGTTTCTCCATAATACCTTCAAATCTTGTGATTGGAGAATTCATTATCATGATAGATATCACTTGAGCGTATAATCTCTAGCAAGTAATGAAAGTTGGTGCCGACAATAGGAACCGATTTCTATTCATGTGATTATTTATCTTCAAGCCATGTCGCTTCAACGAATAATATCCGAAATCGATCAAAATGGTGTTAGCTTAGTCGGTATACCTAAAACATATCATAAATTGTTTCCTTAACGATCTCTAGGTTCCAGACTTGGTACTGACTTAAGTAACGAGTCAAACTACTATCGTAATGAATTCGTAATTACTTATTCAATTCAAATCTGAGGTAGTGCTAGGAAGTACTGCTTCTGGAACTTTAATTTCCGCGGCTCCATTAGCAATATCGTACAGTTCATTCGGCTCATACTCGATGTAGCCTTACCGTTGAGCAAGATACTAAATATTTATAACGTTCTAGAAGTTGAAGGCCGAGATATAGTTCGTCAACCAATTAATGGGACTTGTGAGGTACATCAACTATTAGGAAACAATCGAGTTAGGGTTCTAGCTAGAGTGCTACAAATGGTCTGATGAGAGGAATGAAAGGGATTAATAAGGGTCTTATATCGTTCGAATCTTTGAATCTCTCCCTAGTCATCCGTGTCACATTCTTCAAGAGAACGTATTTCTTCTCCTCCATTTCGCTCGAACATTTATGGTAATTAGAATTACATATCTACTTCCACATCTCCATAACTCTTTTGACAATCTCGTGTAGGCTTTGATCTTTATTTGATAAGTCGAACTTTACCGTAGCATCCCTACGATCTCCAATCACCACCCCTTGTGTTTGCTATCGTTGGTTATTCGCCGCTCATCTAGTCTGGAATTGCAAGCTTGATTGACACTTTATTCCATGAACTACTGCGAAGCTGTCTGTATTCCAGCTTGATAGATTCCCAATTATCACGATGATCTGCGTTATACGTTCACAAGGTTCCTTCAATGTTTTCAGTCATCCACTCACACGAGAGTTAGTTTTGAGAACATTTCTCGTACCGAGCTGAGATTTTGTCCCATATTGCGGATAGTTGCTTTCATAAGAACGAGATGACTTATGATCTATATCGAGACAATGTGAGTTAGCTATAAGAGATAGATTTTGAATCTGACTCGCAACTACTTTCCCGGTCCACAAAAATTTCTCTTCTCATTGGTCTACATAAAGTGGAATTGAATGCACCACGATTACAATCAAAGAGGTCGGGCAAGCCTGATTTACTTATTGTGTCAACATGGGACAATAGAGGAGCTTGATCGTAGATGGCGTTCGCAAAGCAAAGGTTTTCAAATAGTAGATCGACCTGGCAACGGTTGATGGAAGAGAGCTTTACTTCTAGAATCAAGAGTAATCGAAAATGGCAACAGTTGATACAATCTTCCAGTGGTTTCGCAACCGCATGACTAATAAATACTTATCGTAGAGAAGTCATGACTCAGAATATCCGACAATTGAGTAGCCTTAATTCATTGAATTCACTACTATTTCAACATAGGTGAACTAGTCTAATGTCATTCTTCGACACTAAGCACGCTCTAATCACATCCGAAACATTAATACATTATGTCTATTAATGATGATGGTGAATTACTTCAACCAAACTACATGATGGGCAAAACTTATTTATAGCAAGTTGATCATCAAGGACAAATTCTTGTAGTTCTTCGTCCACATCTTACAAAGAGAAGTGCAATCCTCTATAGTGTTATTGACATAGGTGTTGTACTTTAAACACCTTCTCCACATAGCACTTAGCTCTTGATATGAACCAAATAGAATTGCAAAAGATGATAATCCAATGTCAAGATATGGCTGACTTATCGAATACTAGGGACTCGAGAGGTGGCTCATGCAAGATTAAGAGGTGACTCCCGTTGTATAGCACTTTGCCCTACATAGCACTTAGCTCCCTGTACCCTGACGATTAGAATCAAGAATTCAAAGCGCTCAAGATACCTTAAGAGTCAACAAAATCTATAGAATTTCTAAGTCGTGATAACTACATAACCTTTTTTTTTTTTTTTTTTTTTTTTTTTTTTTTTTTTTTTTTTTTTTTTTTCCGTTCAGTAAGGTAATCGTCGAAACTATTCCAGGTCGAATCCATAAGATGATATAACAATAGATGCATACAACCGTAGTCATATTACACAACATTGCCCAAACAAGGTCCATACTTTTACCCTGAATTAACAATAATCATGGTCTATGAGTGAGAGGGAACAAATAGAAGCGACACAAAGAAGTCGAATCACAAGGTTTCAAAGGGATAAGAAACCTCACAGAATAGGCTATCCAAAGCTATCCAAATCAAGAAGTATTAAATGAGATGAGGAATCTCAAAAAGAACGGAACCAGGAAATCGAGGCATTCAAACGAGATCAAATACCTCACTCGTGATCAATAGTGGGAAGGAAGTAAGATAGTCAAGCAATATTGTATTCAAAGAATCAGAAACCTGAAAAAGTAGGTAACCGAGATGCCGAAGTATTGAAATGAGATAAGGAGTTTTAAAATGAGATATGGGATCTCCATTGTGATCAATAATAACAATGGAACAACATATGTACAAGAATTGAGTTTTGAGGCCAAAAGAACAAGAACCTCAAAAATAGGTAGAAAGATTGACCCGACATTAGAATAATAACAATGGTATAGCCAAATGAAACGAGAATAGGGACCTCAAAGGTACGTGACCAAAATCACGAGATTTTCAAGGAAATTGGAACACTGAAAATGGAGTAGTATATATTGAATAAGTAAAGAAATATTCAAGGAAATAAAAAGTCTCGACAAATAGATTAGCCGAAACTAGAGTGTTCAAAGAGATAGAAAACCTCACAATTATCAAAAGCAGATGGTAGTGGGAAAAAAATAAGGAACCTCACAAGAACATGACCAAAATCATATGGTATTCAAAATAATTGAACATTAAAGATGGAGTGAACTGGATAAGAAGTCTCGGCAAATAGATAAGCCGAAACCATAGAATATTTAAAAAAAGGATAGAAGGTGGAGATGGTAGCACAATAAGGTAAGGGCTTCAAAACAAGAGATAATCCAAACCATGCGGAATTTGAAGGGGTACGAAACCTCATAAAATTTGTAACCAAGACTATGAGGTACTAAAATGAGATAAGAGAATCGATCACGATCAACAAATGAGATTAGACAATATAGGCCAACGAATCAAAATTGAATTCATTGGAATGATAAGGAGTGAATAAAAGAACTCACGAATATTTGGTTCACCGTAAATCAATACTCAAAACGAGATAATATGGTTTCGACAAGGAAGTCAAGTTATGAAGTAAAATGGAATGAGACGTCTACGAGAAAAGGTGTTACCAAGTTCAAGTGAAACTAGGAAACTCACTCGAGATAAACAACATCGAAGAATTGGAAGCCAACTGAAGTAACCAAAAGAACCAAGAATCTCATCGTGTATGATAGATATTTCTACGGGGTATTCCTCAATATCTATATCGGTAATAGACGCTAAATTATCATCTCAATGCCTCTAATACTCGATTACTGCCAATCACAATTTAGACCAAGATTCAATTCATAGCTCTACAATTCTCAAAGATCCCTTTCCATCATCGCCCGGGCATCCAACCTAAGGCTTTACCAACCCAAAGCTTTACCAACCCAAAGCTCTGATACCACCTGTAGCGCCCCGCCCCGAGTAGCAGGCACCTCGTGGCGGAACACCACTCAACATACAGTACATTCAGTGACCCCAAATATGCTCCTCAAAATTTCGATGATCAAAATGTTAAACCGCAATATCTATACCATCGTGTTTACAAAAGGAGGTTCTATTACAAGTCGACTTCGACACCACTTACTCTATTACAAAATTCTCGATCAAAGGATTCCTATACGGAACATAAATAGAGATACCTCTCGACGAGACTAATCAGAGGTATACACGAGCTTTAACTCTTAGTATGAAAATTTAGGTATAAATCTTTCTTTTACCTGCGCATTAATATCAGAAAGGAGAAACGAATAAGTCCGAATGACTTAGTGAAAAACATATGATCCATGAGTATGATGAGAATCAACAGAACAGAACATATAACGAGAGACTTTACAAGAATTTCATTAACAGAAGTGTAACATGTACAAGAGTGTAACATGTACGGTTTGAGTTCAATATTTGGTGGGGTCTCCAACCTTGTAACTCCCAACAAATAAAATCATATGACATCCTTATCCCTCCACTCCGTCCCGAGTGGCCACTCGGTCGGAAACAGGCAAGAGGCACGACCGGAACGTGCCGATCCGGCTCAGGAACGTTTAACTCCAAACGAACGTGAGTCCGAACCATCAGGAGGTACCATTCGGGAGACCAGCCATCGTCAGCCCAATACTGCCCGATCGTCTTGCCGAAATGGTCCTAGGGCCCAGCTCCCCCAAGAGCGTCCTCAAGGGTGGGGACAGTAGGTTCAAGAATCAATATTGGATCATATTCCAAGAAAAATATAACTGTAGCGCCCCGCCCCGAGTAGCAGGCACCTCGTGGCGGAACACCACTCAACATGCAGTACATTCAATGACCCCAAATATGCTCCTCAAAATTTCGATGATCAAAATATTAAACCGCAATATCTATACCATCGTGTTTACAAAAGGAGGTTCTATTACAAGTCGACTTCGACACCACTTACTCTATTACAAAATTCTCGATCAAAGGATTCCTATACAGAACATCATTAGAGATACCTCTCGACGAGACTAATCGGAGGCATACACGAGCTTTAACACTTGGTATGAAAAGTTAGGTCTAAGTCTTTCTTTTACCTGCGCATTAATATCAGAAAGGAGAAACGAATAAGTCCGAATGACTTAGTGAAAAACATATGATCCATGAGTATGATGAGAATCAACAGAACAGAACATATAACGAGAGACTTTACAAGAATTTCATTAACAGAAGTGTAACATGTACAAGAGTGTAACATGTACGGCTTGAGTTCAATATTTGGTCGGGTCTCCAACCTTGTAACTCCCAACAAATAAAATCATATCACATCCTTATCCCTCCACTCCGTCCCGAGTGGCCACTCGGTCGGAAACAAGCAAGAGGCACGACCGGAACGTGCCGATCCGGCTCAGGAACGTTTAACTCCAAACGAACGTGAGTCCGAACCATCAGGAGGTACCATTCGGGAGACCAGTCATCGTCAGCCCAATACTGCCCGATCGTCTTGCCGAAATGGTCCTAGGGCCCAGCTCCCCCAAGAGCGTCCTCAAGGGTGGGGACAGTAGGTTCAAGAATCAATATCATTCCTTTTAGGAATATCAAATCATTCATTTCAAGAATCAATTCAAGAATCAAGTCAATCATTCACAAGATAAGTCACGATCATGATAATTGAATATCAAGTCAAGTCTCAGGATAAAGTCTCAGGATAATGAACATGTTCGAGAATTCCGTTCAAGCCAAGGAGAGAATATTCGTGAATATGAAAGTCAAGAAGAACAATAGGTTCAATATCGGATTCCAAGAACGAGTATATGAAGATCTCAATGAATTCAATAAACATGAGATTCAAGTTCGAGCCAGCGAAATATTTATTCTCAGAAAGCATTCAAGACAAGATTTTTTAGAATAAATATAGTTCAATATCGATTCAAGGAAAATGTTCAGGCCAAGAAATAAAGTATAGGAATTAGCCCTGAACATAGCAACCAAGAGAATTGACAAGTTCAAGATTTCAAGAACAAGCTCAAGGTTCCAAGTTCGAGCCAAGAAAACAATATGCTCGCCGAACATTAAGGATCATATTTCAAGAACAAATATAATCATTGTATCGAAGGCTTCAATATATACAAAATATTCGGTTTAAACAAAGGAGATATTATGCGCAGGAAAGAAATTGGATAAGGAGTCATAGTTTCTCACCTGGAGTCCAACGCTAGTGCTATAGAAGCATATTTAAGCTTAAACCTCGAGTGAGAGCTTTATTACGCTCAACACCTATGAAAATATTAGAACTTAATAAGATTTCAAACAGTAATATAGCCATATTACCACCCACTATATGACATAGTCAATTTCTTAAACATATACTAAGAATTGCTTCTCGCGGCACTTTATTCAAGTAATCACTGCGATCACCGTACTTATCCGAATGACCTAAACGATATATAAAGTTAAAGATATCATCTGTATCTACAAGTTTACTGAAGACTTTAATCCCAAATTAACAACTTAACCCATCAATAACAACCACGAAAGATGAATACATAAACCTGCCAGAATTTCGGATAATTTCGTTTACCGTCACAGCCCGTTTGAAAAATCATAACAAATTGTACGGTTATCCAAATTGTCCAAATAATACATCAAATGAAACCTGGAAGTTTAATCTACAAGTTTCATGAAGGCACATAGCCCAAATTACGATCCCAACATATCGAAAACAGTCCCGCAAGAAGATACTCAAAACTGCCCTGTTTCCGGCAGATTACTGTCATCGGATTCCGACCTCTAAAACACGTATATTAAATACTCTAATTCGATACAATTGAACACTTACATATAGTTTACGATGTCCTCTACGAGTTTCCTGATAGAACTGATACCAAATTCGTATTCGAAACCTTTCGATTTCGGCCCCGAAAACAGGTGCGGCAGCAGATTTTATTTCCCCAAAATCCCAGCGGGCTGGCTGACTTCTCCGCAAACTCCGGCGACCACTGGCGGTGCAAACCATCGAGAACTACCACCAATAGAGAGCCAAATTCATTAGCTTTCTAACGATGGATCCTGATCAACGAGGTTCAATCTCAAAGGCCTCTAAACAATTATTTCTTTGAAGGCCTAACCGCTGAAATTCGAATTATAAGTTACAACTTGTCTTCTTCGCCGGATTCCGGCTGCTGGAAATAGAATACCATCTCAGCCCCGTATCTTTCAACCATGTTGCTATTTTAAGATTTCTAGATTTACTAATTTAAAAATCGGAAGAACAAAGGTTCTAAAGGGGTGCTCGGCCGTGAGTTTTCATGGAGAAAGGAAGATACCATGAATATTGCTATTGCTAGAACTGTTAAATGAACGAGATAAAGATTGGGTAATTAAGAAAAGACAGAGTGAAGAGATGAAGATGGAGAGAGAGAGTGAGACGGTGAGAAGGTGAGAGAAGAAGAAGAAACGTGGCTGCTAAAGGAGTATTGTGAATTGACGATATACACGTCAATTCCTATCTCAACTATAAATTATGAAAATTGGCTATAAGGCCAAATTGTTTTCTTAATTACCAAATAGATGCCATAACTTTAGGGTGCATTTGGATGGAGGGATTTGGGGGAGGGATTTCAAATCCATAATAACAAATCCCTCGGACTTGTTTGGATTGAGGGATTTTGAGATGGATTTCAAATCCCCACCCCTCCTTTTTAGTTGATTTTGGAGCAATAGTGATGGATTTCAAATGACTCCAAAATTGGAGTCATTTCAAATCCATTCCCCAAATCAAATCCCTCTCCAAATCCCTCCATCCAAATGGACCCTTAGATAATTGCAATTCTACACTTCCCATCAAATTCGAGATATATTATAATTTCATATCGACTCATATCAACTAAATAAATTCAATTATCCCCACACTTAAACAACTTACATATTTACGGGGTGTTACACTCTTCCCTCCTTAAAAGAATCTGGTCCCCAGATTCTCAACTATTATTCGAACATGGAAATACAATTTCCTAAAATTATCTTCTTGCTCATCCGCTGCTTCTTCAACTTGGTGGTTTCTCCATAATACCTTCAAATCTTGTAATTGAGGAATTCTGTATCCTGAGGAATACACTTATGCGGGTAGCCTCTAGGAGGTTGGTTCCGAAATAGGGATGAATCCCTATTTATATGATGAGTTATTCCCAAGCTACGGTTGCTTGAAGGAAGAATATCTGAGATTGATCGAAATAATATTAACTTAATCCTTCAAACCTCTACGAATTATTTCCATGACAATCTGTATCTTCCCAAACTTAGAACTGACTTGGATAACGAGTCAAACTATTATCGTAACGAATTCATAAACACTACTTTAAATACAATATGAGGTTGTAATAGGAAGTACTGCTCGAGGAACCTTAATATCCGACACTTCATTAGAAATATATCCAATTCATCGGTCTCATACTCGATGTAGCCTTACCGTTGAGCAAGATGCTGAATATTTATAATGTTCTAGAAGTTGAAGGCCGAGATACGGTTCGTCAACCAATTAATGGGACTTGTGAGGTACATCAACTATGAGGAAACAATCGAGTTAGGGTTGTAGCTAGGGTGCTACAAATAGTCCGATGAGAGGAATGAAAGGGATTAATAAGGGTCGTATATCGTTCGAATCTTTGAATCTCTCCCTAGTCATCCGTGTCACATTCTTCAAGAGAACGTGTTTCTTCTCTTCCGTTTCGCTCGAGCCTTTGTGGTAATTAGAATTACATATCTAGTTCCACATCTGCATAGCTCTTTTGACGATCTCGTGTAGACTTTGATCTTTATTTAATAAGTCGAACTTTACCGAAGCATCCCTATGATCTCCAATCACCACCCCTTGTGTTTGCTATCATTAGTTATCCGCCGCTCGTCTAGTCTGGAATTGCAAGCTTGATTGACACTTTATTCCATGAACTACTGCGAAAGTGTTTGTATTCCAGCTAGATATATTCCCAATCATCACGATAATATGCGTTATACATTCTCAATGTAACTTCAATGTTTCCAGTCATCCACTCAAACGAGAAGTTAGTTTTGCGAACGTTTCTCGTACCGAACGGTAATTTTTTGTCCTATATTGCAGATAGTTGCTTCCTTAACAACGAGATGAGTTATAATCTATATTGAGATAATGTGAGTTAGCTATAAGAGATAGATTTTGAATCTGACTCGCAACTACTTTCCCGGTCCACAAAAATTCTCTTCTCATTGGTCTACATAAAGTGGAATTGAATGCATCACAATTACAATCAACGAGGACGGGCAAGCCTGATTTACTTATTGTATCAACATGGGACACTAGAAGGGCTTGATTATATAGATGGAGTTCACAAAGAAAAGGTTTTCAAATAGTAGATCGACCAGGAAAAGGTTGATGGAAGAGAGTTTTACTTCTAAAATCAAGAGTAATCGAAGATGACAACGGTTGATATAATATTCCGGTCTTTCGCAACCGCATGCCTAATAAATACTTATCGTAGAGAAGTCATGACTCAGAATATCCGACACTTGAGTAGCCTTAATTCATTCAATTCACTACTATTTCAAGATAGGTCAACTAGTCTAATGTCATCCTTCGACACTAAGTATGCTCTAATCATGTCCGAAACATTATATAAATTATGTCTATTAATGCTGATGGTGAATTACTTCAACCAAACTACATGATGGGCAAAACTTATTTATAGCAAGTTGATTATGAAGGCCGAATTCTGGTAGTTGTTCTTTAACATCTTACAAAGAAAAGTGCAATCCCCTACGGTGTTCTGGACATAGGTGTTCTACTTCAAACACCTTCTCCACATAGCACTTAGCTCTTCATATTAACCGAATAGAATTGCAAAAACTGATAATCCAATGTCAAGATATAGCCGAGTTATCGGATACTAGGGACTCTAGAGGTGGCTCATGCAAGATTAAGAGGTGGCTCCCGCTGTGTAGCACTTTGCCCCGCAGGTTCAAGAGGTGGCTCCCACATCGTAGCACTTTGCCCTGCATAGCACTTAGCTCCTTGTACCCTGACGATTAGAATCAAGAATTCAAAATGCTCAAGATACTTTAAGAGTCAACAAACTCTATAGAATTTCTAACTCGTGATAACTACATAACCCTTTTCCGTCGAGTAAGATAATCGTCGAAACTATTCCAGGTCGAATCCATAAGATGATATAACAATAGATGCATACAACCGTAGTCACATTACACGACATTACCCATACAAAGTCCAAACTTCTACCTTGAATTATCAATAATAATAATAATGACCTATGAGTGAGAGGGAACAACAAGAAGCGATATGAAGAAGTCGAATCACAAGGTTTCAAAGGGATAAGAAACCTCACAGAATGGGCTATCCAAAGGTATCCAAATCAAGAAGTATTAAATGAGATGAGGAATCTCAAAAAGAACGTAACAAGAACATGGAAGCATTCAAATAAGATCAAACGCCTCACTTATGATCAATAATGGGAAGGAAGTAAGATAGTCAAACAATATTGTATACAAAGAATCAGATACCTGAAAAAGTAGGTAACCGAGATGCCGAAGTATTGAAATGAGATAAGGAGTTTTGAAATGAGATATGGGATTCCATTGTGATCAATAATAATAATGGAACAATGCATATACAAGAATCGAATTTTGAGGCCAAAAGAACAAGAACCTCAAAAATAGGTAGAAAGATTGACCCGACATTAGAATAATAACAATGGTATAGCCAATTGAAACGAGAATAGGGACCTCAAAGGTCCGTGACCAAAATCACGAGATATTCAAGGAAATTGGAACACTGAAAATGGAGTAGTATAGATTGAGTAAGTAAAGCAATACTCAAGAAAATAAAAGTCTCGACAAATAGATTAGCCGAAACTATAGAGTGTTCAAAGAGATACAAAACCTCACAATAGATGATCAAAGCTGATGGTAATAGAATAAAGTAAGAAGCCTCACAAGAACATGACCTTGGTCATGACGTAGTCAAAATAATTGGATCACTAAGGATGGAGTGAACTGGATGAGAAGTTTCGGCAAATAGATTAGCCGAAACCATAGAATATTTACAAAGGATAGAAGGTGGAGATGGTAGCACAATAAGGTAATGGCTTCAAAACAAGAGATAATCCAAACCATGCGGAATTTGAAGGGGTACGAAACCTCATAAAATTGATAACTAAGACTATGAGGTATTAAAATGAGATAAGAGAATCGATTACGATCAACAAATGAAATTAGACAATATAGGCCAACGAATCAAAATTGAATTCATTGGAATGATAAGGAGTGAACAAAAGAACTCCCGAATATTTGGTTCACCGTAATTCAATATTCAACCTGAGATAATATGGTTCGAATAAGGAAGTCAAGTTATACAATACTCAAAAGAATGGGACGTCTGCAAAAAAAGAGTATTACCAAATTCAAGTGAGACTAGGGACCTCACTCCTGATAAACAACATCGGAGAATTGGGAGAATTGGAAGTCAATTGAAGTAACAAAATTCTCGATCAAAGGATTCCTATATGGAACATAAATAGAGATACCTCTCGACGAGACTAATCAGAGGTATACACGAGCTTTAACTCTTAGTATGAAAATTTAGGTATAAATCTTTCTTTTACCTGCGCATTAATATCAGAAAGGAGAAACGAATAAGTCCGAATGACTTAGTGAAAAACATATGATCCATGAGTATGATGAGAATCAACAGAACAGAACATATAACGAGAGACTTTACAAGAATTTCATTAACAGAAGTGTAACATGTACAAGAGTGTAACATGTACGGTTTGAGTTCAATATTTGGTGGGGTCTCCAACCTTGTAACTCCCAACAAATAAAATCATATGACATCCTTATCCCTCCACTCGGTCGGAAACAGGCAAGAGGCACGACCGGAACGTGCCGATCCGGCTCAGGAACGTTTAACTCCAAACGAACGTGAGTCCGAACCATCAGGAGGTACCATTCGGGAGACCAGTCATCGTCAGCCCAATACTGCCCGATCGTCTTGCCGAAATGGTCCTAGGGCCCAGCTCCCCCAAGAGCGTCCTCAAGGGTGGGGACAGTAGGTTCAAGAATCAATATTATTCCTTTTAGGAATATCAAGTCATTCATTTCAAGAATCAATTCAAGAATCAAGTCAATCATTCACAAGATAAGTCACGATCATGATAATTGAATATCAAGTCTCAGGAGAACATGTTCAGATTTCAATTCAATTCAAGCCAATGAAAGAATTGCCATGAATATGGAATTCAAGAAGAACAATAAGTTCCATGTCAGGTTCCAAGAGCGAGTATATCAAGATTTCAATGAATTCAATAAACATGAGATTCAAGTTCGAGCCAACGAAATATTTATTCTCGGAAAGCATTCAAGACAAGATTTTGAGAATAAATATAGTCCAATATCGGAAAATGTTCAGGCCAATGAATCAAGTATAAGAATTAGCCGTGAACATAGCAACCAAGAGAAATGACAAGTTCAAGATTTCAAGAACAAGATCAAGGTTCCAAGTTCGAGCCAAGAAAACAATATGCTCGCAGAACATTAAGGATCATATTTCAAGAACAAATATAATAAAGGTATCAAAGGCTTCAATATGTACAAAATATTCGGTTCAAACAAAGGAGATATTATGCGCAGGAAAGAAATTGGATAAGGAGTCATAGTTTCTCACCTGGAGTCCAACGCTAGTGTTATAGAAGTGCTATAGAAACATCTTTAAGCTTAAACCTTGAGTGAGAGCTTTACTACGCTCAACACCTATGAAAATATTAGAACTAAATAAGATTCCAAACAGTAATATAGCCATATTACCATCCACTATATGACATAGTCAATTTCTTAAACATATACTAAGAATTGCTTCTCGTGGCACTCTATTCAAATAATCACTTCGATCGTCGTACTTATCCGAATGACCTAAACGATATATAAAGTTAAAGGTAACATCTGTATCTACAAGTTTACTGAAGACACTAATCCCAAATTAACAACATAACCCGTCAAAGGGGTGTTACAAAGGGCCACTGTCCAATTTCGACGTTTGGCACGGCCGTGCGGATTCTAGGCCAAAATCCCGCACGGCCGTCCGAAAGGGAAAAACGTGGCAGATTAAAAGGGTTTTTCCAAACCCCAATTTTCACAAATCCAACCCCTCTTTCTCTCCCACTTCGAACCCTAACCCCTCTTTTCAAAATTTTCGATTTTCTTTGGCAATTTTCACCGAAATTCCACAAACTATACACACATACTATTAAATCTTGGTGATTTGTTGTTGATTTGCGCAGGGAGGCTTCAAGAAGGGTACAAATTTCTCCAAAAACCCATTCCACCAAGAACGCCCACAAGGTGTTCGACGAATTGCCCGAGTCAAGTTTGGGAGAATTTTTGCACACCAATCCACTCCTAATCCCTTCTACACACATTCTCAAGTCATGGGGAAACAAGGACGTGACGGAGAGGGCACTTCCAAAGGCGAAAGCACTTCAAAGGGCAAGGGGAAGGGCAAGAGAACCGACCAAATTCCGACCCCCGACGACGACGCCTTTTGTGTCGAAGGCGCTAATGCTCGTTTCGAGAAGCAAAAGGGGAAGAAACTAGTAACGGAGCGTGCCTATGAGATCACTCTTCCACAATTTGCCCCGCTACATCAAGAATTCTTACGACGAGGGTGGCAAGCACTATTGGAACCGGAAGGGTCGATCAACCTATCATTAGTCCGCGAGTTCTACGCCAACAACCATATCCACCTCACAGAGGAGCGGAACTCGAGCACGGTTCGAGGAAAGAAGGTCGATTGGTATGCTTCCGCAATCAACTCTTTTTATCACCTCCGACACATGACGCCATTCAATTGGGAGCAATTGCAACTTGCGGTCACTAGAGATCAAATCGCCGAGGTATTGTGCGATGGACCCCCCATTTGGTCCGAACTATCAACCGAAGCAAAGTACGAGTTAGAGTGGAAATGCATCAACCAAATAGGCAAGGCGTGCCTTACATTCATATGTGCCAACCTCATTCCCACCCGCTCGTGGACTCGCGTGGACCCCGAACGGTGCGCTCTTGCATACTACATCCTCAAGGGCACACCGATCAACATTGGCGTACTCATCTCTGACCGATTTTGGACCTCCATGGTCAACAACTCCAAGGGGTTTTATTTCCCTTGCCTCATTACCGGCTTATGCAAGAAGGCGAAGGTCCCAACCAAACCGACGGACATTTTCACATCAATTCGGAATCCGATGAATGACCTTGCGGCCCGGCAATACAAGGCACCCATCCAAGATGGCGAGCAACCCGTCGAGAACCAACCAATAGCTCCACCCGAGGGTCCAAGCACAAGTTCGGACCGGCGATTTCAAAGAAGAATGGAGCGAGAGTTGGTGATTACGAGAAATCGGCTTGCCACGGTGGAGCACAAGGTGAGCACGATCGAATCCCTCCAACGGTGGTCGGGAAAGATGCTGCAAGCCATAGTGCGCCATTTGGCATGCGGCAATCCCGAGTGCGCCGAACCGGCCCCTTTGCCCGCACCGATCCTTGAGCCGGTACCCGAGCTTTCGGATGATGAAGATGATGGTGATGCTCTTGCACATGGTGGAGTTGGAGCGCAACCCGACGATGGTCCCGACGCTTAAAAACAGGTGTTTTCTATCCTTAAACTCCGGGCGAATCACATTGAGGACAATGTGAATTTTAAGTTTGGGGGTGGTTAACTACTTGTTTTCATTTATGTGATTTATTTTTTTATTTTATTTTGCATGCTTTAGTTTTTTTAGTTGCCGTTTTATTATTTTCGTTTTTATTCTAAAAAAAAAAAAAAATTGTTCGATGCATCGATGAATTACGATGATGGTAGATGGTCAATGTTTGATGATGAGACTACTTGTTTTATGTTGATAAAGAGTATGTAGTTGTTTAGCTTTCGATTCAACGGAACGTAGAAGTGAATTATTACTAGGAATCACATCTTGTGCATTGCTTTGGTTGAAGGTTTTGCATTTTAAATTTGGAATTTATTTGTGCTCAATCATGCTTTGTTCGGTTTTAAATCTCACCTTAGGACATTTATGATACGAAGTGTTGGGTAGTAAGTGATTTGGGATATGATTTGGGCCTTCTTTGAACCGTTTGAGCCTTTCAAGCCTACCTTTAAATTTTTATCCTTAGAACCTTGATTTGAGCCTCGGAGAGAAAAGGTGTTCTTTCTTTTAGCCAATATGTAGAAGGTAGAAAAGTGGATATTTTTTAATAATTATCCCTTGGATTTCGGTCGAAATGTTTTATAAGATCTTTCTTCTTCTTCGAAAGAAAAAAAAAAAAAAAAAAAAAAAAAAGATAAAAAGAGAAATAGATATATATATATATATGCATCTTTATATATATATCTAAATTCCTCGATTCAAAAAAAAAAAAAAAAAAAAAAAAAAAAAAGAGAGAAAAAGAAGAAGAAGAATAGATTAGAAGGGAGAAATAAGGACTAGTGGATGAATTGTGTTGAAAACTCGATCCATTGCCTCAAGGTAAAAGTGTTGACATGTGAATTTTGGAGAATCGAGTTTATTAAAGTCCCTAGAGGTGAATTCATTGTTTCAAACGCCTATCTTTCAATTTTTGGCGTAATCACCTAAATTCAAGAAAATTAGCCACACATTCCCATATTACCTACCTCGGACCAAAGAGCCTAACAATTGAAAGCCACAAAGTCCCAATGATCCCAAGAGCTTATTGTTCAATATTAGTTGAGTAGAATAATTTGGTGAGTATTTGGAGTCAAATATATGCATGTAAGTATAAATTCTTTCTTTCTTTAACTTGCAAATATTGGATACTTGAAGCAATTGTATGATTTGTGATTTTTGGTAATAGTGAGTGACTACGTGCCGTTGAATGTTAAGCTTGCGAATACCTATGAATTGTCATCATAATTGCAAGTTCTGAAAACGCAAAGTTGACCCATCGATCTATGTAATGAGATGTATGGTTTTGTTTTGTGCTATTAATTTGATTTTACTTGAGGACAAGCAAAAGTTCAAGTTTGGGGGTGTGTTAAGTGTATATTTATACACTTAATTGTACCTTTTAATTGGAGCTTTTGGTGTGTTTTAATGATAATTGGTGCTTAAAATGGCTATTATTTGTATTTTAGGTGCAAATTGGAGAATTGACAACTTTTGGGGTGAAAACTGCAATTTCGGAGAAAAAGTGGGCCAAAAGTGAAAAAAGCAGAATTCTGGAGAATTAAAAGACCGCACGGCCGTGCGGATTTTAGTTCTCAATCTCACACGGCCGTCCGGGTGGACGTGAAGGCGCAGTGAAGGAATTTTAATTACACAAGGAAACCCGCCCTATTATATTTTTGCACCCTATTTAAAGGCCAAGAGCACACAATTAGATCTATCTTTTACCTTTTATCGTTTATGTTAGTTTTTATTCTTCATCTTTCTACACGCGATCGAGGAGCACAAGAACGAAGACGAAGACTTGACGAATCTTCATCCTAGTTCTCCTCTTTGATTTTTATTTATAGTTTTTATGATTTTTCGTATTTTTATTATGCTTTTCGTAACGAACATGAGTAGCTAAGTTTTTATTCTAGGATTTTATTGGAACCCTATGTGGTAATTCGAACCTATTTTTCTACTTTTATGCAAGTTTAATTCTTCGATTATTTCCTCTATCTTGATCTTATTTAGTGCATGAGCGTAGCTAACTTATGTTGCTATTTGTTATTGTTAGAATTGATTGACAGATCGTTTTAATAATTAGAACAGGGATAGAAGAGCCTTCGAGTAGTTTTTCACCGAATGCGTGTGTTGATTGCATGTATTATCGTAGACATACAGATAATACCTTAGGTAGCCGTTGTCGAGACTTGTTATTTAATGCTTTATTTATACTAGGTTTGCATAGACATATAGTGAATCTTTTATGAATAATAGGTTTATAGCGCAGCGACAGCTGGTTATGAATAATTTCGTGTCTTGGGTTAATAATCGGGAATCGTAACTTGCATGATAGGAGATTAATCGGGTGAAGAATTATCGCATAGGGGGAAGATAAAATCCTAGATCCGTTTATTATTGATATTTTCTCGTGATTACTTGCGTTCTTAATTAGTTTAATTTATTTAGTTAATTAATTTGACAACCTTGCGTAGGCTGGATAAAAATCACAATTGTTAGGATTTGGTACTTAGGATTAAATAATTTGCGTATTCCCTGTGGGATCGACATCCGACTCTCACGAGTCTACTTTACTACTTGTTTGCGATACGTACACTTGCGTGTTGGTATTTAGCACCCAACACTCATCGTCTCTATCGAAATCCATGGCGAACGGTATGTCGATAATCTCTATTACGTGATTATATTCTTAAGATGAATTTGATTTCAAGATTCTGTGATTAAGGTTTTCCGCATAAAATAAATAAAAGTCTTTCAATTGGTATCAGAGCAGGGTTTTGAAATCGATTCATCTTAGAACTTAAATATGTTATATGTTAATCTTACGAATTTATGATTTCATAAAATTGAATTGCGATTATGATTATTATTTGTGTTTTGATATTAGTTTTGAGTAATTGGGTGATTATTATTATTCCTGCAAAATCACAACCTTTCCACGAATTAATGTTTTGACAAAAGTGTCAGAGACCTTGTGGGTTTTACTGTTCTATTTTTATTTATTTTATTATTATATCAATGTATTGATTTGTATATGCCGATTGTATGAATTGTATATGGCTGTATTTTGAGTGTGTGTCTGTGCAGCGTGTTGTGTGTAATATGATAAACACACATGATATTTAATAAATAAATGTCCTGGTTAAAGTTGTTGATTGAAAAAACCAACAGTGGTTTAAATATATTTAATCAAAGAAATATATTATATTTAACAATTGGTGTATTTGTATGTTATAACTGCATAACAGAATTTATACTTTTGTAAGCTGAATTATATGCGATCTGATAAAGTTTATTGTGCATGTATTGAATTTTAATCATTCTGTGACGTACATCATTTTGTTAATGTATCACATGCCGTAAATTATTTCTTTTGCAAAATGAATTGTTATTGTTATGATTATTTATTCCATGACTAATTTGCAATTAAAGGTATCACTCAAATTACAATAACGAGAATATTATTAGTTTTATATTTATGAAATTTACTAATCTTGTAGTTGCTAAAGTGACCTAGATTAGTAAAATCTAATAAATATAAGAACTATATGAAAGTTTAATCATTTACATGATATTAAAGATTATAATATTCTCAAATTGCAGTCATAATTAAGAAATTGAGACTAGCTCAAAGGATAGTCGATTTTAATTAATTATGAACTGGGTAGGGTATCATAATTTGTATTACTTAGCAATTGGAATTGTTTACCTAAAGGTAACATGAATAATTGACGAGTGAGACAAATTATGTTAGACCCTACTTAGGTGTTATAAACGATCATTTACACCAACATAGAGTGAACAATAGGTATGCTGTATTTCACCCAAAGGCGAACTTGTAGTGATATCAATAGTTCATCTTTTTTGACTCAAGGTCTTATGTGAGCATCCTTTTATCTTTACCTTATTATATTTGCTATTTTATTTCAGTTGCTATTCCTACTTCATTGTACTCGCATGCTTCTGGTATTAAGACTCTCAGTGGGTCAAATTTCTCCGAATGGTATGAACAAATTCAATTCACCTTGGGTGTTATGGATTTGGACCTAGCATTGCTTACTGAAAAACCTGGGGAAATAACGGATGCTAACAGTGAGGAAGAAGTTAGCCTAATTGAAGCCTGGACCAAGTCCAATAGGCTTAGTCTTATGCTTATTAGAATGACTGTTGCTAATAACATTAAGACTTCTCTTCCCGAGGTTGACAATGCTATGGACTGTTAACGGCTATTAAAGAACGCTTTAAATCAGCGGACAAGTCGTTAGCAGGGACACTCATGGCTGAATTGACTACCATGAAATATGGTGGTGATAAGGGAATTCAGGAACACATCCTGAATATGACTGATAAGGCTGCCAAACTTGGAGCTCTTGGCATGAAAGTGGAAGAGTCCTTCCTTGTGCAATTTATCCTTAACTCACTTCCATCAAAGTTCGGCCCATTCAAAATCCACTATAATACTCAAAAAGATAAGTGGAATTTGAATGAGCTGACTAGTATGTGTATTCAAGAAGAAGTGAGATTAAAGCAAGAAGGAAATCACTTTGCATTGGCTGTAACTCATGGAAGTATGAAGAAGAAAGGGAAATTTGTGAAGAGTGGAAAGAAATTCGCACCAAACAAAAGATATGAACCTGGTGAAAGTAGTCAGGGTCATGGAAAGGCTTTTGTTGTCACCTGTTACTTTTGTAACAAGAAGGGACATGTAAAGAAGGATTGTGAGAAACGAAAGGCTTGGTTCGAAAAGAAAGGTATTCATCTTTCTTTTGTATGTTATGAATCAAATCTTATTGAAGTTCCTTCTTACACTTGGTGGCTTGATTCTGGTGCTACAACTCATATCACAAATTCATTACAGGGATTCCTTACAACTCGAAAACCGGAGGAAAGTGAAAAGTACATCTATATGGGGAACCGTCTCAAATCTAAAGTGGCGTTTGTTGGCACTTATCGCCTCATATTAGAGACGGGTCACAAGATGGATCTTGAAAACACTTTTTATGTACCTTCGTTTTCTAGGAATTTGGTTTCTTTGTCAAAACTGGATGTTTGTGGTTATTCAGCTTTAATTGGTTGTGGAAAACTCAGTTTTATGTTTAATTCAATAATAATTGGTTCCGGTATTTTATGTGATAGTTTATATAAAATATCTTTGAATCATGAGTTTGAACAATCATTATTAACCACTCATTCGGAAGTTGGCGTAAAGCGAAGCCTAAATAACGAAAATTCTTCTATCTTGTGGCATAAACGATTGGGGCATATCTCCAAGGAAAGAATCGAAAGATTGGTAAAAACTGGAATTTTGGAAAATCTAGATTTTACTGATTTTCAAATGTGTGTGGATTGCATTAAGGGCAAGCAAACTAAACACAATAAAAGAGGTGCCACAAGAAGTAAAGAGCTTCTTGAGTTAATCCATACAGATATCTGCTCACTACCTATTCCATGTTTTAGTGGAGAAAAGTATTTTATCACCTTCATTGATGATCTATCTCGTTATGGTTATCTCTATCTAATTCATGAAAAATCTCAAGCCGTTGACATGCTTGAGGTGTTTGTTACGGAAGTCGAAAGACAATTAGATAGAAAAATTAAAGTTATACGATCAGATCGGGGTGGGGAATACTATGGTAGATATGATGAGTCGGGACAAAATCCTGGCCCATTTGCTAAATTCTTAGAAAAGCGTGGTATTTGTGCTCAATACACAATGCCTGGAACACCACAGCAGAATGGAGTTGCTGAACGTCGTAATCGTACTCTTATGGATATGGTTAGGAGTATGTTAAGTAATTCAACTGTACCCATTTCACTTTGGAATGAAGCCTTGAAAACCGCTATGTATATCTTAAACCGGGTTCCCAGTAAGGCAGTCCCAACAACTCCCTACGAGTTGTGGACTGGTAGGAAACCTAGTTTAAGACATTTACATGTTTGGGGTTGTCCGGCAGAGGCTAGAATATACAATCCAAATGAAAAGAAATTGGACCCTAGAACAATTTCTGGATATTTTATTGGTTATCCACTAAAGTCAAAAGGGTACAGATTTTATTGTCCTAACCATACTACGAGAATAGTTGAAACTGGAAATGCCAAATTCTTAGAGAATGGTGAAGTTAGTGGGAGTCTTGAATCAAGAAAGGTAGAACTTGAGGAAATTAGGGTGGATATTTTACCATCTTATTTCCCTCAAGATAACGTTACTCTTCAACCTATACAGCAGGTTGATGACACAAATGATTCGTCACTCCATTCACCACTTCATGAAGATGTTATTATTGGCAATACTGTAGAACCACCACAACCGGTAGCTTTGAGGAAATCTCAAAGGGAAAGGAAATCTGCCATATCCGATGATTATGTGGTGTATCTACAAGAATCTGATTTTGATATTGGTATTCAAAATGATCCAGTTTCATATTCACAAGCCATGAAAAGTAAAGATTCTAATAAATGGATTGATGCTATGAATGAAGAGTTGAAATCAATGGACTATAATGGTGTCTGGGATCTTGTCGAATTGCCTAATAACAGTAAGAAAGTCGGTTGTAGATGGGTCTTCAAGACCAAACGTGACTCTAAAGGCAATATCGAAAGATTTAAAGCTAGACTAGTGGCCAAAGGTTTCACTCAAAAAGAAGGCATTGATTATAGAGAGACTTTCTCTCCAGTATCTAAGAAAGACTCTCTTAGAATCGTTATGGCTCTTGTAGCTCATTATGATTTGGAGTTGCACCAAATGGACGTTAAAACCGCTTTTCTGAATGGGGATTTAGATGAAGATATCTACATGGACCAGCCTGAAGGATTTGCAAAACAAGGAAAGGAACACTTGGCTTGTAAATTAAAGAAATCCATATATGGACTTAAACAAGCTTCTAGACAATGGTATATAAAATTCAATGATACCATTACTTCCTTTGGATTTAAGGAAAACACTGTTGATCAGTGTATATATCTAAAGGTCAGTGGGAGCAAGTTTATATTTTTAGTCTTGTATGTGGATGATATTTTACTAGCAAGTAGTGATCTTGGTTTGCTTCACGAAACTAAGAATTATCTTTCCAAGAATTTTAAGATGGTTGATATGGGCGAGGCAAATTATGTCATTGGGATAGAGATCTTTAGAGATCGATCTCGAGGATTGTTAGGCTTGTCTCAGAAAGGATATATCAATCGAGTTCTTGAAAGATTTAATATGCAGTTTTGTTCAGCCATTAATGCTCCTATCACGAAAGGTGATAAATTAAATGAAAAGCAATGTCCAAAGAATGATTTGGAAAAGGAGAAAATGAAATTGATTCCATATGCATCAGCAGTTGGAAGTTTGATGTACGCACAGACTTGTACTAGACCAGATATTAGTTATGCAGTGGGAGTACTTGGTAGATATCAAAGTAATCCGGGAATAGATCATTGGAAAGCAGCAAAGAAGGTTATGAGGTATCTTCAAGGAACAAAGGATTACATGCTTACTTACAGAAGATCGGACCAATTAGAGGTTATTGGTTATTCAGACTCCGATTTTGCTGGTTGTGTAGATAGTAGAAAGTCCACATCGGGCTTTGTATTTCTACTAGCTGGTGGAGCAATCTCGTGGAAGAGTGTAAAACAAAGTATTATTGCTTCTTCCACAATGGAGGCTGAGTTTGTAGCATGTTTTGAGGCCTCGAGTCATGCACTGTGGTTGCGAAATTTTATCTTAGGGCTTAAGGCTGTTGACTCAATTGCTAAGCCTTTGAAGATATATTGTGATAACACCGCAGCCGTTTTCTTCTCTAAGAATGGAAAGTATTCAAGTGGATCCAAGCACATGGATCTTAAGTACTTGGTTGTTAAAGAAAGAGTCCAGAAACAACAAGTGTCAATAGAAAATTTAAGTACAACTCTTATGGTTGCTGATCCATTAACCAAGGGATTGCCTATAAAGACATATGAGGAACATGTTATTAGAATGGGTCTTTTGAGCAATCCATGATTTAATGAGTTATGATTATGTAATTGACACTTAATTTATTTAATGAAATGTTTCTGTTTTCCTGTTTCCAATTATGTGTGCACATATTATATTTGGATTTAACAGGGTTTGTCCTAACAAGACAAAATTAAAGGGGCTATTATGGATTAGAATAGTAAGGGTTATTAGTGGCGTGATACATAGAAGGGAATATGATGAATGAATCATATAACCGCTATGATTCACATTAATAACTCAAACTAGTTCTAGTATTAAAGTACTCTATTTACCTATTATGGTAATCACCTTAATTTTCTTTTAAAATCGTGATCACGTGTCAAATGTTTTGTATGAAGAACCCACCGAGTCAAATAATTTTTAAAACTTATTTTTCTTAAACGGTTCAATGGGCCAAGTGGGAGAATGTTAGTTTTATTTTTGTAACGTTTTATTTTAATGGCCCATTAACCTTTGTATTTAATTTATTAATTGTGGGTAATTCAAATCATGGTATTAAGGTGATTTTATGGTAATTGATTTGTAACGTTGAAGGCAGTAAAAGACCATGATGGGTGGGATTTGTCTTCTGCCGTTACAAATCAATCGTGGCCCTCTTCTCTCATCTATAAAAGAAATCCACAGCTCTTCTCCTCAACCATCAGACGTAAATTGAATTCCATCACTTACAGAAATATTCGTGAGTTGTGATATTAGAGAGATAGAGAGAAGAAGGTGTGCCTACGAATAAAATTCTCACAAGGAGATTCGAAAGGAGGCCTGGCTAGGCTCGGCTTGTAGATTGCTCATCGTCTCTATCGAAATCCATGGCGAACGGTATGTCGATAATCTCTATTACGTGATTATATTCTTAAGATGAATTTGATTTCAAGATTCTGTGATTAAGGTTTTCCGCATAAAATAAATAAAAGTCTTTCAAAAACTTCATAACAAATAGGAATTAAATCGAAAAAAATGTTCCAAAATTGAAAATTTCTTATTAGGATTTGCAGAATTTAGAGTTTTTTTATTAGTCATTTATAATATAAAAAAAAAATATTATTATTCACTTATAACTAGTTTCAAATACGAAGCACCGATTCAGAATTGGACAACCTTAATTATCACATCCATTCGGCCAAAAAAAAGAAGCACCAACTTGAAATCAAATGTTGTAACCATTCAATAAAAACACACAGCCTATAAGAAAAAAAAATATACGTGCCCTCCTACAAACTGAAGTCAACGCTTTATTCGCCTTTGCATTTTCAAAAAAAGGAAGAAAAAAAAATGGCAAGAAAAAGAAGTTGGATTACTGTAGTTGCTGCAATCGCGATTTCCGTGGCGGCGGCGGCGCTGATGGCGGTGGTGGAAGCGGAGGAGAAAAACTCGGACGCATATTGCATAACGGAGTGTTACTCGAACTGCACGCGCGTGATAAAAATTTGCACGGGGGGCGAGTGCAAGAGCGAAAGCGTGTTTGCTTGTGCAGAGCGTTTTTGTAAGAAAAGCGTTAGATAAGAGAGGTTTTTTTTTTTTTTTTTCTAATTTTTTTTTTAATAAGAGAGTGATTTTGTATAGCAACTTCCGTAATTAGCGGATCAACAAAATTAATTCTCAATATTACGAAAAAAAGCCCACAGCCTCCGGAAAAAGAAATCAATGGCCAGACCGAAGAAACAGGGAGAAATTGGCGAGAAATCAGCTGCTCAAAAAGAAATTTAAGAGGGTGGGACCTACTAAGAGGGAATAGACACATATTGTATTGGATGTAAACAATAAAATGTTATAACATTTTATTCCCTCTTATTTGAACCAAGATTTCTAACTTTGATAAAAATTTGTCGGAAATCCAGTAAACGGATTAGACAGTGCCATACGAATATGTAACGGCGAACCATTTGCTTCTCCATTCAAAATCGAGTCTGATAATCCTTGTAAATTTTCAATATCAATTCTTTGTTATGCACACCATGGTATGTCAATAGGCACGATTCAATCATATTAAAAGCATAACATGGGCATATAAAAAAAAAATTAACCATTAATTAATAAGAAATACAAATTAAAACTTATTGATACAATACAAATTACGATTAAATAGCTGAAGTATACACAAAATAATTAAAATCATGAGATGAAAATACCAATGCACGTCAATAATGAAAAAAAAAAACAATCATCAATAAAAAATGACGAAAGAACTAAATGACACAATAAAATGATGGGTTGAGGGTAATATTGACATATACATGAATGTTTCCTTTATTTATAATAAATATTAAATGGATGGGCTTATTGGTGAAATAGATATAGCCCCTAAACCTAGAATAATAAAGGTGTATGGTTGGGGACTTTATCACAAAAACCCCTATTTTTTTATTGAGAAGAAATATTGTAGATATATATTATAGAAAGAAATATGTAAAGAAGTGATTTTATAATGCCATGTAGGCTATTACACTTTAAATCCCATCCTTTTAGAGCATCTCCAAGATTAATACCTAAAATTGGAGATACTATATCTATAATGCCTCATGAATAGTGTAATACCAACCAATGTTATCAGAACCGGACCGGACATTAAACCGGCGAGGCATTCGGGTCATGGTTGGACCGGTTCAACCGGGGTCAACCCGGGTTTTTTACTTTTTTATTTATTCTATTTATTTTTTAATTTTATATACACATAATTACATCCAAATAAAAATTTAAATCATTAAAGTATTAAACAACATATGAAAAACTTCACTTCAATCCAAAAAACTACCCATAATAATAATGTATCTCATCAAAATCATCCTCATCACATAATTAAAATTTAAAATATAAAACTAAAACATATAAACTAGTCAATTTACTTAAAAAGAACATAGTTTGATATATACGATATTAAATGGTGAAAAAACTACAAGTGTAAATAGAAATTTTAAATTCACATATAAACAAAATTTGTTTGAAGAATTAAAATCTAAACAAAATTATTATCACATGATTAAACAAAAGAATTTAAAAATTGCACTAATCATCTACACGAAAGAGGGTACCGGCAGGTTGCGGGGGCGGCGGTGGCTGGCGGCGGCCGGCGGTGGCTGGTAGTCTGCGGCGGCCGGTGGTGGCTGGTGGTTTGCGGCGGTGGCTGGCGGCTGGAGGATTGGGCGGCGGTGGCAGAAGAGGTACAGACTTGTCAAACAAGTCTGTTGATGTTTAACGTGTTTTTCAATTCATTTTTTTTTAAAGCTAATAATCAAAACGACGTCGTTTTGATAAAATATTTAAAAAAAAATATATATATATAAAACGCAGCGTTTAGGATTCGAACCCGGGTCGGCGGCCGGTTCGCCGGGTCCCGGGTTTCACCCGGTCAGACCGGGTTTCTGGTAGTTGACCCCGGTTTTGGATTTGTGTGGGTTTGGGGGTTAGACCGGACCGGTTTTCCGGCGGGTCGCGGTCGAACCGGTCGGACCGGCCGGTCCGGTCCGGTTCTAATAACATTGATACCAACTCATTTTTTACTAACCTACTTCAACCATACCATCTAAACTTTAGTATTTTATTACGAGATACTATATATCTACCCAATTTCACGTTTACATGTGGGGGTTTGTATTTATTTGTTGATGGTTTATTAATTATTTTAATACTTTTTTCTTTAGCATTTGTCTACAGTAGATGGTATATATACCATATATTTTCCTTAGAGCTTGATTTTTGTGCATAAATAATATAGTGCTATTTATAGCCGATAGTTACCATTTAGCATCTCCTTTGGAGATGCCCTTAGTGAATGTTATTACACTTTCAATATTTACTATCATAATTGACAATATATTATGGAGATTATGAATTTTATTGAAAAAAATATATTATGGAGATTATGAATTTTATTGAAAACAACGATACACACGTTTTTTTAATAAGAAAAAATATAAATATTTAAATAATTGATTACACATGTTTTTTTAATAAAAAAATATAAATCTTAATAATATATTGAAATTGATATATTAATTTAAATTAAAAAAATTTAAACATATAATTCTATAAATATAATATATATTTCAAGAAATTAATACTACAAAAAAAAGCGAAAATTTTACAAAATATAAAAAAATTGAATATTCATACATTAAAAATTGAGTTTTCTGATTTTTTTACAAAAATATAGGCAGAAAATATAAATTTTGAAAATTTTAAATTATTAAAGAGATAATATTTTTCAAATTTATAGGATATTAAACGCATGCAAGTGTGTGTGTGGGGTAATTGTTAAATGAATGTGTAAATGTTAAATAGAAAATAACTTAAAAACATACTAAGATTAAAATGCCTAATAAGAAATTGGATATTACACATCATCAATTTAATGTCAACTAAGCGATTTGAGAAAATGGCATAGAAATTGCCACATGTCATTCAATGAGGGCATAAATCCATTTTATGGATACTGTTTAGATAAAACAACATATATAAATTTTTCATAAAATACAAAATATTTTATAACATAAGGGCCAATTTTTAATTCTTAATTTTAAGGGGTTTTTGTGCATAAGTCCTGACCAACATATCTTTATTATTGAAGGTTCAGGGATTATATATATTTAATATATATTATAAATAAAGTAAAAAAATAATGTATATGACAAAATTACCCCCAACCATTTACACACAATTCTTAATTATAGCCCAAATTTCATCAACTTTGACCACAAAATCCAATTTTGACATTTTCTTTAACTTTTTTTTTTATGAAATTATTGTTTTGCCGTTGATTTCCAGTGTTGACTTAACAATTTTTTTTTCTTTTTTTTTTCTTTCATGGTCTGTTTTTTTCGCCGCCAGCTGCCGGCGTTGACTTTTCGATTTTTCTTTCTAACCTTTATTTTACCCCCGCCGCTAAACGTTGATCGTAATTGTACTTTCAATAACAGTAATTATACTGTCTACAGTACATTAATGTAATTATACTATCGTTGACAGTACATTAACGTAATTGTACTGTTGTTGACAGTATATTATGTAATTGTACTGTCGTTGATAGTACAATTAGGGTCAAGGACAATATTATTATTATTTTTGCTTTTTTTTTTGTTTGATTTGTTGACAAGTCAACGTAATATTACTGTCTTTGACAGTAAAATGACTGTAAACACAATAATATTATTGTCAATCACATCAATATTATTAATTCTTTTGGGGGTTTTGTTTTGTTGGAGTTGTTGACGGAGTAACGTAATAATATTATTGTCTACTATTGTATTATTCCTGTAAACACAATAATAGTTGGCAATAATATTATTTTTGTTACAGTAATATTACTCTCAACCACATTAATATTATTTTTTTTGGTTTTTTATTATGTTTAGCTTTGTTGAACAGTGAACATATTGATATTACTTTATTATGTGCTAGAGAATAATATACCAATATTATTATGTTAAACTGTAGTATAGTTAATATTACTGTGTTTAACAGTAATATAATTAATATTAATGTCAACCACAACAATATTGTTGTTTAAACGAGGCAAAAAGATGTTAAAGAAAAAATTTAACAAAAAATTCGAAAAAGTCAACACCGAAAACCGGCGAAAAAATCAGGAAGAAAAAAATAGTCAACGGCGGTTGACCGGCGGTCAACAATGGCGACGGATGAAATTGTACTCAAAATTGTGTTTTGGGTCAAAATTGAATAATTTGTGAAATTTCAGGTCAAATTGAGAATAAATTAAATTAAATGATAAAATTGAAACATATTAAAATGTGAGGGGCTATTTTAGTCTTTTACAAACCTCTGAATAATGTATGGACTTTTTAGTTAAAGAGTTTTTTGTCTCAATCATTTTATGAATAAGTACCCATTGATGTGTTTATTTATAAATTGTCCGTTTATATAATATATAGAGATAAAACAACGTACATAAATTTTACATAAAATACAAAATATTTTATAACATGGGGCCAATAATAAAGAGAAGGAAAAAAAAAACTTGAACAAAAGCGTGCGTTCTCAATTATCATAAAAGCATGCCCCCCCTATTTAATATCAATAAATAACTTAAACCATGCTTGAAGAAAATCAATTTCTAATACAATATTCGTTTCTCGGTAGAAACACACACACACACACTATAAATTTACAATAGTAGCAACGAGGAAAGAAGGCTCAACTGCTTTTCTAGTGTGACCAGACCAACTACACATTTTTATTTAGTAATTTTTCTCTGTTGCTTGCCGTCCAATTTTCTCTCACATTTTTACATTCTATTCTTGTTGCAAGAAAAGAAGCCTTTGCCTCTCCCTAAAAGATATTCTTTACTTGTTAGCATTAAATGCCAAACCCACATGAGATATAGCCTATAAAAAAGACTGAGAATATAATTCATAATTTCAATTCCAATTCCAATTCCTATTCCAATTTCTAAATCAAACGGTTACAATCTCCTTCCCATTTTTTCAGACAAGAACAGAAAAAAAAAACATGGGTGTTCTTGGAGCCGTGGCAAGGCATTTGGATACACTTCTCGGGTAATTTTAATAATTATTTATTCCTCGTATATCCTTGTTTAAATTTATTCCATTCTTTTCTTATATTCATTGATTGAAGACAAACCTGATCAGTTTCTTTGATTTTCGATAAATTAATTAATTTAATAATTTTCGTGCTATCTTGAAGAAATTATTCGATAAATTGATTGCCTATATATTTTCTTGATTAATGTTAATAATAGACTAATAATTTGTTCTGGTTTTGCATGTTTGTGTAGACCTGGAGTGATGCTTCTCTATCCCCTGTAAGACATCTTAATCTTTTATTTTATTTTTATTTTTATTTTTCACTCTGATTCAAAAAGAGTGATCAGATTGACAATCCAATATTACGAACCACTTGAATATGTAATTGCTACACGACGAGTTGAAATTAATTAATTAATATACATGATATTTCATTTAATTTACACAATATTTCAATGAAATTAAATTAACAGATATGCATCGATGAGGGCAATCGAGAGCCCCTCAACACTGGATGATCAACAATGACTAACGTATTGGGTTCTCTACTCGTTTATGACACTTTTCGAGCTTTCCTGCTGGAAGATTCTTCAATGGTAATAATTCATAATAATTACTTTCATATATCGAGTAATGTGCAAAAAATACCCATGTGTAATACTTATCTGCGAAAAAACCCCCTGTAATAAAATAACTAGCAAAAACCTCCCATATAAAAAGTTAAAGGCAAAAAACCCCCCATGTAAAAAAGTCAAAGGCAAAAAACCCCCTTAGAGCAGAACGTGTGTTCCACTCGCAGCTTGTGTGATTTTTAGTTCATTTTTGCTTATGAAATGACAGAATTGCCCACCACCATCATCATAATCTCTCTTCACTCCCCTTTTCTCTTTTGATTTTTTGGGAAAATTGCAATTCAATCCCCTAATTTAAGTTTTACAAGTTTAGTAAAATTGTAATTTTTCCTCATATTTCATGTTATCTGATCTTATTCTATTTTTATTGTAGAGTATATTTGTCTTTTTACGTTCAATCAATATTGAATGTTTAAAATCATAATGGGTGTAGTGAGCTATTTAAAAATTTACAAGGAGGTTTTTTGCTAGTTATGTTATCAGAGGGGGGTTTTTGGCAGATAAAAATTACACAGGGGTACTTTTTGCGCATTACTCTTCATATATCTCCTAATATTGTTAAGACAAAATTCAAAAAATTAACATGTAGTAGAAAAAAAAAACAGGCTTCCTTTCTGGCCATACATGAAGCTGGTATTCTGCATGTGGCTGGTGCTCCCGATTTTCAACGGAGCGGCTTATATATACGAGAATTTAGTGAGGAAGTATGTTAATGTTGGAAGAAATGTGAGCTCAAATCATCCAGAAGGACAGAGGAGGGTTCTTCAGATGATGAGCCTCGACGCAAGAAAGTCCGTCGAGAGATACATTGAGAAGTATGGTCCAGAAGCCTTTGACAGAGTTGTCAAAGTGGTAATTATTAAAACGAATATTCCATCTCCTTTAATTAAATTCCATCACTATTATTATATGTTACATCACGTGTATATGAGATTGAATGTCGATATAAGAAAGTATGTTTGTTTTCTTTTTTTTTTTTCTTGTTTTTTTTTTGGCAGGCTGAGAAAGAAGCAAGGAAACACTGATCAGGAAATACAGAATCTCAGGCAGAATATGGAATGTATACATATATATAATTATTTCAATTAACCTTGTAATGATCTCAGAGAAACTATAGTATTCAAACTTGCATACATTATATACACATACATGCCATTGCCTTCTATCTCTTCATTTTTTATTTTATTTTTAGTTTTTTGTGCATTGTGGTTTAATCCTTTGTTTCGGAAAAGAAAAATTCAGAAACGAGAGGGTTCTATTCTCGTTTTTCATTTTAATGAATGATGGTTTTTTAATCGAGTAAACTGTAAGAAGTACCTCTGTGTTATCTCTAAATAGCGAAAACCTCTATGTGATAAATAAAGTAGCAAAAATCCACCTATGAAATTATTTATATAGCATAGTTGGCCCAAAAGTATCCCTTGTAATCCCAAATAGTGTGATAAATAAACTAGCAAAAAACCCCCTATGAATTTATTTATATAGCATACTCGGCTCATTATTCATTTGAGTGTTGACTCGATATAAAAAGACACAAATACCCCCAGGATTTTGCAATTAATGAATTTTTATATCTTATAAATATTTAAATTATTTTATTTTTGTTATATCTTAATTAGAAAAAAACAATGGGTCTTTTATTTCTATTTTTATTATCAGATAATTTATGTATATATTTTAAATTATACTAACCTCAAAAGAAAACTTAAATTTCATTATTACATATTTCTTTATTTTGTATTTAAGAAACCTAGACTTAATTTGATTATAATTTTTTTAATAATTTTCAATTTAATTTAATTGTTTACTAATTTTTTAATAATATTTTAATTTCTAAACAATCAAATTAAAATGAAAATATATATAATGTGTTGCGTAGTTTTGCCGTTGATCAACATATATAGATATTAAAAGAAAGAAATAAAAAGTACGAAGTAAAAGTTGGATATCCGCTCAGCTGGAATAACTGATCCCCGATTGCCAATATGTCACGAATATAACCGGCATTAGTGACAAGATCATTAAATAACAGGAAGATACTTTGTGAAAATTCTAGGAAGGTATATACAGTTAAACCTCTATAAATTAATACAGTTGGGACCATTAAAATTTCATTAATTTAGCGAAATATTAACTTATCGATAAATTAATAATTATTAATTTATGCATTAATTAATAACTTATTAATTTATGAAATTACTTTTATTATTATTTTCAATATATACATTTTTGTTTTTAAATTTTACGTGTATATTATTCATTGTACCATTAGTTCAATGCACTATAGAGCGCGTTTCACGAGCGGAAGCTCTTAAATATGTAATGATATAGAACGATTTTATGTTGAGTTATGAGAATACTATACCGAAAGTTCTAACCATGTTAAAAAAAGTGAGGGACGAGATTGATGGTAATGTGAACTTCAACAAGAAACAAGCGACAATTAAATTATATTGTATTAAGCTTTCATAGATCTATAAAATATGTACTGTACCATTTAATTTAAGAATTATTTTCATGCATTATTAATTTATATATTATATGGGGCTTCTTAAAATTTTAAATGTGTGTTATCTTATAAATTTAGCGAATTATTAATTTAGCACGTTGTCCCCAAGTCGGGACCGGGAAAATTTATTATTTAAGCGAGGTTATTAATTTATCGGGTATTAATTTATCGAGGTTCTACTGTACATGTACACAAAAATAAAATGACATATAATTAATACATTATTGAGTAAAGTTGAGTTATCCATGTGTAATAGCCAGTGTTCTAAAAATCGGTCGAGGCAGTCGATTAATCGGTTTCCGAGGCAAAGGCGGTCCAAAACCTTTACGATTTTAGTGTAAATGTTTGAAAAATCGGTTTTTTGCTTATGAGGCGGTTTTAGGCTGTCCGAGGCGGTTTGAGGCGGTCAAACCTTTAAGGCGGGTCAAACTCAGTGGCAAAAATCGGCCAAAAATCGGTCAAAATCGGTTTTTTTTTATTCAAAATAAAAGTTGAGATTTTAATAAAAAATATGAGTTTATGCTTTATTTTGTTTATATTAACTGTTATTGTAAATTAAATAACTAATAATGTATGCGAGGAATGTTCAACAATAAATGTAAATTTAAAAAAATTACCTTTTATTTTATAAGGATATTTATGTATTATGATCTTATTATTATTAAACTTTTATTATGTTATTAGGATATATACATGATGGAGATCAACTATGTTTTAATATATTTTTATATATATTTTCAATATTTATAAATAATATTTAGAAATATATCATATTAAATTATAAAAACCGATTTATTTTCAATTTATCCCCGATTAATCGCCGCCACACCGATTAATCGTGAGTTGGTGCCTGACCGCCTCCGACCCGATTATCGCTTTTTACAACCTTGGTAATATCCATGTGTCAAAAATATCTTCACGCACAAAAGCAACTGGCAAAAAAACCTTGTGCTTATTAGGCAAAGGCATAAACTGCCTTGGGGGCGCTCGTGTGGCTCACTTGCCATTTGTGCGATTGTTTCCTACATTTTTAATGTTAAATGACATAAATGCCCATCAATTTTCCATCTCTCTCCTCTCGTCCCTCTTCTTTTCCTTTTACGCCCAAGCTTAATTAGTTACTCCTCACCGCTCTGATAATGGATATGTAGTAACCAGTTAGCCCAAACATTAGGTTGAGGCGATTAAACCATAGCCTTAATCTTTCAAAGGTCTGCAGCCATAGTCCCTCCATTAAAAGTGTGACCAAGGTAATCAATTTGAGCTTGCCCAAAGGCACATTTGGATACTTTGGTATAAAGTTGGTTAGACATAATGAGATCAAAGACTAAGGCGGTGTGTGTTAGTGAATTTCCAAGTAAGGAATGTATACAATAATTAACAAAAAAAAAAAATACTAACACAAATTTTCTAAGAACGGGTTTGAAGATGGAATTTATTAAAGATATAAAAATGGTAGGTGCATTTTTAAGGCCAAAAGGCATGAGATTAAACTTCATACGAACCAGAAACACTGACAAATGCAGTTTGTGAATATTAGGAGGATACAACCTACTTGACAGTAGCTAGCTCTCAAGTCATTTTTAAGAACATTGGCCTGCTCTAGCTCATCAAGTAAGTCACTGATCAAAAGAATCAAAGGAATGGGAAACTTCTTTAATGATGAGGGAATTGAGTTTTCTATTGTTTACAGAAAATCTCCATGTGCCATTTTTTCTTAACTAGAAGGATTGTTTCTTAGCTAAATAATTCTCGATTCTAATATTTCTTGGACTAGTTTTTTTAATTTCTAATCTCAGCAAGTAAGAGTATTTGTAAAGGTGTTGTTTCACTAGTTTAGTACCTGGTGTTAAGGGAATTTTATGGTCATAAGGTCTACTTGGGGGAAGAGTTTTTGGTTCAAGAAAAAATGACTGTTATAGATTTTCGGGTGAGAATGAGAGTTTCACTAGTGGTTTACATCTTATATCCTTGGGTACATGACATCATAGAGATCATGCCAAAAAAGAACTCACCGTACGTCCTTACGGTAAGTCTTATCAGTTTGTCCACCATTATTCATCTAAAATGACACATTTTAATCAATGCCGTGGAATCTCACTACCTTCTTACCACTTGAAAATTCAGATATGTCCTTTCACTACATCACAACCTCCCAAAGCTAACAACCTAACTCATACAGTTACTACCTCCCATACAAAGTTGGAGCGCTTGGAGTTGCGCTAAAACTTCTTGCCTTCAGTTTGTGACTAACATAGGTGGAGCCGTGGAGCAGTATTCAATTGCGCATCCTAGCCTTTTAGATGTTGTTGGACTAAAGAATGTATGTGTGCTGCCATAATCAAACGATATTGTGAATGTTTGTTTATCTACTTTCCCTACCACATTTAATGTTTCAAGAGTCCTCTGTCCACCCAATGCACTGATGGAAAGTTTCAATTCTTTCATTCAACTAGGGGTGAGCAAAAAAACCGAAAAACCGAATCGAAAAACCAAAAAACGAGCCGTTTCTAACCGTACCGAATAGCAAACCATGTGTATGGTTTTTTTTATTTTGGAAATACCGAATTATTCGGTTCGGTATGGTGGAAAGGGTAAATAACCGAAATGAAAAACTGAACCGAACCGAAACTGTAAAATGACTTCATTTTATGTAATATATGTGTTATTTAACCCTATTTTTTACTTTTTACCTTTCAATTACTTGTCTCATTCTAAGCATTTGTCCATAAATTGAGACATTGTATTTTATTTATTTAGTAACTTAAATTTTACTTGAGTTTATGGTTTTAATAATGTGGTTGATGAAAGTAGGAAAAAAAAAAAAAACAAAGCATGATATACATCATCTAAATTACATTAAATGGAATTAAAGATTTTATATTTTCATTGCATTAGTTAGTTGTGAAAGTAATTGTAATTGGATTCTTTTGTTTGTACAATTTGAATATATAGTTACTATTGATCCGAAAAATAACCGTAACCGAACCGAAAAAATTGAAACCGAAAGAAACAGACCCGATGAAAAACCGACATATATAGTTTTTAATTTTACAAAAACCGATATATTCGGTTCATGTTCGGTTTTAGCCAAAAATTGAACCGAACCGAGCCGTACATACACATCAACTCCGAGATCCAACACTTTTTATGATTTCATCTTCCTCTACCACCATGAGAAAAAATAACCTCTTGCACCTTTGTCCTGTGGTAAGTCTCATCACAATTCTGACAAAGGTTCTTCTTCCATATAGATATCATTTCCTCATTGCTCAAGTTCTAAATGTAGGATTTTTTATCTGGAAAGAGGGATTTTCCTTCAGGCCGTGGGGGTTATCTGCAGTAATAGTATTCTAGGGGTAATGATATACGCAGGCCAAATTATAGAGTTATTTAGAGATCTTGTGAACTTATTTAAGATAATTTTATTATTTAGTATCCAAATGCACTGCTCTTACAAGCTCGTAGGTTTAAACATCTCAACTACTTAACCTATCTCTTCCTTTAGCCCAACTCACAAAGTTGTCTATCTCCACCATAAAGCTCTTCAACTCATCAAACTGTATAGTATACTCATACGCTTTCCATTCCTGCTTCAACTTATTGAATTCTCCTACTATATTTCCTCTTATAACATTCAATAAACGAGCGATAGCTAGCTCATAGGGATGGCAACGGGTTGGTTCTGGGCCGGGTTTGCCTAAACCCAAGACCCAACACGCCCCAACCGATACCTAAATTAAACGAATTTGACCAGCCAAACGCGCTAGACCCGTTACATGAAAAAAAGTTTATTACTTTTTAACTTTCATAATATTTTATTTCTATATTTTAACAAAATAATCTTAAAATTAAAAATACAATATTTTAAAATACTTCTACAAGTGATATAAAGTGAATAATGAAATTATATAATTAATTATATTTAACTTCGATGATAAATAAAGTTCAAAAGGCAAAGGCAAGACGTCTAGCAGTGGTCGACAAGTGATAGATTTTAGCAATGACAAATGAGATTAAAAAAAATGAAATGGTGAAAAATGGTAAATGAAAATAAACACGATGGAAATTAAAAGTTTGATAAATGAAATCATAAATTAATTTTATATATAGGTTAATTATTAAATATAATATATTTATACGGGTCGGTTCAGGGTCAGTTCCACCCGACCCAGTACCATCCAATTATAGAAATTTAAACTCATTATCCGACTCATAACCGTTTAACTTACCCAGACCCCGTCCCAAACGGATTTGTTCCGATAAACGCGTACCCATTGCCATCCTTACTAGCTCCCAAAACCCCATGTTATGATTTATAAAGAACACTATCTCTTTCTTCGAATTGGTCGTGGACTTTCATGAAATGAATGAACTATCTTTAATATTTTTTTAATAATATTTGTATTTTAAATAAACAAAATGGAAACAAAAATCAAAACAAAAAATAATAAATTATAACGCAGACCTCAAACAAACAAACAAACAAACAAACTTCATTTTGAAAACTAACATAACAAAAATCGTTTAAGATCCAGCAACCATCATCATGTCACAACACTTGTAAGTTGTAACCGGCAACAAAAACAATTGTAAAATTTGTACCAAAATACACAATTTCCCTCTTTCTCACAGTGTGGCAAAGAGAAAAGGACGGATCAAAATTCTCGAATTTCTACTGACCATTAAACAATTGAAACCCATCACCCACCATTGCAATAACACTATAACACTCATGTTAGGGTTTTCACCCATTAAATGATTATCTACTGGTTAACTCGTTTTCTTGTCTCCCATCTGCCAACACTCAATTTCTTACTTCCTATCGAATTCCACCACCCCATAACCTTACAAAAGTGGATTGTGCGGGAAAACACAGAGACTTGTTGGGAGATATGTTAAACATCTCATTTAAAAAAAAGATCGAGGGAGAAATTGCAATTCCTGATAATATGGGTAATTTGTATAGCTGCAGATGCGGGCTGAGTTGTTTATGGTCCAAATCTTCTGAAATGGTGTGGCGATGTCGATTTTTTTGGGGCCGGAAAGAAAAGGCTGAATCTCGAGTTTGAAGAGGGTATTCTTAAAAGTACTAGGGACTGAATTTAAAAATTGAAAACTTCATTTTGGGCATATGAAAATTTTGGGGTGAATTTGTGAATTTTGAAATTTATAATTTAAAGTGTACTTGGGTCTTTTTATGTCCAAAAACACACCCCTACGACACAAACCGCGAGTGTATACCACGTCGGGCTCGCACGGTCCATATTGCCTTTGACTAATTTTTATTGGGGGGTTTGTGCTAATTTTTTTAACACATGTGTTTTTTCAGCATTTCAAGATTACACAAGGGTGGTCCTACAAAAAAACACGAACTTATATATTTAAAATATAAAGGGTAAATTCCACTTTTCCTCCTTATATTTTGGGTCGGTATCACTTTACCCCATTCCACTCTCATTGCATTGATTTGCCACCCTACACTTGAAAAATTGTCTCTATGTGGCCCTCGCTGACAGTTGTCAGATATTTGACATTAACACCGTTTGGTCTAAACTCAGAAATTACAAAAATGCCACCACTCTCAATTTAAATAATTATTAAAGAAAAAAAAATAAAGACAACTAGAAAGCATAGTCCACAACGGCAATCATAATTTATTTATTTACTTATTTTTTTAATTTTTTTTTTATAATTATTTAATCGGGAGGAGTGGCTTTTGTAATTTTCAAACCTTATACCAAACCGCGTTAAGGTCAAAGATTTGAAAACTAATGGTGGCGCCGCATTAAGATAATTTTTCAAGTACAAGAGGACAAATCAATGCAATCGAGAGTAGAATGAAGTAAAGTGATATCAAGTCAAAGTATAAATAAAAAAGTGGAATTAACCCATATATAAACGGCAAAACATGCGTTATTGTTCCAGAGCGGTTCATCCAGGTTAAATTAAAAGCCACGATATTGCTATCAAGAAAAGAAAAAAGAAGATGATTGGCTGAAGAAATTCGTATTGTCTGCATCTGATTCCTCGTCAGGGCCGGCCCTGGTGCAGGGCGAGCTGGGCCTCTGCCCAGGGCCCACTATTATAAGGGGGCCCCAATTTTTAATTCTTTACTTATATATATGTATATATATGTATTTATATTAGGTTTTTTTTTTTCCGTTTGTTCTGCTGCAATTAATTTCTGATTTCCCTTCTCAATTAACAAAACGCCGTTTTCTCTTCTCAATGAAACAGAATGCCGATTACTTCTCATTCTTCAATTTTCAAGATTTAACGTTCCAATTTCTTCTTCTTCAAATGTCAATAAATTGGTTGCTTTCCTCAATCTCTTTTCCTCATTCAATTTCAAAGCATAAAATATTATTGACAATAATTTTTTTCCCAATTTTTTGCATTATTCCACCGTCAACGTCACCGTCACGGCGTCACCGTCTTATTTCCGGTCGAAGCTCGATAGTCCCCACTTTCTGCTATTTTTTTTGGGTAAGTTTTAAGGTATTCACGATTTTTTTTAGCTTCTTTCTCCATTGGGGTTTCTATATATTCTTCTCTGATTTGTTCGGGAAAAAAATAATTTTCTGTTTTATTTATTTATTTTGTCTTTTAAAATCCAGAATCAAGAAGGCATAGCAATCAGGAGAGGATACTTTGCTCAATTGCTCAGCCAACACCGTCTAATATAATATGGTATTTAATCAATATTTCTGGTTCGATTTTTTTTTCCGCTTTTGTGGCAAATACCGAGTGATACGAAATGTAGGCCCTTTGTTTGAGATGTACTTTTTTTATTTTTCCGTTATTCCAAAATCTTGAATTGTTGTATTTTTACTTTTGGCTTATTGAAGTAGATGCTCTGTTTTGTTCGGAATCTGCTCATCGATTCCTCATCGTTGTAATTGTTTATTATGTATTTAATTTTATTTTCTATTTTTCTATGATTTCAAATCAATGATTTTGTCCAGTATATGATTTCTTACCCAATGGTAATTAATTAGTTAATAATTATTAATCATATTCACTAATTAATAATTATGAAAACCACACAGGCACACGCTGATACATTGAAATTTTGAAAGCGAGGGTGATACCTGGGAAGACTTATCTCCGTCGTGTGACTTCGAATTGCATTTTGAATTTCAGAACGAAGAAAATTGACATCACCAGGTGATATCGTTTCTTTTCCTTACTTGACTTTATTTTGTTTTTATTGAATTTTGATAGTGTTTTAGTATTGCAAGAGTCTATTTTTTTCACCAAAAATTGAATATGTTTCCTAGAAAACAAGCATCTGGTTATGAAAAAAAAAAAAAAAAAGAAAAAACAAGAAGAAGAGGATAAAGTATTGAGAAAAACTATGGGTAAATGGATTTTAAAAAATCGTGATAGTTTAGGTGACACAATAGTTGAGAATTTAGAAAATACTAATGAAGTAATTGACGAGACTAAAACTTGTGTGGATGAAGAAATTGGTGATATAATTGAAAATGAGACTGAAGTGAAAGTGAATGAAAAAAATGATCATATATTTAATGAACCAAATTTAAATGTTGATATTTATGACCCGAGGGTTTGGGATGGTTTAGATGCAAAATTTATAGATTTGCTCGTAGAAAAAGGTCCTAAAAGACAATCAAATTTAGAATATCCTATTGATAAACTTGGTAGGCATTTCTCTTCAAATTTTTATATTCGTGTATTATCGAATGGTGAAAAACATGATAGAAATTGGCTTGTTTACTCTAAGGATTTAGATAAAGTATTTTGTTTTTGTTGCAAATTATTTAAAACAATGCCTAGTAGAAGCTTATTAGCAACTGAAGGAATTTGTGATTGGAAACATCTTAGCGAAAAACTTACACAACATGAAAATAGTAAAGAACATCTCATGAACTTAAGAAGTGTGTTGAGTTACGAATTCGATTGAGCAAAAATCAAACAATTGATAGAGAAATGCAAGAGCTAATTAAACGAGATACTCAACATTGGAAACAAGTTATGCTTCGAATAATTGCTGTTGTGAAATGTCTTGCAATACATAATTTAGCATTTCGTGGTACAAATGAACGACTTAATGAAGATACTAATGGAAATTTTCTGGGTTTAATTGAAATGATTGGAGAGTTTGATCATGTGATGCAGCATCATTTTCGTCTTATTCAAGATAAAAAAATTCATTATCATTATCTTAGCCATAAAATACAGAATGAGTTGATACAAATTCTAGCTTCAAGGGTCAAAGATGCAATTATTAAAATTATAAAAAATGCAAAATATTATTCAGTAATCCTTGATTGTACTCCCGATGCAAGTCATCAAGAACAAATGACAGTAATCATAAGATGTGTAGATGTGTCAAATACTCCAATAAAAATAGAAGAGTACTTTTTAGAATATAGAAATGTGGTTGATACTTCTGGATTTGGACTTTTTAATGAATTGAAATCTGTGTTAACATCTCTTTCACTTGATATTCATAATGTTCGGGGACAAGGGTATGATAATGGCTCTAATATGAAAGGAAAAAATATAGGTGTTCAAAGAAGATTGCTTGACATTAATCCAAGAGCGTTTTATATGCCATGTGCTTCTCATTGTCTTAATTTGATTCTTTGTGAAATGGCAAACTCTAGTATCAAAGCAAAAAGTTTTTTTGGAGCTTGTCAATGCATATATACTGTGTTTGCTAATTCCACAAAACGTTGGAATGTTTTACTTGATTATATTGATGGGCTAACTTTAAAGTCATTGTCAACTACACGTTGGGAAAGCCATATAGATAGTGTTAAAGCAATTTTATCTCAAGTTTCTAAAATTAGAGAAGCTTTGCTTAAGTTGGTAGAAGTTAGTGATGATGCCAAACTGAGTAGAGATGCTGAATCATTAGCATTAGGAGAACTTTCAAATTTTGAATTTATACTAAGTTTAGTCATTTGGCATGATGTTTTGCTTCGAATTAATGTAGTTAGCAAAAAATTACAATCCGAAGATATGTGTCTTGATATTGCTGTTAAACAATTGGAAGGACTTATTTCATTTTTTGAAAATTATAGAATAAATGGATTGAATTCAGCAATTATAGATGCTAAAAAGATAGCAATTGATATGGAAATTGAGCCTATATTTGTCATAAGAAGAAGACTTTGTCGAAAGAGACATTTTGATGAAACTTCTAATAATGAAAGAGAACATGCATCACCAGAAGAATATTTTAGAACGGATTATTTTCTTGTAATTGTGGATAATGCTCTATCTCAACTAAGGAGTAGGTTTGAACAGTTGCAATTGTTTCAATCTATTTTTGGATTTTTATTCAATGCAATAAAATTAATTTCATTAGATAGTGAAGAATTAAAGTGTTGTTGTGAGAATCTTGAAAATGCTTTAAAATTTGATGATGTTTCTGATGTTAATGCTAGAGATTTACTCTCAGAATTAGAGGTATTGCAAGTTATGTTACCAAGTGAATCGTATGAAATAAATAAACCATGGAATTCCATTAAGATATTAGAGTTCGTAAAAAGTATGGATATGTTTCCAAATGTTATGATTGCTTATAGAATATTATTGACTATCCCTGTTACTGTGGCATCCGCCGAAAGAAGTTTTTCCAAATTAAAGTTGTTGAAATCTTATTTAAGAACCACAATGGCTCAAGAAAGGCTTAATGCATTAGCCATATTATGTATTGAAAAAAATATATTGGAAAATATTTCATATGATAGTATAATTGATGATTTTGCTTCTAAAAGTGCAACAAGAAGACATTTCAAATGATTATGTTGCTATTTGATTGACTATTTTTGTAGGTGATGCTATACCAAGGTGTTGAAGATGACCAAGGTGTTGAAGATGAAGCTACAAGAAATTGAATGATAATTGATGTTTGTATCATGTAATCTTAATTGTATTTTTTTTTTTTTACATTTTTTTTGGGTTAGGTACTCTTTTTCCTTCTTTAGGGGTTTTGTCCCATCGGGTTTTTCCTAAGAAGGTTTTAACGAGGCCCAACGAATCGCCCAATTTTTGTAAACTCGTTTATCGCAATGAAGTTAATCATTTTGCTCATTTAGCTTAGAGAGGGCACATTTTTCAAGTTTCGCCCTAGGCCTCCATTTAGGCCGGACCGGCCCTGTTCCTCGTTCAGGTATACAAATATTTGCTTTGCCATGCAACCGAATAAAATTAGCACCCGCATCCTCCTAGCATGCATGATTACTTAGTCCACGTGTACTGTGTACAATAAATGTTTATAGCCTGACGTTAGATCTCACATGCGTTTTGGTTGTATTATATATATATATATATATATATATATATATATATATATATATATATATATATATATATATATATATATATATATATACACACACACTAGGAGTGCGTGCACCGCGCAAGACCCGGTGCTATTTGCCCATTATATAGGTTCCTTATTTCTTTGTGTTTTTCCATAGCATTTGATTTCGCCGGCACATTATAGTGATAAATATGATGGAGTTGAGAAATCGAAATAATTTATTCACATTATAGATCACCATAATTGTTATAATTGCTGAAATCTTCTGAATAACCTTGCGCTGGGGCCTAATTGACTGCGTGTGAAATGAAAGTGCGGTGCATAAAGGTTTATTTTAGATGGAAATGCCATGGGAACTCGAATTGAATGTATCAATAGAAAAAAAATAACTGTAGTAGTTCTAGGGTCGAATAACCCAATTGAACATCAAATATCAATTTGATTTATACTTCAACATTTTAGTAGCTAAAAAGAAACAAACATTAAAAAATTCAACATTATAGAATTTCCCTCAAAAAATAATAAAATGAAAGAAAAGAATAAAAAAAATCCGTTTGTGTTGGGTAGGGATGGCAATGGGGCGGGTATGGGGCGGGTTTTGCAATCCCCATCCCCGCCCCGTTATGGAAATCCCCATCCCCATCCCCGTAAAAAATCCCCACGGGTATTAAAAGAATCCCCATACCCGCCCCATAAAATCCCCACGGGTATCGGGGCGGGTAAAAATCCCCGTCTATTTTATTTTCTTTTTTTTTTAATTAAATAAATATGCAATTTACTTATAATTTAAAGGTTTATTTCAACAAATAAATCAATATTTAATTATAATACTAATATTTAATTATATATGGAAACCTAAAAATCCCCATTTTTAACTAATATTTAATATATTACTACTATTTAATTATTTATATTTAATATAATAATTAAAAAATATATATTATATATATAAATAATGCGGGGCGGGTACGGGGACGGGTACGGGGCGGGTCTACGGGGCGGGTATAGGCAAACCCATCCCCGTACCCGTACCCGGTCAAAAAAAAATTTCAATCCCCATACCCGCCCCATTTTTTTTCGGGGCGGGTAATACCCGAAAATTTCGGGGCGGGGCGGGGCGGGGATCCGTCGGGGCGGGTCAAATTGCCATCCCTAGTGTTGGGGCTCGGAGTGTGTGTGTGGGTGTGTATGAGAGAGAGTATATTTAAACTAACAAGTAAATAAATAGATTGGGCCCACACAAGATTGTTGTCATGTGAGGAGAAGTGCGCAAAAAAGAATTAAAAAACAGGTGGGCCCACCAAAGTAGAAAAGTAAAAAGAAAATCTGCACACACATAGCAATTGTAGGCCCGAAGGAGGATGAAAATAATTAAAAAAGCAACTATGGGCCCACCAACTTGACCGATTGCAATCAGACATCCTCAAAATAAATGGAAAAGAAATTATTTTAGCCACCTGATTGGTAGGAATCTATTAAACGGCGCCGTTTCACATGGGTAGAAGCAGAAAGAAAAAGAAAAAAGAAAATATGGGAGAGTAAATTAGAGGAGTTAGACGCTTATATATAGAGCTAATTGCAAATACCTCCCCTGTGTAATCTCTAATTGTCAAATACCCCCCTGTCAAAAAAAAACTCACCAACGCCCCCCTGTGTAACCAAAGTCAATGCATCTAGACCCCTTAAGGCAAATCGTGTCTCTCACGCGCGGGCTCTGCGAATTTTTATGTTATTTCTAGGATGAAATGTCATAAATACCCCTGTACAAATAAATAAAAAATCCGAGTGGTCAAATTATAAATAACTATAATTTATAGGACCAAATTGTAAATTTTAAAATTTTCAAAATTGCAATAAGGGACAAAAATTGAAGATTTTTTCAGATCTTCTTCTTCGTTTCACTCCGCCGCCCACCTCCCAGCCCGGAAAAACTTCGGCATCACCGCCGCCTTCTTGCCCGTCTAGCACCATCGCCGCCTTCTGGACCGTCAAGCACCGCCGTCACCGTCTTTGTTCAAATTGCAGATCCACTGCCATAGGAATAGTGAAATTGGAGGAGAATTGTACTACGCGAATGTCGGGGTGAAAGAAAGATGAGCCGGTGGTGGGGCAGGTGCGTGGGGAGAAGTGTTGATTTGGGTGGTCGGTGGGGTGGGGCGGAGCGGGGAAGAAGAAGAGCTATTTGCTCTTTTTTTTCTTTTTTTTTTTAATTTAAATTAAAATTTAAATATAAAAAAATATAAAACATATAAAATATTTTAATACAACAATACATGTTTAATTTCTGTTAATATTTTATAATTTCAAAATTATTAATAAATAATGTTTATAAAATTAAAAATAACTACACAAAAATTAAAAATAATTGTCTAAAAAATTTTGGTTTAATTAAATTAATACAGAGTTAAGAAAATTTTAACAAATAAATATGTACAATATATATTTTACTAATTGCTGAAAAACCCGTAGGGTATTTTTGTCATTTCACTTTTAGTCAATGCCTAAAAACACGGAGGGGGCTGTGAGTTTTGAAATTGATTACACGAGGGGGTGTTGGTGAGTTTTTTTTGACAGGGGGGTATTTGCCAATTAGAGATTACACAGGGGAGGTATTTGCAATTAGCTCCTTATATATATGTAATCAAATGAAGGATGCATACGGAATTTTTATCCATGAGGAATAAACCTAGCACCTAATTCGTGAACCAAGTATTAGTTTTAATAAATGTGATCTACATCACAAAAGGGACATTATCGCGAAATAAAATAGTATTTTCTGCCGACACTCTGCTAAGAAATATCACCTAAACAAAGAAATTGATATAGGGGAGTAAAATTCAAAAAGTAACCATGCATCGTTAATATTTGAAAATATAAATATTATTTAGGGAAAACGGAAAAATGAAGCTCCGATCGATGCACGAACATAACAGTCAATATGAACCTGTATTTTAAGCATATCTACTACAGTGAAGATAAACCTACAATAGTTTGCCTGTATATTGATAGGAGAAAGTAAAGCAAGGGTAAAATGTACCCATCTTGAGACAAGCAGCAAAATAACATTGGCCGCGCGCGGATAAGAGAACTCTTGAAAATGTGTCACTAAAATTGAATAGGCGAATCACCAAAGTAAAACATGAACAAATAAGCATAGATAAAACAAATTGATGCTGCAGTGGCGCGGCGAGCAGTAAAAAACATCCACATAGGCAAAGAGCAAAATCATATTTTGGTGAATAAACAAGCAGTTAAGATATTACCTGAATCAGCTACAAATGCCATGCCCTCAATATTGTAATCTACAGTGGAACGAGGGCGTGAAATTTCAGTACTATGCAAACAACTTTTTTCGGTATCCATAATAAAGACACCAATATCTATCAGAGATGTACTGCAAAGGTGAGTTATGGGTCCAATTATGGAATATGAAAAGCAAGGAAAACGGGGGAATAGGGTATACAAAATCAAACCGACTCCGACGCGATTTTCGGTCCTACTCTTGTAGCGCTGTGGAGAACACCACGTGCCTGCCGGCCGCCGTCAAAGCCTTGTCCACAAATCGTTGAAGAAGGCGAATTAATCCACCAGACCGAAGTGAGATGATAAGGAAAGGAATTTGTCCAAACTTTTTATTTGGATTTTTTTTTGGAGGAGGTGACGTAGACAAGCCAAAGAACGCATTCGTACATTGAAGAGGTTTATCCTCATCGATAAAAAAAGGTTTATCCTGTTGTGAAAGAAAGTCGGCGGAAGGATGTGGAAATGAGAATAAGGAAGAGAAATTGAAAGAAAAGAAAAGAAAAAAAAAAAAGGGCAGGGGCCCACGGGATTTATAATAATAGTAATAATAATAATAATAATAATAATAATAATAATAATAATAATAATAATAACAACAATAACAATAACAACAATAATAACAATAACAACAATAATAACAACAATAACAATAACAATAACAATAACATTCACAATAATAACATATTCTTTAAACTCTAAACCCATATTCAAAATGCTAAAATTATAAAATAATTAAAAAATATCAGAAAAGTATATTATATTTGATTTGTTTCAAAATTGTAGAAGTTTTCAAAAATTTATAGATATTCTAAAATTATGTTCACCAAATTTATTCGGAAATTTAAAATATATCAAGTTTTCAAATTAAAAAAAATGTTGATATTGTCAAAGTAATTTCGAAATTAAAATTATAATAATTTCAAAATTTTAATTACTTATTCAAAATAAAATGAAGGCAAAATAAAAAGTACAGGAGTATATTTTTTTTTCTACCTTATAATAATAATTATGAGTTAACTGGAAATACTACCCCGTGAAATTGCGAATTGGCAAATACCCCTATGAAAAAAAACACTCAGCCATGCCTCCCTGTGTAAACAAAGAAAGCATCTAGCCCCCTCAGAACAAATCATGTGTCTCACGCAGTGTTCGTGCCATTTTTGCTTCATTTTCACATGTGAATTTTCAGATATGCCCCCAAGCTCTCTCTCTCTCTCTCTCTCTCTCTCTCTCTCTCTCTCTCTCTCGTTTTCGTTCTTCATCCGTCTTCATCTTCCTCAAGAAGCCACCCAAGCATGGCAATCTTCAATTCTCTGAGGATTTTGATCAATCATGGCCCAAAAACTTCGAAGAAACCTCATCTCGCCGTTACCGCTGCCGCCACACGAAGATGAGAAAACTCATTTTCTGGGCCTCCATTTTCTCCGTTCGATCTCACTACCCACCGGCCGCACACCTCCACCGTGGCATGCCTCAATTGGAAGAAGATCTGAAGATGTGGTGGCGTTGGGGTGGTGAGCAGCGGCGGAAGGCTCCGACTTGGGCTAAATGGTGGATGAATTGAGTTGTGAATTGGATGAGTGGAGTGGTTGGGGGTGGGCGGGTGGGGAAGGGGTTGGAGAAAGGCGGCGGAGGTTGGGCAGGGAAGAAGAAGATGAAGACTTTATGTTTTTATTTTTTATAACTATTATTATATTGGGCAAATGGCAAAAAGGCCCATTACATGGGACTTAAATGCATTTTGGTCCACCAAAAAAATAGTCTCTCAATTAAGCTCATCCCCATATCATTAGTCAAAAATACCCTCAATAATATAATTCTTATCAATTCCACCCATTATACTCTAACTTCCTTAATATTACACACCCGAATTTAAACAAATATATCACATTAACCCCCAAAACTTTTTTTTTTCAGAAAATAATTTTTTTTCTGAAATGTTTTTTTTCCGGCCAGATTCCGGCGTTGATTTTTTTTTTTTTTTTTTTTTGAATTGTTTTTCTTAGAAAAAAAATATTTTAATTAATATTACTGTCTTGGCTACTAAATTACTGTCTCAGACAGTAATATTACTGTTTGGGACAGTAATATTACGAATGTTATTTTTCCGAACAGTAATATTATTAATATTATTGTCTAAGAAAGAAAATTACTGTCGGAGACAGTAATTTAACATCCAAGGCAGTAATATTAATTAAAATAATTATTTTGAGGAAAAAAATTAAAATAAAATAAAATCAATTAACAGTTAAATTACTGTCTCCGACAGTTAAATAACTGCCGGAGACAGTAATTTAGCAACGAATACAGTAATAATAATTAAAAATATTTTTTTTACGAATAAAAAAGTCAATTAACAGTTAAATTACTGTCTCCGACAGTTAAATACTGCGGGAGACAGTAATTTAGCAACGAATACAGTAATATTAATTAAAATATTTTTGAAGAAATATATATATATATATATATATATATATATATATGTGTGTGTGTGTGTGTGTGTGTGTGTGTGTGTGTGTGTGTGTGTGTGTGTGTGTGTTTCCTTTGGCCAAAAAAACAAAAGAGTCAATTAACAGTTAAATTACTGTCTCCGACAGTTAAATAACTGCCGGGGACAGTAATTAATCAGCAGCCAAGACAATAATATTAATTAAAATATTTTTTTAAGAAAAAACAAAATTATAAAAAAAAAAAAAAAGTCAACGTCGGAGACCGGCGGTCAACGGCAGTTGACGGCCGGAACAAAATTTCAGGAAAAAGAAAATTTCAAAAAAAAAAAAAAAAAACAAAATAAAAGTCAACGCCGGTCAACGGCGGCGGCCGGCGGTTTCCGGTGGTGGCGGGTCAAAATTGAAATTAGGGTTAAAATTGGTTAATTCATGAAATTGGGCTAAATTGGGGTGTAAATCATGAAATTAGAGTTAAATTGGGTTTCAATGAATTGAGGGTACTTTTGGTATATATAAATGGATTTTCCTTATTTGCAAATAAGTTTGAATGGTTTTGATTTATTTGAAAGACAAAAAAGTTGGATGTCCCTCTTTTAATTAAGTGCCCTTGTCATAGGCCTATTTGTCATTACCCCTATTATATTTAACATTTGTTTTATTTTACATTTTTTAATTATTAGCATATAGTTTATTGTATTTAATAAATATATTTGTTTAACTATTTCTCTTTTTCTTTTCCTTTTTCTTTTTCCTTTTCCTTTTTTCTTTTTTCTTTTTTTCTTTTAATCTTTTTTTCTTTTTTCTTTTTTCTTTCTTTCTTTATTTTTTCTTTTTTTTAATTATTATTATATTAACATATATTTTATTTTCTATTTTATTTGTTAAAACACTATTGCTTTTCCAACAGAAAAAAAATCTTTGAGCTTTTTTTGTTTTTTTACCCTTTGGTCAACAAGTAAATGCCAATGGGTGCAGTGTGCTTCAAAATAGGTTACACAGGGAGGCAAGGGCCGACCTTAGGATATTGGGGCCACAAGCGAAACCAAAAAATGAGGCCCTAATATTGTTTTTAATTTTCTTTTTATCTATGTAAAATTTATTTTTCTTGCTTTCATAGATGCAAATGTATTAATTTGATCTTCATATTCTAGTTCTTCTAATAAATCTTTTTCTATAGATAAAATAGCTAATTCACTTAATCATTCTTGTGACATAGTTGAACGTAAATATGTTTTTATTAATTTTAACTTTGAAAAACTCCTTTCGGCCGAAACTACGATTACATGTATTTTAAATATTATTCTATAGCATATAGACGTATTAGGATAAGAATCAATAACTTTTATATGATTAAGTACATCAATTCGTTTATCTATTTCGGAAGGTATGACTTTTCTTAACACTTTTAATTCATAATATAAATCCGAACCATCAATATCAGATATTGAGTTATGTTGTAAATACTTTTCAAGATTTATACAACTTTCTTTCAAAGTGTTATCATCTAAAGATTTTAATTTCTGTTTTTATTCAATAAAAATCCAAATGTATTTTGATATTGTTTAAACTGCTCGAATCTAGCTTTAATTGAAGAGATGGATTGATCTACGATATATAAGAAATATTCTATGTATCACACGTTTTTTTCTATGTATCACACGTTTTTCTCGAAATATTGGTTCAATTCCCATCTTTAAAACAATTTCTTTAGTATCATTAATAGCAAATTCAAACCCATTTTCTCTAAAATCCTCTAAAATTGATACAAGACCTTTCAAGTGATCTATAGGGGAGTTAATGTGCATATCTTTAGATTGTAAATTTTTGCTAACACAATTAATGGCATGTAATAATTCAAACCAAATATTCATGCTAAGTAAAAGTTCAAAATTTTCAATCTCATAAGTGGCTAAGCATTTAGCTTCACTCTATATTTTAGGATCTAAGGAAGTTTCTCCTAATTCAACCAAAGCATCTCATATTTTGATTGGTTGACTTTGGATGGCTCTAACACTTTCAATGTGACTTTCCCACCGTGTTTCTGACAATGGTTTAACTGTTAATTTCTTTACATTATCCGTCAATATTTTCCATCCCTTCGTGGAACTAGAAAATTTCGTGTATATACGTTGTATGACTCCAAAGAAAGATATAGCTCTATGACAAGAATTGGCCATGTCACAAAGTACTAAATGAAGACTACGGCTACTACAAGGAGTTAAAATGCTCTAGAATTTATATTTAAAAATATTTTTTGCACACCTTGTCCTTCCAAAGAATGATATAGCTCTATGATAATAATTGGCCATGTCACAAATTACTATATGAAGACTACGGCTACTACAAGGAGTTAAAATGCTCTAGAATTTATATTTAAGAATATTTTTTGTACACCTTGTCCTTAATTTACCTTTCATGTTTGAACCATTATCATATCCTTGACCTCTCACACTATCAAAATCAAGTTCAAGATTTTTAATTACATTTACATGTTCATCAAAAATACATTTTCCCGTTGTACCATCTATTTTTTTTAAAAAAATATAAGATATTCTTCTATTTGAATTTGATTCATAGATACATTCACACTTCTTAAAATAAGAGACATTTGTTCTTGATGACTTGTATCCGGAGTACAATCAAGTATAATAGAAAAATATTTAGCCATTTTAGTTCTTTTAATAATATTATTTTTTAAGTCACAAGCTAGCATATGCACCAATTCATTTTGTATATTATGCCCGAGATAGTGAGTAAGTATTTTCCCATCTTTAATGCGCCTAAGGTTTTCTTGCATTATATGATCGAATTGCGCAATCATTTCAATTAGACTTAAAAATTTCCATTGTTATTGTCATAAAATTTTCATTTGTCCCACGAAAAGCCTTGTTTCCAATGTTCCTTTTCTCTCTTTATGTTTTCTTGTATACTACGATCAACTGTTTTATTGCTTCACAATGTTGTTAAATTCATCCAATCATACATGTTATTAATATGTTCACTAGATATCTCATGAGTTTTTACTATAATACTAATATTTTTCCAATCATCAACTCCGCCACAAAAAAAATTACTTGAAGTAGTTTTAATGCTAAACAACTTACAACAAAAACGCAATACTTTATCTACACTTTTTGAATATACGAGCCATCTCCTATCATATTTCTCTCGATTAGGTAAATTTCGAATATATCTTGAAATAGAGAAATGTCTACCATCACAATCTTTTGGAAAATCTATATTACTAATCCTAATAGGATCTTTTTCCACTAGTAAATCTCATAGTTTTGTATTTATATTGATCCAATTTGCCGAATCAAATTTATCAAGAAAGTCGGCATTTTCTTCAATTACATTACGATCCGTAGCAATATTTTCATTTGAATTATTAATATTATTTTCATTTTCTTCTCGCATATGAATTTCATTTTGATCATTAGTAGGATTATCAATTGGAACAACAATTGGATTATCCTTTTGAATATTAAGAATATTATCATTATGAACATCATTAGGATTATCTTTATGGGCATTCATAGGAATTTCATGTTCTTTTTTTTTTTTTGAGGGAATAGGAATTTCATGTTCGTTTCTAGCATTTTGATTCCTCCTATTCATAAATAATTTTTCTATAACTCCTTTTGAGAGTCATCATCTTTCTTTAGTTTTTCTTTTCTTTTTCTTTTTTGACAACCAGACATGTAATGTCTACCACTCGACATAATAAAGAAAAAGGAGATTAGCAATCCTAAGAAAGTAGAAACAATAGAACCTGGAAATTGCAAGTTTTGTTTTTCATTTTATTTGCGAAAATTCGGAAAATTTCAAGTTCGAAGCCTAGTAGCCAACAAAATAAAATTTGAATAATTACCTTCAATAAAAGTAGAAACAAGAAACATATACGTAGAGAAAAATAATAAAGAAAAAAAATAAAGAAAAAAAATAAAGAAATCGTCAAACAAAAAGAAAAGAAAAAAATTCCTGAGATTTTGTTGTGTGCTCCAGTTGAGTGGCAAGTGTTTTTGGTGATTTTTTTTTACAGACAAAGATGGAGAAGAAGAAGATCGAGAAGTGTGAAGTAGAAAAAATGCAATTTAGAAGAATATAATGTGAATTTAGGGAAACTAAAAACTCTTGATTCATGGGATACAGTGAGAAAAAAATGGGATTGTGTGAAGTGAGCCCTAGTAAATTAAGGAAATAAATGTTTTTTTTTTTTATAAAAGATGAGAAAATTGTACCGTTGGTTGAGAATATGATTTAATGTGGACTCTCTATTAAATGTGAGAGAATTTTAGTTAATATATATTAAATATAACATAAAATTGTATATATAAAGGTTGTAAATTAAGTGGACACGTGCCTGATTAACAAAATTCAGTGGACTTTCTAAATTTGGAAACTTCTCAATTTAGAAAGTTCACTAAGATGTTCGCCTAGTTCTTTCCTTTTTTTTTTTATTCTCATTCATAATTCCAAATTACGAATGTTGGACTCAATCATATTGAATTCCAATTATGCAAAGATTAAATATTTTTATCTTTGACCGTTTATTCAAAGAACTCGAGTGTACGAGCAGTATGACCCTCGATGGTTCAGGTGTAAGCTAGCCCCACAACTCTTTGTGGTTTAAACTCGTCCCTAGAGTTACAATTAAGATGAAGCTCGTTTCAACTTAATCACCCAAAGAATCAAGATTGGAGTCTAGCAACTACGCGTCATGATTCCCTAGATACAAATGAAGTGCCTGCAAGAACCGTGTGATATAGTTAACGTACAATACAATCCCTTTGATCCATATGTCCCGATTGAACTAGAGGCATTGATTCAAAGAGACCTCCTTTGTAGTTCAATAACTGTGTGATCGTTCTAGTGTTGTAATCCCCACGTTCATGACTTAGAGAATCAAATTCTCTAATCATCACTTAGTCAGCTCTGGTCACAGACTTAAAGATTATAGACTATGAGAACACACAGGACATCCAAGACTATTCTAGCGATCGAATCCCCAACTACAATGCACAGACATTCCACTAGATTTCGGACTGCACGAACACTGGCCCTTGGGGCGGTCCTCGGTGGAGCTCAGGGACAGGTCACGATACAGCTGGTCCTCCTGTGAAGTCACGGTGATGTCTAGGTCTTAAGGACTAATGGTCTACAACTATATCATAGAGATCTCTACTCGATTATTGAGAACCACTTAGAGATTTATAGGATGAGGGAGTTCAGTGAACTCGTCAACTTACGAGGACCCACTTATGCATGCCGATATATGACAATATCGTATACTGATGAGACACAATACACATACATTGAGTGCTAGTCTCTTAATGGGAAATATCGATATCCTAATTGGTGGCGTAACCCTTCGACTAGGAACACGGTTTAACAGTTATAATGCTTAAGTAAATATCTCACGATCCTAAAACATCAATTACAAGTCATTGTAATAACAGTAAGGACTATATCTATGTTTGTACAAGGGACAAAGATATAGAATGCCAATGTATTTTATCATTAATACGAAAAATGATTATTTATACAAGAATAAATGGAAAGACTACAGCCACAAGTTGGCTTGTTGGTCACCTACTCTAACAAAGACCTCATTTGGCTTATAGTAAAGTCGGCCCTGAGGGAGGCATTGGTGAGTTTTTTTTCTTTTCACAGGGGTTTATTTGCCAATTCGCGATTTCACTGAGGTGGTATTTGCAATAAACTCTAATAATTATTTTAGCACCCTCTCGGCGTTATCCCACCAAAACCCACCGACCTAGCTGCTCTTTTATCGTGCGGGACCCACACATTTGCATCGATATTTTACTTGATAAAATACAAAGTGGTCTACAATCACCTTGACACATGACAACTTCTTAAAAAGTGTGAGTTTGAATGACGCATTATCGTAGAAGTAAAGTAAGCCGAAATGTGTCCTAGTTTTCAAAAAAATTGGCCCACACATTGTAGAAAAAAAATTGGACCTATATATATGTGACATTATAGACATATATAATGTTTAGGGTAAAGTTCACTTTATCTACCTGAATTATACCCAATGTGTAAAATGCCCCCTAACTTCAAAATTCACCAAACCAACCCCTCACATTCACCAGTCAACGTTAAAAAAGATTAGGAAGATCAACACACTTAGTTTTATAGGAAAACCGTTAGTTTTGCACTGATTTTACACTTTTTCCCTCAAATCTCCTTCTTACTCCCCTCTTTCTCTCTTCCTTCTCAGTAACTTTTTCTTTTTCTTTTTTTCTTTCTCCCATCACCTTCGCGAACCTGTTGGAATCGAAGTGGTCTTCGGTGCGCTTAACATTTATATTGGATCATTTTCTTACTACTCTTACTTTCGATTAAAAAAGTAATTGACCCTTTCTCCACACATGCACAGAGGCAGAGTCTAATTTATTTGGTCTTTATTTTAAAAAATTAGCCCTTTATAAAATGATAATTTATTTTCGAAAATAAATCTTTTTTATTTGAAAAAGGGCTAGCTGGGATTTGCAATAAAAAATTCATAAGATTTTTCGTTATTCAACTCTTAATATAGATTTTGGAGGCAAAAGGTTTTTTGAAATTCAAGATTTTCTATATTTGGAAATTTTTTTAATATTCAAAATTATTTGAATTGTTTGAAAAATGTTTTCTCATTGATTTTAACTGATTGAGAATCATATTTTCGGACTGGAAAGATTTTAAATCAATCCTCAATTAAAGATTAAAAAATATATAAGTTCTCTGGAAGTTAGACAGTCTGCCCCGAAAGTTGCTGAAGCTGGCTGGAAGATGTTTTGCTGAAAATTGTTTCTGAAGAAAGAACACTCCTTTTGAGTTTCAAAATTCAAATGCTTACCATATTCAAGTGATTTAATTGAACTCAATCAGCTTGGAGATCAATCACACTCATCATATAATCAATCAAGAGATTAAAGATTGATTCCTTCCTTTCTAGCAATGAAGAGCTTCACCTATAAATAGTGGACCATTCATTCAAGCTTAATCATTCCAAGCCAATTTCGAAAAGAACTTATAGAGACTCATTTATTTATTAGGAAATTCGAAATTCTCCTCTTGCTTATCACTTGTTTCATTATATATCTTGAGAGGAATTATGTAAAGCTCTTAGAGAGCATTTCTTTGTCGTGAGGTTTTTGTTGAGTGCGAAAGAGTTAGTCTCTTGTAAACACGTATTGATAAGTGCAAAAGAGCGAGTCTCTTGTAAGCACGTAGTTGGTGCGGAAGTTGTTAGAGTTTTGTAAGCACACCTTTTTTCATGTGGAGGATCGAAGGATTTCGGAGGCACGTGGAATAAAAGTACGAGGGCCTAGAAGAGTGGAGTAGGGGAATTTCTCCGAACCACTATAAATTTGGTGTCATTTATTTTACGCACTTTATTTATCGTTTTCAAATTTCCGCACTCATATATTGTTTATTGCTAAAACTTTATTCGGCATTAATTTGGAAGTTTGCAAAATATTTATTACTTGAAATATTTTATTATCAAAGAAAAATATATTTTTTCTAGAAATGATTTAATTGATATTTAAATCTGGAAAAATATTAAAAGTTTTGAAAAGCCTAATTTACCCCCTCTTAGGCATATTTTATCTCTCAATTGGCAGTAGAGCCTCGTGGTCTTAATTTTATATTGTTTGTCTTAACAACCCAAGAGCTAACGATCCTATGGCTTCTTTGAGTAATTATATTTTTGCATACTAAGCCACCACTTTTTGATGGAACTTTATATTCTACTTGGAAGAACCACATGCAAGAATTCATACAAGGACAATTATTTTAGAAGGACTATTCATTCCTATGAAGGACATCAAAGGCAAAAAAATGCCCAAGGAATGGAAGGAACTCACATCCGTGGACAAATATTTAGTGTCCATGAACTCAAAGGCTAAGAACATTCTCTCTTGTGCTCTTACTATTAAAGAATATAATCGTGTTTGTTCATGTCCTACAGCTAAAGATATGTGGGAGATGTTGCAAGTCACCCATGAAGGAACATCCCTAGTAAAGGAACACAAGATCAATATTCTAGTACATCAATATGAGATGTTCAACATGGAGCAAGAAGGCAGGGCCGGCCCTGGTGCAGGGCGAGCTGGGCCTCTGCCCAGGGCCCATTATTATAAGGGGGCCCCAATTTTTAATTCTTTACTTATATATATGTATATATATGTATTTATATTAGGTTTTTTTTTTTTTTCCGTTTGTTCTGCTGCAATTAATTTCTGATTTCCCTTCTCAATTAACAAAACGCCGTTTTCTCTTCTCAATGAAACAGAATGCCGATTACTTCTCATTCTTCAATTTTCAAGATTTAACGTTCCAATTTCTTCTTCTTCAAATGTCAATAAATTGGTTGCTTTCCTCAATCTCTTTTCCTCATTCAATTTCAAAGCATAAAATATTATTGACAATAATTTTTTTCCCAATTTTTTGCATTATTCCACCGTCAACGTCACCGTCACGGCGTCACCGTCTTATTTCCGGTCGAAGCTCGATAGTCCCCACTTTCTGCTATTTTTTTTGGGTAAGTTTTAAGGTATTCACGATTTTTTTTAGCTTCTTTCTCCATTGGGGTTTCTATATATTCTTCTCTGATTTGTTCGGGAAAAAAATAATTTTCTGTTTTATTTATTTATTTTGTCTTTTAAAATCCAGAATCAAGAAGGCATAGCAATCAGGAGAGGATACTTTGCTCAATTGCTCAGCCAACACCGTCTAATATAATATGGTATTTAATCAATATTTCTGGTTCGATTTTTTTTCCGCTTTTGTGGCAAATACCGAGTGATACGAAATGTAGGCCCTTTGTTTGAGATGTACTTTTTTTATTTTTCCGTTATTCCAAAATCTTGAATTGTTGTATTTTTACTTTTGGCTTATTGAAGTAGATGCTCTGTTTTGTTCGGAATCTGCTCATCGATTCCTCATCGTTGTAATTGTTTATTATGTATTTAATTTTATTTTCTATTTTTCTATGATTTCAAATCAATGATTTTGTCCAGTATATGATTTCTTACCCAATGGTAATTAATTAGTTAATAATTATTAATCATATTCACTAATTAATAATTATGAAAACCACACAGGCACACGCTGATACATTGAAATTTTGAAAGCGAGGGTGATACCTGGGAAGACTTATCTCCGTCGTGTGACTTCGAATTGCATTTTGAATTTCAGAACGAAGAAAATTGACATCACCAGGTGATATCGTTTCTTTTCCTTACTTGACTTTATTTTGTTTTTATTGAATTTTGATAGTGTTTTAGTATTGCAAGAGTCTATTTTTTTCACCAAAAATTGAATATGTTTCCTAGAAAACAAGCATCTGGTTATGAAAAAAAACAAAAAAAGAAAAAACAAGAAGAAGAGGATAAAGTATTGAGAAAAACTATGGGTAAATGGATTTTAAAAAATCGTGATAGTTTAGGTGACACAATAGTTGAGAATTTAGAAAATACTAATGAAGTAATTGACGAGACTAAAACTTGTGTGGATGAAGAAATTGGTGATATAATTGAAAATGAGACTGAAGTGAAAGTGAATGAAAAAAATGATCATATATTTAATGAACCAAATTTAAATGTTGATATTTATGACCCGAGGGTTTGGGATGGTTTAGATGCAAAATTTATAGATTTGCTCGTAGAAAAAGGTCCTAAAAGACAATCAAATTTAGAATATCCTATTGATAAACTTGGTAGGCATTTCTCTTCAAATTTTTATATTCGTGTATTATCGAATGGTGAAAAACATGATAGAAATTGGCTTGTTTACTCTAAGGATTTAGATAAAGTATTTTGTTTTTGTTGCAAATTATTTAAAACAATGCCTAGTAGAAGCTTATTAGCAACTGAAGGAATTTGTGATTGGAAACATCTTAGCGAAAAACTTACACAACATGAAAATAGTAAAGAACATCTCATGAACTTAAGAAGTTGTGTTGAGTTACGAATTCGATTGAGCAAAAATCAAACAATTGATAGAGAAATGCAAGAGCTAATTAAACGAGATACTCAACATTGGAAACAAGTTATGCTTCGAATAATTGCTGTTGTGAAATGTCTTGCAATACATAATTTAGCATTTCGTGGTACAAATGAACGACTTAATGAAGATACTAATGGAAATTTTCTGGGTTTAATTGAAATGATTGGAGAGTTTGATCCTGTGATGCAGCATCATTTTCGTCTTATTCAAGATAAAAAAATTCATTATCATTATCTTAGCCATAAAATACAGAATGAGTTGATACAAATTCTAGCTTCAAGGGTCAAAGATGCAATTATTAAAATTATAAAAAATGCAAAATATTATTCAGTAATCCTTGATTGTACTCCCGATGCAAGTCATCAAGAACAAATGACAGTAATCATAAGATGTGTAGATGTGTCAAATACTCCAATAAAAATAGAAGAGTACTTTTTAGAATATAGAAATGTGGTTGATACTTCTGGATTTGGACTTTTTAATGAATTGAAATCTGTGTTAACATCTCTTTCACTTGATATTCATAATGTTCGGGGACAAGGGTATGATAATGGCTCTAATATGAAAGGAAAAAATATAGGTGTTCAAAGAAGATTGCTTGACATTAATCCAAGAGCGTTTTATATGCCATGTGCTTCTCATTGTCTTAATTTGATTCTTTGTGAAATGGCAAACTCTAGTATCAAAGCAAAAAGTTTTTTTGGAGCTTGTCAATGCATATATACTGTGTTTGCTAATTCCACAAAACGTTGGAATGTTTTACTTGATTATATTGATGGGCTAACTTTAAAGTCATTGTCAACTACACGTTGGGAAAGCCATATAGATAGTGTTAAAGCAATTTTATCTCAAGTTTCTAAAATTAGAGAAGCTTTGCTTAAGTTGGTAGAAGTTAGTGATGATGCCAAACTGAGTAGAGATGCTGAATCATTAGCATTAGGAGAACTTTCAAATTTTGAATTTATACTAAGTTTAGTCATTTGGCATGATGTTTTGCTTCGAATTAATGTAGTTAGCAAAAAATTACAATCCGAAGATATGTGTCTTGATATTGCTGTTAAACAATTGGAAGGACTTATTTCATTTTTTGAAAATTATAGAATAAATGGATTGAATTCAGCAATTATAGATGCTAAAAAGATAGCAATTGATATGGAAATTGAGCCTATATTTGTCATAAGAAGAAGACTTTGTCGAAAGAGACATTTTGATGAAACTTCTAATAATGAAAGAGAACATGCATCACCAGAAGAATATTTTAGAACGGATTATTTTCTTGTAATTGTGGATAATGCTCTATCTCAACTAAGGAGTAGGTTTGAACAGTTGCAATTGTTTCAATCTATTTTTGGATTTTTATTCAATGTAATAAAATTAATTTCATTAGATAGTGAAGAATTAAAGTGTTGTTGTGAGAATCTTGAAAATGCTTTAAAATTTGATGATGTTTCTGATGTTAATGCTAGAGATTTACTCTCAGAATTAGAGGTATTGCAAGTTATGTTACCAAGTGAATCGTATGAAATAAATAAACCATGGAATTCCATTAAGATATTAGAGTTCGTAAAAAGTATGGATATGTTTCCAAATGTTATGATTGCTTATAGAATATTATTGACTATCCCTGTTACTGTGGCATCCGCCGAAAGAAGTTTTTCCAAATTAAAGTTGTTGAAATCTTATTTAAGAACCACAATGGCTCAAGAAAGGCTTAATGCATTAGCCATATTATGTATTGAAAAAAATATATTGGAAAATATTTCATATGATAGTATAATTGATGATTTTGCTTCTAAAAGTGCAACAAGAAGACATTTCAAATGATTATGTTGCTATTTGATTGACTATTTTTGTAGGTGATGCTATACCAAGGTGTTGAAGATGACCAAGGTGTTGAAGATGAAGCTACAAGAAATTGAATGATAATTGATGTTTGTATCATGTAATCTTAATTGTATTTTTTTTTTTTTACATTTTTTTTGGGTTAGGTACTCTTTTTCCTTCTTTAGGGGTTTTGTCCCATCGGGTTTTTCCTAAGAAGGTTTTAACGAGGCCCAACGAATCGCCCAATTTTTGTAAACTCGTTTATTGCAATGAAGTTAATCATTTTGCTCATTTAGCTTAGAGAGGGCACATTTTTCAAGTTTCGCCCTAGGCCTCCATTTAGGCCGGACCGGCCCTGCAAGAAGGATCCATAAGTCAAATGTATGCTCGCTTCATGGAGATCATAAAACCATTGACGACACTTGGCAAGATCTACTCTCAAAGTGAACAAATCAAAAAGATCTTGAGATCCCTGCCACGAGAATGGACTCCAAAGGTGACCGCAATCCAAGAAGCAAAGGACTTGAACAATATGAGCATTGCGGAACTTATCGGTTCCCTCACATCCCATGAGCTCACCATCCTTGCAAAAGATGAGGTAAAATTAAATAAGGAAAAATTCGTTACTTTTAAATCTAACACTATGCAGGACGGTGATAACAATTTGGAAGGCTTAGATGAAGGCGAGAAGAATGAGGAAATAGCGAGGATCACAAAAAGGATAAATCAACTACTAAATTCTACCATGAACTTCTCCCGAAATTCTCACCAGAATATTCGGAAATCCTCAAAATTTGAGAGTGAGATAAAGTGTTATCAATGCAAAAATCCCAGTCATATAAAGCCCAACTGCCCTTTACTCAACAAAGGTGAAAGGTTTCTAACGGATGTCCAAACACAAAGGATTAAGCACAACTTGGGGTGATCAAGATTCCGAAGGGGATATGACCGATGACGAAATCGCAAATGTTTGTCTCATGACAAACGAAGAGGTATAAAGTTCTTACTTTAATAATATTAATGATTTGGATGAACGTTATGATGACCTTGAATGTGATGATTTTAATTGTGAAGACGATTGGCATGAAATGATAAATGAGTGTAGAAGAGATTTGTAAAAAATAGCTTCTAAGATTAATATCTTGAAAAAAAAAATTATTATTGTCAATAATAAGAAAGAAAAAATAGAAGCTAAATTAGATTCTTATATTGAAAAGCTAGCTATTTCCAAAAAACTAAAAAAAAATCTTCTTTATCCATAAATAATTCTGTGCTAGAAAACAAGGTTATTGATTTGAATAAATGCCATGAAAAATTCACTAAGGGCAAATAAAATCTCGATAAATTACTTGGCTTGCAAAATGTGTCATTAGATAAAGTTGGAATTGGTTTTCACTCGCATTATAAGGAATTGAGCAAGTTATCGAATGCATCATCTTTATCATATAATACTTGCAATTATTGTGGTAAAATTGGGCATAAATCTTTTTCTTGTCCATCAAAAAGGGAACCACTAGTAAATTCATTTGGGTACCAAAAATGAAAAAATTGATTTGAATTGTATTGGTAGAAAATGGTAAGTGCTTTAATAGGTAACAATAGTATTTGAATTTTTTTCGATGCATTGCATGTTGTGAATAATTCAAATGTAAATCTTCCATGATTTATGTATGAGTAAAAATGATATGATAATATTTTGTGATAATAATATACTTATGACTCTAATTCTTTAAGTGCCGAGAATTCCTTGAGCAACTAAAATTTTCAGGCATATAGGATAACTTTGATGCTCTTAAAATTCGAAAGTTGAAACTCAAAAGTCATTGGAAGTTTAACTTGAAGTTCATTAAATGAAGTGACAAAAACTGCTGGAAATTCATCTGGAATTTTGGATAACACGCTAAGATAATATCCTTGTTGGTACTTATGCTTCCGCTAAATAAAAATCCGCTGCAACTCTGAGAAACGATCTGGAACATGTACTGGAAGTTCGTCTGGAATTTGAAAGTCTAAAATTGAAAGCAAGGGATTAAAAGGATGATGATCAATTTGAGCATTGCAAAGAAGGTTATAGAAAATCCTCCCTTGATTGATGACAAGGGGGAGGAAGAATTAATGATGCTTTAATCATCTTTATCATCTCATTGCAAAAGAAAGGGGAGCTTATGTTACGAATTCGACCTATGCTAAGGGGGAGCTTGCGCTCAAGGTTTGACATACCTCATATATTGAGGGGGAGCTTACACTTAAGGTTTGGTATAACTACTTTTATGCTTTGCACTTTAATTTGCTTTATTTTATAAGGAATCAAGTGTTTGTCGTCATCAAGGGGAGATTGTTAACCGAAATGTTACTTTTGATGTGATGATTTACAAACAATTGATTTGATCTAATAGTCTTTCTTTGAGTCATGTTTTTATTGTACATATAATCAAGGCGAAATTAATCCAGATCGGAGTGACATAATCCATAAGAGGCCTAGTGTCCTTGAACTATCCCGGGAACGAGATCCGAACGATCCTCCATACGGCTTCCTAGTCTTGGTCCAAATTTTTCTTTCTTGGATCAAATAATAAGCCTAATTTATTTGGTATTTTTTTTTTTCAAAAAATAGCCCTTTATAAAATGATATTTTATTTTCGAAAATAAATCCTTTTAATTTGAAAAAGGGCCAGCTGAGATTTGAAATAAAATATTCATAAGATTTTTTGTTATTCAGCTCTCAATATAGATTTTGGAGGCAAATTATTTTTTGAAATTCAAGATTTTCTATATTTGGAAAATGTTTTAATATTCAAAATTATTTTAATTGTTTGAAAAACGTTTTTCATTGATTTAAACTGATTGAGAATCATATTTTCGGACTTGGAAGATTTTAAATCAATCCTCAATCAAATATTCAAAAAAATATAAGTTGTCTGGAAGTTAGACAGTCTGCCCTGGAAGTTGCTGAAGCTGGCTGGAAGATGTTTTGCTAAAAATCGTTTTTTAAGAAAGAACACTCCTTTTGAGTTTCAAAATTCAAATACTTACCATATTTAAGTGATTTAATTGAACTCAATCAGCTGGGATCAATCACACTCATCATCTAATCAATCAAGAGATTAAAGATTAATTCCTTTCTTTCTAGTGATCAAGAGCTTCACCTATAAACAGTGGACCATTCATTCAAGCTTAATCATTCCAAGCCATTTCGGAAAAGAACTTATAGAGAGTCATTTATTTATTAGTAAATTCGAAATTCTCCTCTTGCTTATCACTTCTTTCATTATATATCTTGTAAACCACAAATTTCGAGCTTATAAATAAATAAACCGGAAATAAGGTACAAAATAGAGTTTTATTGATTTAACTAAAAAATTGGGTTACAATCTCTATTTAAAGTCCCCTGATTCTTCTCCTCGAGAGTGGTAATCTTGGAATTTTTTAATATCCGAGGTGTAATCGCCCTTTGATCTCCTCCAAATATTAATTAGTAAATTAATAACGTTAATTCGGGGGTTTCGTAACTTATCCTCGAATCAAACGTTAAAGCTTTAAACAACGTGCAACGAACACCTTTGTAAGATTTGACGGAATTAATGCTTTCGATTTCTTCCGCCAGGGGTTTGTACTTCAATAACGTTAATTCGAGAATTTCGTGTGTAATCTCGAATTAAAAGTATATTTATTGAAGAACGTGTAACAAACCCCTTAGTATGCTCCGGTGGATTTTAATGCTTGATCCTCCGAATGTGTACTTTCGGATTTCAATAACGTTAATTCGAGGGTTTTATACCGTAATCCCGAATTAAGCGCTATGATTCGTATATTTCTACGACGAACGCCTTGAATGCCGCCTAGAACACCGTAGAACTTTTATGAATTCGTAGAGAGCATTTGTATATTCTCTCTTGTAATTCTTGAACTCCTCGTAATTGTCTTTAAGCTTCTACAAATGACCCCTATTTATACTTGTAGGGTGAAGACTTTTCCATACTTACTTGACGAGGTGGCAAATTATGATTGGCCCTTCATGATTTGATTAGTATTAATTCCATCAATAAAGATATGGTTATTAATACAAGATGTATATTTATTTCCTTCTATATATGATTTTGGTTACTAAAAGAAATAAAACATAAAAATATAAATTTAATTAGGAGTTAATTAACTCCTTGAGATTAAATCAATACATTTTGACACAATATGCATATACGTGTCATCATTTATTATTATTATTATTATTAATTTTTTTTTTTTTAATATGTCTACAAATGCCCCCTCGAGACTTGTTCACGACAATGGAGTGAATAAGTCACGACATAATTTAATTGGACTTGCAAATGTGTCTACGGGCTTTCGGTCTTTAGATGCGGACTTATAGCTCGTACACAGACATTAAGAATCGAGGCCCAACAACTCTTCTATTTTTATTTATATTTCAATAGAAAAATTAGACCTCAATCTTGGACTTATTTATTTATTATTATATTTTTTAAGCAAACCGAATTATGGTATTTCACGTGCTTGTGCTCCCACAAGGGAATAAGAATATTTTAATACCATCTAGTTTCCTTCTCTTTTTTTGATGAGCAGAACCTCTGCTTCCTTTCGTTCACTTTTCTTTTTTTCTTTTTTTTTTTTTTTTTTTTTTTTTTTTTAAGTGCTACTTCTTCGATCACGAAATTCCCATAGGAACGAGATTTCCTTCCGTATATCCAATTTTGAGGGAGATAGTATTTCCATCGAGGACGAGTACTTCCATCGACGATGTTCGACTGCAACTATAAAAGGGTGCTCAAGACCCTACACCGATTCATAGAAATTCCAGAATATTCATCCTCCGCTTTTTTTTTTTTTTTCTTATTGTTATCTCGATTTTGTTCGAGACTTGAACTGGTAAGGGTTTCGAATGTTAACATCGACAATAACTCTTCCATTCTTATACTGCTCACCAGGTGTTCGTTAATATGCCCCAGAGAAAGAATTATATCTTCTCTACCTTGTAATCTCCTTTTCAAGGTTTCACCAGGAAGGCTTGAGTAAGTTCCAGAATTTGTAGATATTCAGAACAATAGGTATATGTTCATAACACCCCTTTTTTTTTTTTTTTTTTTTTTTTAACTTATTTGTCCCCTCCGTTCGGACTTCGGCATGCAGGTCATGGTGTACTTTAAAGACACACGTTCCCCCCTCGGTGTCGAACAGTTGGTGGTACTTGACGAAGAACGCCAACCACTAGATAAAGGCACTACTCTGGTGGTTCACACTCCTTTAATCGGTAAATATCCAATGCAATGGCCTCGATTGACCAGTACGTATAATATAAACGAATGGACGCACGAAGTCTCTTTGAGCAAAACTCTGAAGGTGTGGACCTTACAAACGTCCCATCACAAATATTCGGATGAAATCGTTCATTTGCCGACGCTGGGCCACAACATCATCAAGGGCAAGGCTATGTGGGGAGAGTCTCTTCAGTTTACCGGTGAATTTCACTACACACCAGGGTATTGGGAATGGACTGAAGATGTACTTAGCAGGTGCGAGAGTAAGTTAATTAGCGCGCAACTATATGACGCGGTGTATGCGTCCTTGTTTACATATGATCGAAATTCCGAGATCATTAAGGCATTTTGTGAAGCCTGGTGCCCGACGACAAATACTCTTTTGACGTCTCTTGGTGAACTATCCTTGTCATTATGGGATTTAAATACTCTCGCAGGTCTTCCTTTGACCGGACTTCTTTACGACGAAGTTATTCCTTGTGCCGAAGAGCTTTGTGGCATTGATGCAACCGGATCTAGGTATCTGCCTCGTACTTGCAAACATTTACTCTATGTTTACCATTTACTTCGAAAGAAAGCTGACGATAACTCCCAAGTCTCAATTGAGAAATGGATCAAATTTTGGTCTAAGAAGCAACTGAAGTATCATCAGCCTCCTCTTCGTAAGGAGAGAAAAAAAGTTCGTCCAAAATCTACGCATAATCCTCTTGGCAGCTTTGATGCTCACGATGAATGGGATACATCGGAGAGAGAGTTATTTTCGAAGCTCAAAATTGGCAATGATTTGAGAACTGAAACGTATTTATCAGCATTTCTCGCTTGCTGGCTCTGCACTTTTGTTCTTCCGACTGATAACCCCGACACAATACGTCCGTCTACTTTCAAGATGGCTAGCCTGATGGCGAGTGGCCGTAAAGTAGGTTTGGCTGTCCCGGTCTTAGCGAGCATATACAAGGGTTTAAATAAAATCTCAAATCCTCCGAGGCCAACTCGCGTAAGTTCCCCATTTCCCATCCACTTTGTCTATGGCTGGTTGGCACATTATTTCAAAACTCACTATCCGGTTTGGCAAGGAGTGCGTGGCCCTAAAATGACGACTTACTCTGGCGAGGGTGGTGCGAAATATTATGACTCGAAAGAAGCACGCAAACGGATTCACAAAGGAGATTTTGCATCTTGGACTTGTACTATGATCACCAGAAGCAAAGATTTTTTGTATGTTGATAATGCCAACGGTGACGAGTTAGAACAAAATTATTTCATTGCGATGCGTTCGAACTATCTCCCTCTGCGTCGAGGCGAGGAATTTATTATCGAGCCTTACAGTCCACATCGATTTAGTCGTCAGTTTGGCTACTACCAGGATGTCCCCGGTGTTCTTGTGCGAGATATACGCAGAGTTTCTTTAGAAGAAGGACTCCGACATTGGCGTTTATGCATTTTATCTAAATCCATGTCTAGAGCGTGGTTTTCTTCTATGCCTCCGAATGCGAAACGATTTACCTCCGAAGACTACAAAAAATGGTGGACTAATACCTTTGGTAGCTATCTTGATAATAATATCGCGAAGCTGATTAATGTGGACGAGAACAAGCCTGTGTCGAAAGAAAAACTTTCCGAGATAGAAGAGAGTTTACCAACTCCATCTGACGTGGCAGCCCGAACTACAACACCTCTTGCAGGAAGCAAAATTAATTCTCGCCCATTGGAAGAAAGTGGTAGTAGTAATGTAGACCGTCATTGGAAGCGATCGAAGAAGGATCCTCGACCTTCAGAACTTGGACATATCGACAATGCAGTCACCAGCCCTCTGCAGACAGTGGATACTCATGTTAATGAGGTAACTATTTTGTTTTTTTTTTTTTTTTTTTTTTTTTTTTTTTTTTTTTTCTTTTGTATAAGCTCATATTTTCTCGTGCAGTTAGAAAATGAGGCCATGAACGTTGTCGATGTCGATGGGTCACAAGATAGTCCAAAGTCAATGATAGGTCCCAACTCGATTACGGCAACTGTTTCGGTTGAAGCATTGACACGTAGACCTCCATCTGAAGTGGCCATCGCTGCACAAAGGCCACGTCCTGCTGCTGTTTCCGTATTTGAAGGCGAAAAATTCGTTTTTACTCACGAGAAGGAGTTTCTTCGAAAATTGTGGGGGGATCTTCGCATCAAGATAGTCAATACCCCCGTCGAGTTCATTTCATCTATTCAAGATAATGTGGAAATCGTGCTCCAATCAATGAAGCGCTTTAGTGATTTTGATATTACTCACGTGGAGGGATTAGTGAAAACATTATTCGAAAATGCGGCAGCCTATGATGAAGCAAGGTCTATGTCGTCAGAGAAAGCACCTGAAGAACTTCTTGCACGACAACTTCAAGTGGTTAAAGATCGTCTTCTTGCCGCTCAAACTAAAGAGAACAAAGAAAAAGCTCAAGTTCGAGCCACAAAAAATGAATTGGAGGGCATCCAAAAGCAGCTACACGCGTTGAAAGGACAAAAGAAGAAGTTGTCGTCATCACTGAAGCGACAACAAGAATCTCTTAACTGTGTCCATGCTGAAGTTTGCGGAATCATGGAAGAGATCACTGCCATTGAGAATTCTTCTCCGTTGAGCCATGACATGATTGAGAATGTGAAGATTTCAATGGAGCATTTGGAGGCCACCAAGGAAGAATTGAAGACTTAAGATCCTTTCGCCTGAGTCTAGGATTTTTTTTTTTTTTTTTTTTTTTTTTTTTTTTTTTTTTTTTTTTTTACGAACATTGTTATAAAAATCTTTCTATCTTGCAGATTTTTGTTATTATCATATTTATTTTATGCGCATAAGATGGCTTTCAACGTGAGATCATGCCTGATTTCATGAGACAACTATATCTTCCGTTTATGCTTGTAATCAAACAAATTGGAACAATTTTTTTTTTTTTTTTCGGTTTGACTGAACTTAGAATATGGGTCTAAGCCGCCTACGTACCCTTCTAAAAGGGATCAAGTCATAACGTAGTTCAAGCGAACAACTAAGAACATTTTTTTTTTTTTTTTTTTTTTTAGGTTTGATTGAACTTAGAATATGGGTCTAAGCTGCCTACGTACCCTTCTAAAAGGGATCAAGTCATAACGTAGTTCAAGCGAACAACTAAGAACATTTTTTTTTTTTTTTTTTTTTTTTTTTTTTTTTTTTTTTTAGGTTTGACTGAACTTAGAATATGGGTCTAAGCTGCCTACGTACCCTTCTAAAAGGGATCAAGTCATAACGTAGTTCAATCGAACAACTAAGAACATTTTTTTTTTTTTTTTTTTTTAGGTTTGACTGAACTTAGAATATAGGTCTAAGCTGCCTACGTACCCTTCTAAAAGGGATCAAGTCATAACGTAGTTCAAGCGAACATGCAACATCAATTCACCATGTTCTTTTCCTCGAAGGTAGATGTTCCTTCAAGGGTAATAACGCTTCAAGAATTTGCCATTTATGGGGCCAATTCGCAATCCATCATTGTCCACCAACTTGTAGGCGCCGCTCGTGTAAGCTTCCTTCACTACATAGGGGCCGTCCCATTTTGACGTGAATTTGTTCCCCATTCGTTGGGTGAGGGTAATTGGCCTTCTTACTGCGAGAACCAGATCCCCGACTTGAAATGATCGAGGGCGGACCTTTTTGTTGAATGCTTTAGACATGCGGGCTTGATAGCATTCAAGCTGTTGCTGAGCTTCCAATCTCTTCTCATCTAACGCTTCCAATTCTTCAAGTCTAAGACGAGCATTATCTTCGGCAGTTAGTCCCTCTTGTATTGCAATACGAAGTGACGGTATTTGGCTTTCAAGTGGAAGGATAGCTTGTAACACCCCGCATTTTCATAAGCATATTATATGAATTATTATGTGCTTTAAATGAATAATGAATCTATGCTAATATTGATATTAAATTTAGATTATATTGATTTGTCTCTCATGTACATGGTTAATTAGAATTTAAATGATCTTATAGGAATTCTGATATGATAATAAATCTATGCAAAGTATCTTTAAATTGTTTTACGATTTATGGTTTAATAAAAAGAGATACATGTATGAATGTTGTGTGTATATGTTGCTGCGTGAGTTGATGCAGTATGTTGTGTATGTGGATGTATGACTTACTCCCCCAAGTGTTCTTTAAATTGCTATGAGGACCCTATATTGTTTTAAATATTGCATAATGGTCCTTAAGGAAGTTTCTCAAGACTTTCCAAGCATAAGCCTGTAAATTGCCAGTTACCTCTTTCTTCCTTTCCTAGTCTTTCACGACAGCAGAACCCACACACAAATAAATCTCTTTTCTCCTATTTGAGTCAACGGAGGGAAGACTCCTCTTCTTCTCCTCCCAACTTCCCTACGGCTTCCCTGCACGACAGCTAAGACACGGAAGCAGAATCCCCTTCCCTTCATAATATCGGCTACCTTTCCCGAAACACTATCGAGGGGATGGAAGAGGGATAGCTCGAAGTTCAGCCCCAAAAGCCTTCAGCCACAGCTCCGAGAATCCTTCGGTTCCCTCCTCTCCCTTGTATTCGATTTTCTTCAAAGAGGTAAAGACTTTTGGTCCTTACTGAATTAATGATAATAATAAGATGATGTTTTTGTGATTGAATTGATTAATATGCTTAGGAATCGGATTTTAGGGATCTATGTCATGAAATAGATTTCAATGAACCCTAATTCGATTTCCAGATTCGTAGCCTCAGGTTCCAGTGCATGTTTCAGCGATGATTTATTTTCTGAAAATTATGAAATTAATTGTGCGTGTAGATATTTCTGTTAGCTTCGTTTTGATATACGGTATGCGTAAATTGGAATTATATTGATCAAGTTATGAACCGTTTTCTGAAACTGCAGGATTTCTGAGTCATCTATGATTTATGTGTTAAATTAGATTTTATCTTGTTCCGATTCATGCGATTCCAACTGGATATGATTATAGACTTATAAATCTGATTCTTCGTGAAATTTCATGGTGTTTCGTTTAAAGAATGATTTAATTGATATTTTTAAAGTTGAATGCTCTGTTCTGAAACTCTACTGGTGTTACTGTACTAAATGAACTATTTCTCTCCCATGGATAAGTATTTTACTGAACTGTTTTAATATGGTATAAATCACATATATGTGAACGTTGTGTTAAAATTTCATAATGTTTGTATGCACGGTTTAAGATATATGAATTTCCAAAGTTGAAGTACCGAATCTGCCAGATTTCCTTGTAGTTCTTTGGAATAGAATATGTGGAATCGGATTTCATATATTATGTGCGTATGTGCTATTATGATTATCGTATGCTTATATGTTCACATAAATGTATAGCTTAGGAAACACATGAATGATGCATCTAAGATAATCACTTTAGTATGTTATAACTATGAAAGTAGTTATATGAAATAATATGATAATCCCCTTCTCTTGTATGTGATACCTCTTGTATGTGGTACGTGTACGTTGCATAATATATATGAATTACAAGAATGTTAATTTATGTGTTTTGAATTAATTATGTGAGTCATTTGAATAAGAAGTTCTAAGGAAGAAAATGGTTTGAATATGTTTGTTAGCTATGTGGTTAGGTGTTTATGTGTTTATTATGCTAAGCGCAAGTTCGATTTAACATGGTTATGTTATTGTAGTTGAATGATTTGTCATTTATGGTATTGCATGGTCAAGTATAGGAACGTCAGAATCTTAATATGGTTATCGGTCGAGTAGACACGGGAATACAAGGGGCCAGTATTCCAACTACGGTACTATAGACTAGAGTGGGTAGCTCCCCTCAAAACAGGCTCAGAATAGCGACGTCTATTACCGATAATCATGTTATGAATCTGATAGGGATACCGTCACATTATAGTAATTGTATTGACATAAGTATGAGTATGTTTATTTATACGTTTTGAATTGTTTATATGATTTGTCATTTATGATATTGCATGGCCAGTATAGGAAGTCAGAATCTTAAATGGCTATCGGTCGAGTAGACACGGAAATACGGAGGGGACGGTATTCCAACTACGGTACTATAGACTATAGAGTGGATAGCTTCCATTAATAAACGGGCTCAGAATATCGACGTCTATTACCGATAACCATGTTTTGAATCTGATAGGTATCCCGTCATATTGCATCTATGTGTTTAAAATTGTTAATACAGACTATAAGGGCTTGATGTCTATATGTACTACAACTAATTGGTCATTTCATCCCATGTTAATATAACATTTTGTTTACGTGAGTACACCTTGTGAGTATACGTTAAGCAGGGGAAACTCTTCGCCCATGTCAAGGTTGAGGTTCTCGAAGCGGTTATGGAAACTGGTGGAGCGGAGTTCGAGGAATCACGAGCTTTTATATCAACCGACTAATTTCAAAGATTATATTAGTCACTTTCTTTTTAAGTATTCTAACTTGAGAAGTTTATAATTGTATTTATAATGTACTCTGATTTAGGAATCTAGTCTATTAAACCGGGGTGTATGTAAAATAAAGTTATTTTGTGTTCCGCTGTATTACGAGTATTGCTTTAAAACCCCGTTTACGTTTAAGTAGCACTCTTTATGAAAATTGTATCTTTCAAGTGTGGGTTATGTTTTGAAGAAAGAAAAATGCTTTGACGATTTCCAAACTTATTTTCTAAAGCATCAATTAGGATCCGAATGTTTTAATAAAGTCCATTTTTCTAAAAACTTTTCTTAATTATATAAACGACATGGAGGGTGTTACATAGCTTCTACCCCATAAACCAAGGAATATGGAGTGGCTTGAGTGGCAGTCCGATATGTCGTCCTATACGCCCATAGAGCTTCCCCAACCCTGTCATGCCAGTCCTTCTTTGACTTTGAAACTACTTTCTTCAAAAGATTGCACAAAGTTTTGTTGAACGCCTCCGCTAGACCATTTGCAGCCGCATTATACATTGAAGAGTTGTGTTGCTTAAACCCGAATTGCACACATAACTTATCAATCAACTTATTGTAAAACGGCCGCCCATTATCGGTAACGATGTATCGAGGTATTCCATATCTAAAGATAAGATGGGAACGAATGAATTCGACCACTGTTTCTTTCTTTACTTCCTTCAAAGGAACCGCCTCTGCCCATTTGGAAAAGTAGTCAGTAGCTGCCAATATATAAGCGTGACCCCCAGACGATTTAGGAGAAATAGGTCCCACGACGTCAAGACCCCACGAATCAAATGGCCATGAAGCAACGGTAGGATGTAAAGGCTCCGGAGGTTGATGTATAAAGTTCGCATGTAATTGACAAGCTTCGCATCTTCTTGCATAATCCAAGCAATCTTTGACCATTGTAGGCCAATAATAGCCCATTCTTTTAATTTTGAAGTGTAGCTTCGGACCTGACTGATGAGCACCACAAACCCCAGAATGTGCTTCCATCATTTCTTCAGTTGTCTCTTCACCGTGCAAACATCGTTGGTAATTGCCTTCGAATGACCGACGATAAAGCGTATACTTGTAAAGGATGAAACGAGGCGCTCTTTTTCTAACTTCTGTCTTATGACGACTTTCCTCGGGTAACTCTCCATTTTTCAAGTAGTTGATCAATGGTTTTCTCCAATCTTGATCATCACTAATTGAAATTGATGTAGCGTTAGCGTTGTCATGACTGACTTCAACGAACGATGGTATGATCCAACGATTACACACAGGAACACTTGTTGTTTCTCCTTCCGACAGAGCTAAAATGGTTGCTAGGTTAGCTAGCGCATCAGCCATCCTATTATCTTTTCTCGGAATATGATTCAACACGATCCTCTCAAACTTCGCCACCAAGTCCGAAGCGTGTCGACAAAAAGGAATGAGGTCCTCTTTCCTAACTTCGTATACTTTCAAGAGTTGATTGATAACCAATTTCGAGTCACCATAAACTTCAATCTCCGTAATTTTCATTTCTAAAGCCATTTCAAGGACAATGATCAAAGCTTGATACTCGGCCACATTATTGGAGCAGAGCTCACCCAGTACCACCGAGTATGTCAAAACTTGTTTCTCGGGTCACACGAAAACAACTCCTGCCCCCGATCCATCAGACCGGGCGGCCCCATCAAAGAATATTTCCCACGCCGGAAGAACTTCGGTAAAGAAAATGCTTTCATCAGGAAAGTCATCGGACAGTTCCCATTTCGCTGGAATAGGATGGTCGGCTAGAAAATTAGCTAGCGCCTGCCCTTTAACAGACTTTTGAGGCACATACATGATCTCGTATTGATTGAACATGATAGACCACTTTGCCAATCTTCCAGATAACACTGGCTTTGACATCACAAATTTGACCGGGTCTGCACGTGAGATGAGTCGTATGGAGTATGCTTCAAAGTAATGCCTCAATTTCTTAATCGCGTAGAACAATGCCAAGCAAATCTTTTCCACCGGGGAATATTTTAACTCATTCTCCGTTAGAGTTCTACTCAAGTAATACAAGGCGCACTCTTTGCCGCTTTCATTTTCTTGCGCCATAAGAGCACCAACAGACCTTTCCTGAGCTGCTATGTATAATATGAGTGGCTTTGCGGGTATAGGAGCCCCTAGGACAGGCGGATTTAATAAGTACTTCTTTATGCTTTCAAAAGCATTTTGACACCCTTTGTCCCATTCGAAAGGTGCATCTTTCTTCATGAGGTGATTGAATGGTTGACATCTTCCAGCGAGATTTGATATAAACCTTCTTATGAATGCGAGATTACCTTGTAAACTCCTCAACCCTTTCAAATTTCTAGGCGCGGGCATCTTTTGAATAACATCTATTTTAGAGGGGTCAACCTCTATACCACGATGACGGACTATGAAGCCAAGAAACTTGCCGGAAGAGACACCAAAAGCGCACTTAAGAGGGTTCATCTTTAAGTTGTATTTTCTCAAGCGTTCGAATACAATCCGGAGGTCTCCCAAATGGTCATCTCTCTTCTTTGTTTTGACAACGAGGTCATCAACATAACACTCCACTCTTTTGTGTAGCATGTCGTCAAATATGTTTTGCATGGCACGCTGGTAGGTGGCTCCTGCATTCTTTAGTCCAAAAGGCATCACTTTGTAACAATAAATTCCTTTTGGTGTGCGGAATGCTGTGTATTCTTCATCTTGAGGAGCCATTCTAATTTGGTTGTAACCGGAAGAGCCATCCATGAAAGACAATGCTTCATGTCCAGTTGTAGCATCAACCATGAGTTCGATGATAGGTAATGGGAAATCATCTTTAGGACAAGCCTTGTTCAAGTCTCGAAAATCAATACATACACGTATCTGACCATTCTTTTTTTTGACGGGTACAATGCTAGAAATCCAAGTCGGGTACTTGACTTCTCTGATAAATCCAGCTTCTATTAACTTGTTGACCTCGGACTCAATTCGAGGTATTAATTCGGAACGAAGTATTCGTTGTGATTGCTTCACTGGACGCGCTCCATTTCTTATACCAAGGTGATGGATTGCAATTTTGGGGTCCAACCCGGGCATTTCTTTGTACGTCCATGCAAAGACATCTTTGTATTCACTTAAAACCTCAAGATATTGTGTTTCCTCTTCAAGACTCAAAAGGGCACTTCCGAATATTGGACGATGGTCTTCCATTGTGCCTAGGTTTAATTCCTTCAACTCATCCACGGTGGCTTGCCCCCCATCCTCAAGTTGTAGAGGCGCTTCTGGTATTTCATCTTCGGAAACTTCTTCGTGGTCATCAACAATACTTGCATAATGAGTGCTGACCGTGACCTCGACTTCGTGTCCACTTTGATCGCCATTTTCTTCAGAAGCATGGTGCTTGATGATGCGCTGTTTCACTTTTACTGCTCCATTCATGGCAATGACTAGGAGCGGCTGATTATTTTCATGCGTTCGAAGTGTTTGGCGGCCTTGAAATTCATCCATGGATTCGAACACATGTATCTCATCCTCGCGAACCCTCTTCCCTTGTTGGTTTCGATTTTGCTCTCCAAGTCGTGAGAATACAGAACGATCCTTCACATATAGTCTATCATGAACAGTCGAAGTGTTATTCGAGGGGCCAAGTCTTTCAAAGACGGAAGATCGGATAATAGGTGCACTGATTCTGTCAAAAACAGAGACACGATCCCCACTTTTCTTTCGATTTTTCTTGTTCACGACACTAATGCATTAGACACCAACACATTTCTCTTTATTTCCTATACGTATCCTAACCGGTTGTTGAGGAATAAATCCCAAACCAGTCTTAGGTTGATCGACGTGGAATCCTTGCCTTCTTAAAGCTCGTTGCGCATCATTGAGTCCATGTATCTTTTCCCCAGTTAACTCAGGTTTTAATTCACCTAGACGAGATGGATTAGAGAAGTTGTAACCGGATTTCTCCAAGAGATTGTATGACTTCGGGTCGTATGTCTCGCTAGCCTGTTGATGTTGGAGTGTAACACGAGACATCTTCTCTTCAGCCAAGGGGCTTAAGCCAGTAATGGGAATGATCAATTCCTTCTTCACGAGTTGGCAATTGCCTACCTCAATATCTTTTGGTCGTTCTTGTCCATTTTCCAATAGTGTAGTGCATTTACTGAACACAACCCGCCTGACTTGGTGCGATCGAGGAACGTATCGAAACACTGGCAAGCTCAACTTCTCGCTAGACTTATGATTTTTGTTTTTCGGAGTTTCAACTGAAGTTGCAAATTCTTCGGACTTTTCGAAATTGATCCTTGTTGGCACAAGTTCAAGACAATTTCCATTAACGGACTGATATGTTGGGGTTTCCAACGCCAACATTTCGTGCGTCAAGCTCGACTCCAAATATAGTTTAGCGTCCGCAAAGTGTGACTCCGCCTCAGTGAATGGCTTCGCATTAGCATTGACTTTTATTATTTCTGCATTCCTCGAGTATTTGAAGCATTGATGAAGGGTGGATGGAACTATTCCATTTTCATGGATCCATGGCCTTCCCATTAACAAGTGATAAGATGTCCTTGCGTCGATCACATGGAATAGTGTACTCGACGTTAATTCTCCAATGGTGAGGTCCAAACGGACCATCCCAATAGCTCGTTGCCCTTCTTGGTTGAACCCTTGAATAGTCAGACGACTGCGAGACAAATCCTCGACTGCAATTCCCAATTGCTTCATAGTAGATTTTGGCAATATACTGACCGCGGAGCCGCCATCGATAAGTATGCGGTCAATCTTCTGCTCACGTATGAATCCCGAAACAAATAATGGTCGATTATGAGGTCTTGACCCTAGTAACAGGTCGTCATCCGCGAAAGTCATAGCCGCACAACAAGGGATATATAGCCGAGTCCCGTTCTCATCTGAAGTGGTGCATTCTCTCTCATTTTCTGGTAAGAAGAATTCCTTTGGAAAGAACTCTTGCAAAGTCACAGGTTTAGGAACTGTATCCCTAAGAGATTTCTTTGAAGGGCCATTGCTCGGCTTAGAGTCTCTGTTTGACTTGATGTGATGAACGTACTTAGCTTGATGTGGTTTCCGTGATGGCAATACATGAAATTTGTCAACACATCTCCTTTGTCTCTTCCGAGGTGTCACGAGAATCCATTCCCCCTCATCTTCTATAGCGGAATCTTCACTACACACGACTTCTTCCTCAGAAAATAAAGCCTTTATCAATTGAGGTTCCAGACTTCCAAATTGAAATGCGGAAACTTTTTTCATAGTTGTGGAGAAATCTTTTCGCGTATTCCATGCGGGACATATGTTGCTTGAGAGTGGAGTGGCACTTGCATCATTTGAGTTGACAACATCTTCAGTGTCTATTATTATTTTGCCATCTCTTGCAAGTCCCATGATCTTTTCCTTCACCACGAAACACTTTTCTACTGGATGACCAACCACTCGATGATATTTACAATACTTTGGATCGTCCAATTTTCCCACCTCATCTGGGCGCTTTGGCTCCGGCAACTCAATTAATTTTCTTGTTAGCAGCTCATCAAAGATGTGCGAGACGTCGGAGTCTGGAAATGGGTACTCTTTCTCTTGCATTTCTTTCAACGTAGGTCGACGTCTGTCACTTGCCATTCGCTGCTCCCCAGCTTTCTCGTTCTTATCCTTAGAAGGGATTTTCACACCAATTGTTTTAATTGCCATTGATTCCTTTGTGGAGGGTCTACTGAACTTATCGTTTCTCTTAAAATCTTTCTTTTCTCTTTTTTGACCATCCATTGGGGAGATACTCTTATGATTCGCAATGCTCAACTCCATATCATGGGCACGGGTAGCCAATTCTTCAAAATTTCGGGGCTTAATTCCTTGTAAGATGTAGAGAAGTCCCCAATGCATTCCTTGGATGCACATTTCGATTGCCGACACTTCTGACAGCTTGTCCTTGCAATTCAAACTCAGCGCACGCCAACGGTTAATGTAGTCGACAACTGGTTCATCTTTCCATTGTTTTGCATTAGTAAGTTCTATCATGCTGACCGTACGCCGGGTGCTGTAGAAGCGGTTCAAAAACTCACAATCCATCTCATCCCAACTATCAACGGATTCAGGCTCTAGGTCAACGTACCAATCAAAAGCATTGCCTTTAAGTGATCTCACGAATTGCTTCACCAAGAGATCTCCGTATGTTCCTGCGTTGTTGCAGGTTTCTATGAAATGGGCAATATGTTGCTTCAGATTGCCCTTCCCGTCGAACTGTTGGAGTTTTGGGGGTTGATATCCCATCGGCATTCTCAATGCATCAACTCTCTTGGTGTATGGCTTCGAATACATGAGCGAACTTTGAGATGCTCCGCCATATTGCGCTTTAATAGTGTTAGCAATCATTTCTTGCAATTGTTGGACAGAGAGTGTGGCAATAGACGTTGCGGAGTGAGGGGTTTTTTTCATGAGATCGTGGACGGCTTCCGTCTCTTTTTCTTTTTCAATCCGACGGGAAGAAGACTCATTATGAGGGCTATATTCCCCAACATTCGTCTGCTCTAACTTGTCCATTAATTGAGCAATCTGCAAGTCCTTGTCCTCAACTATTTTCTGAAGATTAGCTACTGTTTGGGACATTTGAGCCAATTGCTCATCAACTGTAGTCGCATCGACCACCATAGCAGGTAGAGTGGTAAAGGCATGTGACTTGGAATCAATCTCCGTCGGACTTGATGAATTAGACCCATCGGGCGAAGAACCAAAGATTTTGCCTCCGGCAGATGATTGATTAACATTGACTTCAATGTCGGTAATCTTTTGAGGCAAATGAGTTTGATTCCTCTTTGGAGCCATCGAACAAAAATAACTTCAACTTGACGTAGGAGAAAGAGATGAGAGGTAGAGAAGGTCCCACTGGGCGTGCCAATTTGTAAACCACAAATTTCGAGCTTATAAATAAATAAACCGGAAATAAGGTACAAAATAGAGTTTTATTCATTTAACTAAAAAATTGGGTTACAATCTCTATTTAAAGTCCCCTGATTCTTCTCCTCGAGAGTGGTAATCTTGGAATTTTTTAATATCCGAGGTGTAATCGCCCTTTGATCTCCTCCAAATATTAATTAGTAAATTAATAACGTTAATTCGGGGGTTTCGTAACTTATCCTCGAATCAAACGTTAAAGCTTTAAACAACGTGCAACGAACACCTTTGTAAGATTTGACGGAATTAATGCTTTCGATTTCTTCCGCCAGGGGTTTGTACTTCAATAACGTTAATTCGAGAATTTCGTGTGTAATCTCGAATTAAAAGTATATTTATTGAAGAACGTGTAACAAACCCCTTAGTATGCTCCGGTGGATTTTAATGCTTGATCCTCCGAATGTGTACTTTCGGATTTCAATAACGTTAATTCGAGGGTTTTATACCGTAATCCCGAATTAAGCGCTATGATTCGTATATTTCTACGACGAACGCCTTGAATGCCGCCTAGAACACCGTAGAACTTTTATGAATTCGTAGAGAGCATTTGTATATTCTCTCTTGTAATTCTTGAACTCCTCGTAATTGTCTTTAAGCTTCTACAAATGACCCCTATTTATACTTGTAGGGTGAAGACTTTTCCATACTTACTTGTCGAGGTGGCAAATTATGATTGGCCCTTCATGATTTGATTAGTATTAATTCCATCAATAAAGATATGGTTATTAATACAAGATGTATATTTATTTCCTTCTATAATAACCTAGATATGATTTTGGTTACTAAAAGAAATAAAACATAAAAATATAAATTTAATTAGGAGTTAATTAACTCCTTGAGATTAAATCAATACATTTTGACACAATATGCATATACGTGTCATCATTTATTATTATTATTATTATTATTATTTTTTTTTTTTTTATATGTCTACATATCTTGAGAGGAATTTTGTAAAGCTCTTAGAGAGCATTTCTTTGTCGTGAAGTTTTTGTTGAGTGCGAAAGACTTAGTCTCTTGTAAGCACGTATTGATAAGTGCGAAAGAGTGAGTCTCTTGTAAGCACGTCGTTGGTGCAAAAGTTGTTAGAGTCTTGTAAGCACATCTTTTTCCGTGTGGAGGATCCAAGGATCTTGGAATAAAAGTTCGAGGGCCTAGAAGAGTGGAGTAGGGGAATTTCTTCGAAACACTATAAATTTGGTGTCATTTACTTTACACACTTTATTTTATCGTATTCAAATTTCCGCACTCATATATTGTTTATTGCTAAAACTTTATTCGACATTAATTTAGAAGTTTGCAAAATATTTATTACTTGAAATATTTTATTATCCTAGAAAAATATATTTTTCTAGAAATAATTTAATTGATATTTAAATTTGCAAAATTATTAAAAGTTTTGAAAAGCCTAATTCAACCCCTCTTAGGCATATTTAATCTGTCAGTTTAGTTACCAATACATTAAAATTAGGGTTAAAATTGGTTAATTAAAATGAAATTAAATTGGGTGATTAAATGACTCTCTATAAATGCATTTTGTGGGGTAATTAAATTCGGAAAAGAACTTAATCATCACATGAGACTTAAATGCATTTTGGTCCACAAAAAAAACAGTCTCTCAATTAAACCCATCCCCATGTCTTTAGTCTAAAATACTCTCCATAATATAATTCTTATCAATTCCACCCATTATGCTCTAACTTCCTTAATATTACACATTGACCCCGGATATAAACAAATATATCACATTAACCCCCAAAACTTTTTTTTTTTTCAGAAAATAATTTTTTTTCTGAAATGTTTTTTTTTTTCGGTCTCCGGCGTTGACTTTTTTTTTTTTTTTGGATTAGTTTTTTCTTAGAAAAAAAATATTTTATTTAATATTACTATCTTGACTACTAAATTACTGTCTTAGACAGTAATATTACTGTTTGGACAGGAATATTATGAATATTATTTTCCCGAACAGTAATATTATTAATATTATTGTCTAAGACAGTTAAATTACTGTTGGATACAATAATTTAGCAGCCAAGGCAGTAATATTAATTAAAATAATTTTTTTTAAGGAAAAAAATTTAAAAAAAAAAGTCAATTAACAGTTAAATTACTGTCTGCGACAGTTAAATAACTGCTGGAGACAGTAATTTAGCAACGAATACAGTAATATTAATTAAAATATTTTTTTTAAAAAATCAATGAATAGTTAAATTACTGTCTCTAACAGTTAAATAACTGCTGGGACAGTAATTTAGTAGCGAAGACAATAATATTAATTAAAATATTTTTGAAGAAAAAAAAAAAGTCAATTTACAGTTAAATTACTGTCTCCGAGAGTTAAATAACTGCCGGAGACAGTAATTTAGCAGTCATGACAATAATATTAATTAAAATAATTTTTTTTAAGAAAAAACAAAATTATAATAATAAAAAAAAAAGTCAATGCCGGAGACCGCGGTCAACGGCAGTTGATCGGCCGGAAAAAAAATTATGGGCAAAAAAATTGTTTCAAAAAAAAAAAAAAAAAAAAGACAACGCCAGTCAACGGCGGCGACCGGCGGTCTCCGGTGGTGGCGGGTCAAAATTGGGGTCAAAATTAAAATTAGGGTTAAAATTGGTTAATTGATGAAATTGGGCTAAATTGGGGTGTAAATCATGAAATTGAAGTTAAATTGGGTTTCAATGAATTGAGGGTAATTTTGGTATATATAAAGGGATTTTCCTTATTTGCAAATAAGTTTGAATGGGCTCGATTTATTTGAAAGACAAAAAAGTTGAATGTACCTCTTTTAATTAAGTGTCCTAGTTATATATATATATATATATATATATATATATATATATATATATATATATATATATATATATATATATATATATATATATATATATATAGGGTAAAGAGCACATAACCCCCTTGTGGTTTGGCCTTTTGGCACATGACCCCCTCTCATTTCTATTTAAGCACTTAACCCCCTTGAGGTTAGGTTTGATGTGGGTAGCAACTGTTAAAGTTTCTGTCTAATTTAACGGAGCGTGCGGAGCACACTCACAGAAAGAGAGTGATTCTACCTAGCCGATAGGATGACTTTTGTAAAGACTAAAATGCCCACTTATTTACCAGTTTATTCATGTATATACACGGTTCCACCATCAGACCCGCCTTTTCCCTCTTCCCTTCCCTTCTCAGTTCTTCCCATCAGAATCCACTCAACGATTGTGGTGCTCTGTGGGCTGGGTGAATAGTGGCAGTGTTTGTGAAGATGGATTGTCATTGGAGTATTTGATTCTACCGAGTAAACATAGTGACATTTTGTTTGTGAGATATGAAAATTGTGATTACAGAATATTTGGTTTTTATTTAATTTTGTTTATTCTATTGTAATAAATCGAATATTATTTTTTTTCCAAAATAAATAACATTTTATTTGATTTTTTTTAAATGTTATATGGTAATAAAAATTGAATAAAAATATTCTATTAAAAAAATTATAAACATTTTAATTGATTTTTTTTTATCCTATCGTAATAAATTCAATAATATTTCTATTCAAAAAAAGTAAAAAAAACATTTGATTTGATTTTTTTATTCTGTGGTAATTAATAAATTGAATAATATTTTTTATTCAAGATAAATAATTTAATTAATTATATAATATTATACTATTTCATTTCAAATTGATATAAATTATCTTAATTTTAGAAGGCCACTTTAGTCCTTTTGAGTTTTCCGTTAAATAATTAACATCTGCTACCCCTATGTTACCCACATCAAACCTGAAAGGGGTTAAGTGCTTAAATTGAAATGAGAGGGGAGTCATGTGCCAAAAGGCTAAACCACAAGGGGGTTATGTTCTATTTACCCTATATATAATATATATATATATATTTGATCGGTGACTTTGTGAATTAGGGAGAGTGAATTCGTGATGGATTCAGATTGCTAAAGATGCTGATTCTGAATTCCGAAAAATGAACATCCTTGCTTGAAGAACAGGAAGATCAAGTACTTAAATTGGAACGGAAAGCTCACCAATTAGCAGAAGCCTACCTGGTTTTCCTAGCTACCATCAATGTGAGTGATACTCGTAGTTTTTCAATCGATGAGATCGCATGAAAAGCGGTGCATTACATACTTTGTGTGGGCTTCGGTTTCGATGGTATTCTGGCTCATCTTTGTGACCACCGTCAATGATTACATACGAACTCGAAGATTGCAGGAATTTACGTTCTTGGATAAGCAAAGGGTGCACGGTGCACCGACAGATATACTCGACCCATTCTTGGCACAGGGGCAAGCTGTCATCTATGTTTGTTGAGGTTTTACGCGCATGTTTGGTTTAAGCGATACATATACATAGGTGCTATACATTCTGCCTTGTTCTCAAGTATGTCTTTGGGGGGCTGCCCTTGCAGGAATTTTTTTTTACCTTTTTTTTTTTATTATTTTTTAATATTTTGTGTATTTATCTATTTATTTATACACAGTAGCCCCCCAAGGCAAAAATTTAAGAAGCCCCAGCCCATATACTATATAAATTAATAATGCATAAAAATAATATTAAGTTACATAGTACAATACATATTTTATAGATCTATAGAGGCTTAAAGAAAATATAACTAAATTGTCGACTGTTTTTTGTTGAATTTCACATCACCATCAATCCCGTCCCTCACTTTTCTTAACATAGTTTACACGTAAAGTATAAATAAGTAATTGGATTAATAAATCAATTCAAATATTTCAATCATATTTACAGATTAAAAAGATTTGTGCTTATTAATTGATTCAAATCTTACACTTTAATTAAATGTTACAATTTGATTCTTGCATATTTTAGGAATTAAACTTTTTTATGATAAAACTGAATTAAAAAATATATTTCTTTTATTTTTTTTTGTTTTTTAGGGAAAACTGATATCAATCGAAACAAAATCCGCAGGAAGAGATGAACCCTCCATGTTAACAAAGTCATGACAGCTCGCAAGAATATGAACTAACTTACTGTTGAGTGTATATTTTACACTCTATTTTACTTCTCAAAGTTGGAATTTTGCGAGTATTTATTGATATTTGGTGCTTAAGGTTTTGATTTATTGTGTTTTAGGCACATTGTGAAAAAATGGATAAATTGAGGGTCAAATCTGCAATTAAGAAGAAAATGTGGACAAAATTGAAGAAGTCAACGTCAACAGACCGGTCAATATCTCGGACGGCTATCTGATAAATATATTAAAAGTCCAGACGACCATCCGAAGTCAAGAACGAAAAGAGCAGCTCACGACATTTGAGACAGTTGTCCGAGTTCATGCATGGCTTATTCTTCAGACGGATGTCTGAATGGGCGAGGCCGCATTAAGGAAATTTTATCTCTACAAGGAATCTACAGCCTTTTCACCAATTTTCCACCCAATAAAAGATCATCTCAAACACGAAAATTGGGGTCTGAAAACTGAATCTCAAAGTGAATAACAAGAAGCGAAGGCGAAGATTATTGAAGAATCAATCATAGTTTTTATTATTTATTTTCTTATGAATTCGAGTTTTGTTTTCATAATGACTATGAGTTGCTAAACTTTTTAATTCTAGGATCTTATTTGAACCCTATGTGGGATTTATGAACCTTTTTATGATTATATGCAATTTTAATTTCGAATTATTTCTTCCAATGTTTTCAAAACCGGACCGGACGGTCCGACCGGTTTAACCGCGAACCGGACACCACACCGGTCCGGTCCTATACATAAACCCGGAAAGGCCAAAAACCCGGGTCGGTTATTGGGAACCGGACAAATTCCGGTTGAACCGCCGTAAAACCCGGAAAAACCGGCAAAAAAAACCGGTTCCATATGAAAAATAAAATGAGAGAGAGGTGGAGACAGAAAACTTCACCTTTTCGTCTGGTTTGCTGAAAGATCGGCAATGGCAGTGGTTGAGAAAGAGAGTTGAAGAAGAAAAAAAAAAAAAAAAAAAAACAAGAGGAAAGCAAAACAGCGGGGGAGAAAGAGTGGAGGCGCAAGGTATAAGAAGACTACGAAAATTAGAGTTTAGGTTTTGGCTAAATGGGCTTTAATAAATAATTGTATTGAAATTTTAGTATAAATTATTTTAAAATTACAAATTTACAGTGACTTTTCAAACTTAAAAGATATGCAAGTATTATATAAGATTCAATTATGTAATTTTTGGTATACACTTTTATGCGTACGTTTTATTTTATATTTGATACATTATTTTAATATTTATATTTATGTAAATTATATTTTTTTTGTTGTAAATGCTAACTTTATTTCCTTTATATTTTATATTTTATTGTGAATTTTAAATTGTAAATCAGTAAATGCTTAAAAATGATATTTTATGAGGAATATATATTATTTGAGTGCATATATTCATATAATTTACCACTTTCAAATCATATAAATAAATTAAAAATATTGAAAAATGCAAAAACCCGGTTGAACCTCGGTTGAACCGGTCCAACCGTGACCCAGTTGCTGGCCCGGTTCGATGGCCGGTCCGGTTTTCAAAACATTGATTTCTTCTACTTGTTTTATTAAGTGCATGAAAGGAGTCACTTTATGTGCTTTTTCTGTTATTGTTAAACACATGAATCGGAAGATTGGTTAATAATTAGAACTTTGGTTGAAAAACCTTTGTTGTGCTATCATAAGAATATAATTAGCCTCTTAGGTAGCCATTGTTGAGAGCTATGATTAAATGTTTTGTCTAAATCTAATTCCGTAGGAATACAATAATTTAATCTAAAATATTAGAATCATAATACACGCAGAAGCGGGTTATGATTAATTTAGCATCTCAGGTTAATAATCCATGTTCATCACTAGCATAATTGAACGAATTGGGGACTTGATAATCACATAGGGGGAAGATAAAATTCTAGGTTTAGTTATTCTGATAAATCTTCGTGTTTAATTGTGTTCTTGCTCTTATTGTTATCTAATTTGCTTTAATTTAATATAGTTGAAGTTAGAATAATCAAACATCTTTAACTGTGTAGGGTGGGTTTGATAATAATTGGTAGAATCTAGCTATTAGGATTATATAATTTAATATTCTTTGTGGGATCGATATCTGGACTTTTGTCCACTATATTACTTGTTCGATACGTACACTTACGTGAGGTAAGACCACCAACACTTACTACACAAACGCTTCACAAAAGAAAACTTGAAACTACGAAAAGAAAGCTGTTGGTCGAAAACCTACACGCAAGTGCACGTATCGTACAAGTAATATAGTGGACAATTAAGTCCGGATATCGAACCCACAGGGAATATTTAATTATCTAATCCTAGACGCTAAATTCTACCAATTATTATCAAGCCCACCCTACACAGTCGAAAGATGATTAATAAGCGAAATTAAACTAAAGCAATTAAAAAGACAAAAACAAGAAAGCAATTAAAACGGATTCTATTTATCAGAGTAAACGAGCCTAGGATTTTTTTTTTCCCCCTATGTGATTATTATTCCCCCAATTCCTTCAATTATGCAAGCAATTAACCCGGATTATTAACCTGAGATGCTAAAATAATCATAACCCGCTTCCGCGTGTATTACAATTCTAATATTCTAGATTCAATTACTATATTCCTATGCAATTAATTCTAGAACACAGCATTAAGCACAAATCTCAATAATGGCTACCTAAGAGATTAACTATATTCCTATGTTAATACCACAAAGGCTCTTCTACCACAGTTCTAATTATTAACCCGATCTTCCGATTCATGCGATTAACAATAACATAAAAGCGCATAAAGTGGCCAGTTTCATGAACTTAATAAAACAAGTAGAAGAAATAATCCGGAATTAAAACTTGCATAAAATCATAGAATTGGGTTCATAAATCCCACATAGGGTTCCAAATAAAATCCTAGAAATAAAGACTTAGCTACTCGTAATTCTTATGATAAATAAAATAAAATAAATAAATTAAATAAGAAAAACTATGCTTGAGTCTTCGTTGATCTTCGTTCCTCGCTTTTTGTGGTGTCAAATTTCGTGCTTATGGTGTGGGGACTTGTTGCTTTTATAGGCTTTTCTTGATAAGGAAGTAGTAGAAACCTAATAGGAATCTATTTCCGCCACTTTTTTCCACCAGGATTTGTTCTTCGATTTTCGCCATGTTGGAGTCCGAATTTAGGAATGTTGCGTAAATAAGAGTTGTAGCCCTTGAAATTAGCTTTCCAATGCCGCCAAAATCAGCTGATTTGGAGTTCGTATGAGAGAGATATGCTCGAAATGGTGGACACTGCCAAAGCTGTGGCGGGATTCCTTCTTCCAATTCGATTTATTTCCTTATTTGCAATTTTTTTCCTTTCTTTTTGATCTTTTTTCCTTCATGGACACCTAATTATCGTTTTCACCGATAAAACACAAAATCAATCAATTAAAAGCACAAATATAATTAAATCTAAACAAAAGATCCACGTAAAGTAAACGTATTGAGCGTAAAATTTACACTCAACACACCCCCAGACTTGAACTTTTGCTTGTCCTCAAGCAAAATCTAATCGTAAGCAAATAACTCAACTACCGCATCTCATCACATAGATTAATGACCAACTTCACGTTTTCAGAACTTGTAATTATAATGAAAATTCTTAGGCATTCGCAAGCTCAAAATTCAACAACACTTAGTCACTCACCATTACCAAAAACCACAATTCATACAATTGCTTCAAGCATCCAATATTTGCAAATTAAAGATAGAAAAAATTTATACTTACATGCGTATGCTTGACTCCAAATACTCACCAAATTATTCTACTCTACTAATATCGAACAATTAAGCTATTGGGATCATTGGGGCTTTGTGGCTTTCAATTGTTAGGCTCTTTGGTTCGAGGTAGGAAATATGGGTATGTGTGGCTATTCTTCTTGAATTTAGGTGATTACGCCAAAATTTGAAAGATAGGCGTTTGAAATAATGAATTCACCTTTAAGGACTTTAATAAACTCGATTCTTAAAAGTTCAAAAGTCTCCACTTTTGCTTTTGAGGCAATGGATCGAGTTTTCAAAAATAATTCAATAACTAGCCCTTATTTCTCCCTTCTAGTCTCTTCTTCTTCTCTTTTCTTTCTTTTTCTTTCTTTTATTTATTTTTTTTTTTTTTTAATATATATATATATATATATAGAGGCATATATATTTGTCTTCTTTTTTTTTTCTTTTTTTTTTTCTCTTTTTTTTTTTTGAAGAAGAAGAAGAAGGACCTTATAAAAAATTTCGACCGAACTCCAAGGGGTAATTTTCAAGAATCTCCACCTATTCTACCTTACACATTGGCTAAAAGAAAGAACACCTTTTCTCCGAGGCTCAAATCAAGGTTCTAAGGATAATTTCGATAAAAAGGTCGGCTTGAAAGGCTCAAACGGTTCAAAGAAGGCCCAAATCATATCCCAAATCACTCACTACTCAATACTTCGTATCATAAATTTCCTAAGGTGAGTCTTAAAACCGAACATAGCATGATCTAGCACAAATTAATTCCAAATTTAAAATACAAAACATTCAACAAAAGCAAAGCACAAAATGTGATTCCTAGCAATAATTCGCTTCTAAGTCCCGTTGAATCGAAAGCTAAACAAACATCAAATCCTTATCACACAAAACAAGCAATTTCATCATCAACATTGATCATCTCTCATCATCATAAATCATCGATGCATTCGACTCAAGCAAAATTTTTTTTTTTTTTAATCCGGAAAAACTAGAAAAACAATAAAAACGAATAAAACCTAATGCATGCAAACTAAAACAATTAAGCACAAAAATAACATGTTTTTCACCCCCAAACTTAAAATTTTCGTTGCCCTCAACGAAATTAGCACAAAGTTTAAGGATAGAAAACACCTGATTTAGTCGGAATCGTCGTCATCGGGGTATGAGAATTGGCGGGAAGGCAAAACGATTTTTTTTTTTTTTTTTTTTTTTTGTCTGGTTGTGGGACGGGGGTCCCACATTTACACCTATTTTGTGGGACGGCCGTCCCACAGGCAGTGGTAATTTTTTTTTTTTTTTTTTTTTTTTTTTTTTTTTTTTTTTTTTTCGGACGGCCGACTCGACCCTCGATCACGTTTTCGACCCTGAAAAGTAAAATTCAAATAGTGAATTAGAATGCATGCTTATGACAATAAAAAAAAAAAACGAAACGAAAAAATTAACGAAAACTACGAAAAACAATAAAGCTCGGGTTGCCTCCCGAGAAGCGCTAAGTTTAAAGTCTTCAGCCAGACTTTGCTTCTTGAAATCGCTATGTCCAATCCAAAGCCTTGTAGATTGCGCACCCATCCATGAGCTTTGTCACTTCAATTGCAACCGATACAGGGATAGGATTGCAATATGTCAGGGTCCACCTTAGCTTGTAGTCTTTCTTAGTTGTAATCAATCGGTACGAAGCCAAGTAGGGATCTTCATCACCCGCTCCCTTAAATCGGTAAACAAAAACCTCACGTCCGCGTATAACCTCCACTTCAAACACATTCGCCTTCTTATCAACCTCTATTGATGCCTTCAAATCCACGTCAGGAATAACAATAAGATCATCAATTTGAATATTTGCATTAACCACATCCATCTCCTTCTTCTCTTGTTCCGAGACATCTTTGGAGTTGAGCTCGATTTCATTGTCTGATTCATCATCTTCAAGTGTCTTCGTAATTTCTTTTTCCCTCTCATCGACACTATTTTCTAGGTCTAAAGTATTTTTCTCATCACAAGTTTCAGACGGATTTTCTTTGTTGCAACCATTCTCGATATTGTCTGAAATATTTTCAAGAGACCTCTTGAGCTTCATCTCTTCCAACATTATTTCAAGTCTTCGGATAGATGCTTGAGTGGATTTCATAAAATCTTCAAGGATGGATTTCCTATAACACTCCTCAATAGTGGGTTCTCGTGGCTTTGCATAATAGGTTTGAAAATCATCAAATTGCGGCTCACGATGTTGAAAATTGTGGAAATCTTGGCTTGAATTGCTCTGCTCGTACGTGTTGGTGTATGTGTTCCAGTAACCTCTGTTGGTATTATCTATGAAATTATTCGCCTTCGGTGCATACCAACATTGGTTAGCGTAATGTTCTCCACCACATATTGAACAAAGCAACGGCATATTATAGGTATTTTGGAGGTATTCGCCAGACGGAAGCCATTCATATCCCGTTTGAGTTGCGCGAAAATTGTAACCTGACATGTAACCAAAGAAAAAAAAAATATATTAAAACGAAAAAATAAAAAATAATTTGGGTGAATCGTGAAAATTGTTCAAATTTAGAGCTAGAATAAAATAAATAATTAAAATATTCCCCGGCAACGGCGCCAAAAACTTGTTGGTCGAAAACCTACACGCAAGTGCACGTATCGTACAAGTAATATAGTGGACAATTAAGTCCGGATATCGAACCCACAGGGAATATTTAATTATCTAATCCTAGACGCTAAATTCTACCAATTATTATCAAGCCCACCCTACACAGTCGAAAGATGATTAATAAGCGAAATTAAACTAAAGCAATTAAAAAGACAAAAACAAGAAAGCAATTAAAACGGATTCTATTTATCAGAGTAAACGAGCCTAGGATTTTTTTTTTCCCCCTATGTGATTATTATTCCCCCAATTCCTTCAATTATGCAAGCAATTAACCCGGATTATTAACCTGAGATGCTAAAATAATCATAACCCGCTTCCGCGTGTATTACAATTCTAATATTCTAGATTCAATTACTATATTCCTATGCAATTAATTCTAGAACACAGCATTAAGCACAAATCTCAATAATGGCTACCTAAGAGATTAACTATATTCCTATGTTAATACCACAAAGGCTCTTCTACCACAGTTCTAATTATTAACCCGATCTTCCGATTCATGCGATTAACAATAACATAAAAGCGCATAAAGTGGCCAGTTTCATGAACTTAATAAAACAAGTAGAAGAAATAATCCGGAATTAAAACTTGCATAAAATCATAGAATTGGGTTCATAAATCCCACATAGGGTTCCAAATAAAATCCTAGAAATAAAGACTTAGCTACTCGTAATTCTTATGATAAATAAAATAAAATAAATAAATTAAATAAGAAAAACTATGCTTGAGTCTTCGTTGATCTTCGTTCCTCGCTTTTTGTGGTGTCAAATTTCGTGCTTATGGTGTGGGGACTTGTTGCTTTTATAGGCTTTTCTTGATAAGGAAGTAGTAGAAACCTAATAGGAATCTATTTCCGCCACTTTTTTCCACCAGGATTTGTTCTTCGATTTTCGCCATGTTGGAGTCCGAATTTAGGAATGTTGCGTAAATAAGAGTTGTAGCCCTTGAAATTAGCTTTCCAATGCCGCCAAAATCAGCTGATTTGGAGTTCGTATGAGAGAGATATGCTCGAAATGGTGGACACTGCCAAAGCTGTGGCGGGATTCCTTCTTCCAATTCGATTTATTTCCTTATTTGCAATTTTTTTCCTTTCTTTTTGATCTTTTTTCCTTCATGGACACCTAATTATCGTTTTCACCGATAAAACACAAAATCAATCAATTAAAAGCACAAATATAATTAAATCTAAACAAAAGATCCACGTAAAGTAAACGTATTGAGCGTAAAATTTACACTCAACACACCCCCAGACTTGAACTTTTGCTTGTCCTCAAGCAAAATCTAATCGTAAGCAAATAACTCAACTACCGCATCTCATCACATAGATTAATGACCAACTTCACGTTTTCAGAACTTGTAATTATAATGAAAATTCTTAGGCATTCGCAAGCTCAAAATTCAACAACACTTAGTCACTCACCATTACCAAAAACCACAATTCATACAATTGCTTCAAGCATCCAATATTTGCAAATTAAAGATAGAAAAAATTTATACTTACATGCGTATGCTTGACTCCAAATACTCACCAAATTATTCTACTCTACTAATATCGAACAATTAAGCTATTGGGATCATTGGGGCTTTGTGGCTTTCAATTGTTAGGCTCTTTGGTTCGAGGTAGGAAATATGGGTATGTGTGGCTATTCTTCTTGAATTTAGGTGATTACGCCAAAATTTGAAAGATAGGCGTTTGAAATAATGAATTCACCTTTAAGGACTTTAATAAACTCGATTCTTAAAAGTTCAAAAGTCTCCACTTTTGCTTTTGAGGCAATGGATCGAGTTTTCAAAAATAATTCAATAACTAGCCCTTATTTCTCCCTTCTAGTCTCTTCTTCTTCTCTTTTCTTTCTTTTTCTTTCTTTTATTTTTTTTTTTTTTTTTTTAATATATATATATATATATATAGAGGCATATATATTTGTCTTCTTTTTTTTTTCTTTTTTTTTTTCTCTTTTTTTTTTTTTGAAGAAGAAGAAGAAGGACCTTATAAAAAATTTCGACCGAACTCCAAGGGGTAATTTTCAAGAATCTCCACCTATTCTACCTTACACATTGGCTAAAAGAAAGAACACCTTTTCTCCGAGGCTCAAATCAAGGTTCTAAGGATAATTTCGATAAAAAGGTCGGCTTGAAAGGCTCAAACGGTTCAAAGAAGGCCCAAATCATATCCCAAATCACTCACTACTCAATACTTCGTATCATAAATTTCCTAAGGTGAGTCTTAAAACCGAACATAGCATGATCTAGCACAAATTAATTCCAAATTTAAAATACAAAACATTCAACAAAAGCAAAGCACAAAATGTGATTCCTAGCAATAATTCGCTTCTAAGTCCCGTTGAATCGAAAGCTAAACAAACATCAAATCCTTATCACACAAAACAAGCAATTTCATCATCAACATTGATCATCTCTCATCATCATAAATCATCGATGCATTCGACTCAAGCAAAATTTTTTTTTTTTTTAATCCGGAAAAACTAGAAAAACAATAAAAACGAATAAAACCTAATGCATGCAAACTAAAACAATTAAGCACAAAAATAACATGTTTTTCACCCCCAAACTTAAAATTTTCGTTGCCCTCAACGAAATTAGCACAAAGTTTAAGGATAGAAAACACCTGATTTAGTCGGAATCGTCGTCATCGGGGTATGAGAATTGGCGGGAAGGCAAAACGATTTTTTTTTTTTTTTTTTTTTTTTTGTCTGGTTGTGGGACGGGGGTCCCACATTTACACCTATTTTGTGGGACGGCCGTCCCACAGGCAGTGGTAATTTTTTTTTTTTTTTTTTTTTTTTTTTTTTTTTTTTTTTTTTCGGACGGCCGACTCGACCCTCGATCACGTTTTCGACCCTGAAAAGTAAAATTCAAATAGTGAATTAGAATGCATGCTTATGACAATAAAAAAAAAAAACGAAACGAAAAAATTAACGAAAACTACGAAAAACAATAAAGCTCGGGTTGCCTCCCGAGAAGCGCTAAGTTTAAAGTCTTCAGCCAGACTTTGCTTCTTGAAATCGCTATGTCCAATCCAAAGCCTTGTAGATTGCGCACCCATCCATGAGCTTTGTCACTTCAATTGCAACCGATACAGGGATAGGATTGCAATATGTCAGGGTCCACCTTAGCTTGTAGTCTTTCTTAGTTGTAATCAATCGGTACGAAGCCAAGTAGGGATCTTCATCACCCGCTCCCTTAAATCGGTAAACAAAAACCTCACGTCCGCGTATAACCTCCACTTCAAACACATTCGCCTTCTTATCAACCTCTATTGATGCCTTCAAATCCACGTCAGGAATAACAATAAGATCATCAATTTGAATATTTGCATTAACCACATCCATCTCCTTCTTCTCTTGTTCCGAGACATCTTTGGAGTTGAGCTCGATTTCATTGTCTGATTCATCATCTTCAAGTGTCTTCGTAATTTCTTTTTCCCTCTCATCGACACTATTTTCTAGGTCTAAAGTATTTTTCTCATCACAAGTTTCAGACGGATTTTCTTTGTTGCAACCATTCTCGATATTGTCTGAAATATTTTCAAGAGACCTCTTGAGCTTCATCTCTTCCAACATTATTTCAAGTCTTCGGATAGATGCTTGAGTGGATTTCATAAAATCTTCAAGGATGGATTTCCTATAACACTCCTCAATAGTGGGTTCTCGTGGCTTTGCATAATAGGTTTGAAAATCATCAAATTGCGGCTCACGATGTTGAAAATTGTGGAAATCTTGGCTTGAATTGCTCTGCTCGTACGTGTTGGTGTATGTGTTCCAGTAACCTCTGTTGGTATTATCTATGAAATTATTCGCCTTCGGTGCATACCAACATTGGTTAGCGTAATGTTCTCCACCACATATTGAACAAAGCAACGGCATATTATAGGTATTTTGGAGGTATTCGCCAGACGGAAGCCATTCATATCCCGTTTGAGTTGCGCGAAAATTGTAACCTGACATGTAACCAAAGAAAAAAAAAATATATTAAAACGAAAAAATAAAAAATAATTTGGGTGAATCGTGAAAATTGTTCAAATTTAGAGCTAGAATAAAATAAATAATTAAAATATTCCCCGGCAACGGCGCCAAAAACTTGTTGGTCGAAAACCTACACGCAAGTGCACGTATCGTACAAGTAATATAGTGGACAATTAAGTCCGGATATCGAACCCACAGGGAATATTTAATTATCTAATCCTAGACGCTAAATTCTACCAATTATTATCAAGCCCACCCTACACAGTCGAAAGATGATTAATAAGCGAAATTAAACTAAAGCAATTAAAAAGACAAAAACAAGAAAGCAATTAAAACGGATTCTATTTATCAGAGTAAACGAGCCTAGGATTTTTTTTTTCCCCCTATGTGATTATTATTCCCCCAATTCCTTCAATTATGCAAGCAATTAACCCGGATTATTAACCTGAGATGCTAAAATAATCATAACCCGCTTCCGCGTGTATTACAATTCTAATATTCTAGATTCAATTACTATATTCCTATGCAATTAATTCTAGAACACAGCATTAAGCACAAATCTCAATAATGGCTACCTAAGAGATTAACTATATTCCTATGTTAATACCACAAAGGCTCTTCTACCACAGTTCTAATTATTAACCCGATCTTCCGATTCATGCGATTAACAATAACATAAAAGCGCATAAAGTGGCCAGTTTCATGAACTTAATAAAACAAGTAGAAGAAATAATCCGGAATTAAAACTTGCATAAAATCATAGAATTGGGTTCATAAATCCCACATAGGGTTCCAAATAAAATCCTAGAAATAAAGACTTAGCTACTCGTAATTCTTATGATAAATAAAATAAAATAAATAAATTAAATAAGAAAAACTATGCTTGAGTCTTCGTTGATCTTCGTTCCTCGCTTTTTGTGGTGTCAAATTTCGTGCTTATGGTGTGGGGACTTGTTGCTTTTATAGGCTTTTCTTGATAAGGAAGTAGTAGAAACCTAATAGGAATCTATTTCCGCCACTTTTTTCCACCAGGATTTGTTCTTCGATTTTCGCCATGTTGGAGTCCGAATTTAGGAATGTTGCGTAAATAAGAATTGTAGCCCTTGAAATTAGCTTTCCAATGCCGCCAAAATCAGCTGATTTGGAGTTCGTATGAGAGAGATATGCTCGAAATGGTGGACACTGCCAAAGCTGTGGCGGGATTCCTTCTTCCAATTCGATTTATTTCCTTATTTGCAATTTTTTTCCTTTCTTTTTGATCTTTTTTCCTTCATGGACACCTAATTATCGTTTTCACCGATAAAACACAAAATCAATCAATTAAAAGCACAAATATAATTAAATCTAAACAAAAGATCCACGTAAAGTAAACGTATTGAGCGTAAAATTTACACTCAACAAAAGCATACAAGATCTAATATTTTCCACATAGGATCCAAACGAGGAGAGCAAAATTTCCTCCATCTGAACTGCCGCAATCACTTGGAGCATGTCTCCTTCAATAATAATGGATGGCCACCCTTTAGATGAGGCTTTGAGAATAGCTTTGAGGACCGTGTGTGCTTCACCGTCAACCGACCTAACTTTTCCGGGTATTATTTCCACGCTCCGCCAGAGAATAGAGCCTGTGCAATCCCTTGTGACCATAGACACCCTATAGAAATCCTTATCTCGCGGGAGCGCAACATGACAGTTAATCTTGACGACGCCGTTCGGAGAAGGGATCCAGACTGCCGGAGAAGGTTGTTGATTGGGTTCGAACGGGGAAGTCTGTGCTGATCGGAAAACTACCAGGTATGTTTCGTACCATTTGACCACCTCATGGACATCAATCCGCTCTTCACCATCGACGTCTTTGTTCCCCATCTCCCACGCCTTCCAACACACTGTTGAGTGTAGATTTTACACTTAATACATTTACTTTACGTGGATATTTTGTTTAGGTTTAATTATATTTGTGCTTTCATTGATTGATTTTGTTTTTTATAGGTGAAAGACGAGAATTAAGTGTCCAAGAAAAAAATGATCAAAACGAAAATAAAAATTTTCAAATAAGAAAATAAATCAAATTGGAAGAAGGAATCTCGCAACAACTTTGGCGGTGTGCACCATTTCGAACATATCTCTCTCATACAAACTCCAAATCAGCTGATCTGGCGGCTTTGGAAAGCTAATTTCAAGGGCTACAATTCTGATTTCACTCAACCTTCCAAAATTCGGACTCCAACATGGCAAAAATAGAAGAACAAATCCTGATGGCGGAAATTGATTCATATTAGGTTTCCAGTACTTCATTTTTAAGAAAAGCCAATAAAAGCAACAAATCTCTACACGATAAGCACGAAATTTGACACGACAAAACGCGAAGAATGAAGATGGAAGACTCAAGTATAATTTATTCTTATTTCTTTTATGGATTATATTTTGTTTATCATAAGAATTACGAGTAGCTAAGTTTTTCTTTCTAATATTTTATTCGAACCCTATGTGGGATTTGTGAACCCAATTCTATGATTTTATGCAAGTGTTAATTTTAAATTATTTCTTCTGCTTGATTTATTAAGTGCATGATCTTGATCAATTTATGTGGTTTCTTGTTATTGTTGAATGCATGAATCAGAAGATCGGTTCAACAATTAGAACTCTGGTTGAAGAGCCTTTGTGGTGTTAGCATAGGAATATAGTTAATCTCTTAGGTAGCCATTATTGAGATTTGTGCTTAATGCTTTGTTCTTGATTGAATTGCGTAGGCATACCGTAATTTAGTCGTCAATAATAGAATATTAATACACGCGGAAGCGGATTATGATTAATTTAGCATCCCAGGTTAGTAATCCGAACAATTTTCTTGCATAATTGAGGGAATTGGGGGATCGATAATCACATAGGGGAAGAGAAAATCTTAGGCTCATTTACTTTGATAATCTTCGTGTTTATTTATTTTTGTTGCTATTTAATTTGTGTTTAATATTTTAGTTTAATTCAGTTAATCTTCTCCAAATTAGACTGTGTAGGGTGAGCTTGAACATAGTTGTGAGACTCTAGCGGTTAGGATTAGACAGTTGAATATTACTCGTGGGATCGATATTTGCACTTAATTTTTCGCTATTTTACTTGTTCGATACGTGCACTTGCATGTAGGTATTTCCACCAACACACACCACCATAGCGAGGGTAACTTTATCCAACATAAGCTTATTACGCACAAAATCCAGCTAATAGCTTAACGAGAAGAGCTCATCGACGACTTCCATCTCAAAAGGTGCTCCGCGCCATACGTGCTCCATACACCAACATCTAAAGAGCACATGCACAATAGTTTCTAGATGAAACCCACAAAATTGACAGTAGGGATTAGCAGATACATGTGGCCGGTTGAGCGTAGCTTGGGAGGGAAAGATATCCATAGTCCCCCGCCAAATAAATATCTTGATCTTGGGCGGAATTTGTAGTTTCCAAATCCATTTCCAAATGTGGGAGGAGGCGCTGAAACTTGACGTGTTCCCCTGGTCACTATTCCCCCTCGGAGATGAGCAGTGAGCTAGGATATTGTAATAACAGGATTTCATTGTGAATTGTCCGGATTGCGGGTAGTGCCAAACCACTCTATCTTTAGCAAGCAAACTTCCGATTGGAACAACAAAAATCCTTTGTCGGTCAATCAGCCAAAATTTTTAGTTAATCAACTCAAGATTCCACGAGCGAGACTCATAGATAATAATATCCGAAAGTCCATCCGGTGAATCAGAACGACGAAACTCAAGCAAGATCGGGACATGATCTGATCTGCCCATCTCCAAGAGTTGAAATCGAGCCCGAGGAAAGAGTCACTGCCAATGGGGGTTACCACAAACCCTATCAAGACGACTTTTCACTGTGTGGGGAGCTTCTCTGTTATTCGACCATGTAAATTTCGTCCCCGAAAAGCCAAGATCTGAGAGATGACAATCTGAGAGATGACAATCTGCAGAGCCGGCCTTGGGGGTAAGCCAGGGAAGCCTTGGCTTAGGGCCCCACCCCACAAGGGGGCCCTACATTTTTTTTCATAAACCACTATATGGCCCCAATAATTAGTTATATAGCACATTTTAGTCCTTAAATATTATATTAGATGTTGTTTTAAACTATATGTTAATGGAACATTTTATAATCTCAACTATTCAAAAAATATAAAGAACGACCAATTTAAATATTGGGTTTTGTAGATAATATTATTTTAAATTAATTATATAATTACTTGTAGTATGTTATTAATATCCAAATGTATATGCTAATTTTTTTTAAGATTATAATTAAATCTTAAACCAAACATCCATATCACAAAAAGATTGAAACGAACTGTTGTCGGTTGAGACGAACAATATAATGATCAATATATGTACTTTTAATAATTTTGATCAACGATTGTTTTTTTTCCCTCCCCATAATGTGTTGTTTATCCATGAAATAGATGCATATATCATTATGTTATCAAATGTTTTTACAATGCCAACAATATTAAGGTTCGTATTTGATATATTTCAAATTCATATTATTATTTTCAATAAAAGAGAAAAAAAGTTTGTTTATTAAATAAAATATTTGTTAAAAATGTGTACCAATAACAATATAATTTATAAGATACTATTTAAAAAACCAAAGCGATAATGTTAAACTTCGCTTAGGGCCCCCAAATTCTTAGGACCGGCTCTGACAATCTGACAACGTCTTTTGAAATGCCAATATACCCGACGGGGCTCTTGGGTTCCCTCCACTTTTTTCCTCTGACGATAAAGTCTCGTTGAAATCGCCACCCACCACCCATGAGAGGTTTCTATGATCCTTAACCGCGGTTTCTATGATCCTTAACCGCTCGTAAAAGGTCCCAAGTACAGTGTCTGAAGGTGTTCTAGGAATCCATAGAGACCCATCACACGCAAAATGTTCGCAGAACATCAAGAGGTTAGTTCGACATCAATATGGTTACTGGATACGGAGATGAGATCAACTTGCACGTCCTTCTGCCACAGAAAAGCAAGCCCTCCTGCCTTACCACTTTGTAACTACACCGAAAATATTCCATTTTCTTTTAAGCCTCTAATGAGATGTGATGTAGCTTTCGTTTCCGAAATAAACTTCACACGGGGTTTGTGAACTTAGAGGATATCTCCGGGCGTATGAATTGTCAGGGGAACCTGTTAAGTGTATATTTATACACTTAATTGTACCTTTTAATTGGAGCTTTTGATGTGTTTTTACGATAATTGGTGCTTAATATGGTTATTAATTGTATTTTAGGTGCAAATTGAAGAATTGGCAACTTTTGGGGTGAAAACTGCAAATTCAGAGAAAAAGTGGGCCAAAAGTGAAAAAATCAGATTTCTGAAGAATTAAAAGACCGCACGGCCGTGCGGATTTTAGATCAAAATCTCACACGGCCGTCCGGGTGGACGTGAAGGCGCAGTGAAGGAATTTTAATTACACAAGGAAACCCGCCCTATTATATTTTTGCACCCTATTTAAAGGCCAAGAGCACACAATTAGATCTATCTTTTACCTTTTATCGTTATTATTAGTTTTTAGTTTTTTTATCTTTTCTACACGCAATCAAGGAGCAAGAGAACGAAGACGAAGACTTGACGACTCTTCATCCTAGTTTTCCTTTTTCCTTTTCTTTTCTGATTTTTATGAATTTTCGTATTTTTATTATGCTTTTCGTAACGAACATGAGTAGCTAAGTTTTTATTCTAGGATTTTATTGGAACCCTATGTGGTAACTCGAACCTATTTTTCTACTTTTATGCAAGTTTAATTCTTTGATTATTTCTTCTATCTTGATCGTATTTAGTGCATGAGCGTAGCTAACTTATGTTGCTATTTGTTATTGTTAGAATTGATTGACAGATCGTTTTAATAATTAGAATAGGGATAGAAGAGCCTTCGAGTAGTTTTTCACCGAATGTGTGTGTTAATTGCATGTATTATCGTAGACATACAGATAATACCTTAGGTAGCCGTTTGCGAGACTTGCTATTTAATGCTTTATTTATACTAGGTTTGCATAGACATATAGTGAATCTTTTATGAATAATAGGTTTATAGCGCAGCGACAGCTGGTTATGAATAATTTCGTGTCTTGGGTTAATAATCGGGAATCGTAACTTGCATGATAGGAAATTAATTGGGTGAAGAATTATCGCATAGGGGGAAGATAAAATCCTAGATCCGTTTATTATTGATTTTTTCTCGTGATTACTTGCGTTCTTAATTAGTTTAATTTATTTAGTTAATTAATTTGACAACCCTGCGTAGGCTGGATAAAAATCACAATTGTTAGGATTTGGTACTTAGGATTAAATAATTTGCGTATTCCCTGTGGGATCGACATCCGACTCTCACGAGTCTACTTTACTACTTGTTTGCGATACGTACACTTGCGTGTTGGTATTTAGCACCCAACAAGTTTTTAGGACCGGCTCTGACAATCTGACAACGTCTTTTGAAATGCCAATATACCCGACGGGGCTCTTGGGTTCCCTCCACTTTTTTCCTCTGACGATAAAGTCTCGTTGAAATCGCCACCCACCACCCATGAGAGGTTTCTATGATCCTTAACCGCGGTTTCTATGATCCTTAACCGCTCGTAAAAGGTCCCAAGTACAGTGTCTGAAGGTGTTCTAGGAATCCATAGAGACCCATCACACGCAAAATGTTCGCAGAACATCAAGAGGTTAGTTCGACATCAATATGGTTACTGGATACGGAGATGAGATCAACTTGCACGTCCTTCTGCCACAGAAAAGCAAGCCCTCCTGCCTTACCACTTTGTAACTACACCGAAAATATTCCATTTTCTTTTAAGCCTCTAATGAGATGTGATGTAGCTTTCGTTTCCGAAATAAACTTCACACGGGGTTTGTGAACTTAGAGGATATCTCCGGGCGTATGAATTGTCAGGGGAACCCCTAACCCTTGACAATTCCAAGAAAGGAACCTCATTGGATTCGGCGGGACTGCTCAGCAGCCGTCGCCGTTGATTCTGTCTCCTCGTCTCGCACGCTGAAAAGTTTTTTTTACCACCTCTTCCATCCCCTGGTCCTGATGCTCCTGCATTTCTTTTCTTACGAAGTCTCGTAGGTACTATGATCTTCTTATATAAGCAAATCTATATATAATAAGTTTTAATATTATACATAATTAAGGAATAACTCGTGTAATTTAAAAAATAAATTTTGAAGGAATTTGATGTAACACCTCGCATTTTCTGTGATATATTAGTATTATATATTACCACCTCGATGTGCAAATTTATTAAGTCATAATTTAGAATAATTCTTGCATGATCAATAATTGCGTGAATTATGTGATTATGTGAATTATGTGGTTATGTGAATTATGTGATTATGTGAATGGTGTGATTATGTGAATTACTTGGTTGTGTGAATGATGTGATTATGTGAATTATATGATTACGTAAATTACATGCTTAGGAAATATTTGGAAATATTATGTCGAAATAAATATTTCTCAAATTTGTAAAATACATTATTTCCATAAACTAAAATTTTATTCTTGCTCATGAATTTAAATGATCATTTTATCATATTTACGCATACATATCATTTTATCCTTCCCTTATTGTTTTGAAAATTTCGGCCACTTACACACACACACACACACACACAAAAGAACTTTAACTACATATTAATTAGGAGAAGACAAGCATTAGAAGGCTTGTACTTTGAGCATTGAAAGAAATACCCTAGCCTAGCTTTTTTCTAATGATTAGCTAGAGCACACTTAACCATTGTCACACTCCAACTTTAGCAATCCGAAGGTCACTCTTCTTCTTCCTCTCTCCCTTTATTTTCGGCAGCTACACCTCCACCATAGCCACCATCTTTCTCAATCTCAAGCCACCCAAGAACCACCACCACACCTCTTCCAAAATATTGCAAAATCACCCCCATAAAAACGTGTATTTTACTTTCTTCTCCATAGGCTTTGAGCTCTCGAAAAAATCTATAAATGCCTCAAATGTCCCAGATCAAACTCCACTGTCAAACTCCAGTCTTACCATCTATAAGTTCAATGTCTCCTTCTATTTCAATAAGAGGAGAATTTTCGGCCAAGCTTAGGAGTAAGCTTCTTCTTCCTCTTCTTTTCTTCATCTTTTTCGAAAGAGCTATGATCTTCTTTCAAAGATCTTCTTCTTCTTCTTCTTCCTAAATTATAATCTAACCCTCTATCTCTTCTTGTATTAGAGTGAAAAGAGCTAACAAATCCTTCCCTTAAAGAGTAGAGTGAGAATTCTTGAATTCTTGTTCAAACATGCAACACCACTATTATTTTGGTTTTTATTTAATTTCTGGTTGATTCTTGCATGTTATGTGGTTATATTTCTTAGATGATGATTTCATGTTAGTATTTTAAAAATATAAGTTTGTTCTTGAAGTTCTATGTTTTTCGAAAATTTGGGGAAAATTTCTTAAGTTGCTTATTTGGTTTAATTATTAGCTTGCATGTGTTTATCTAGTGATTGATTGTTGATTTGTGAAAAGAAATTGCATTTTGCGCTTAACTATAAAACTTTCGAAACATTGCTTCTTTGGCTAAGCAAATGGAAAATTAATGAAATAGGAGAAGAGTAATATGGATGTATGTTGATGCATGCTGAATTTGTGTAGAGAAGAAATTATTATTTGTGTGTGGTGTTTAGAATTTTGGGATAAAAATGCATAAGTTGCTTATTTGGCTTAATTAGTGCCTTGCATGTGTTAATCTAGGTTTTGATTGTTGATTTAAGGTCTTGCATGTTAAGATCTAGTGTGTTCTATGAAGATTGATAAAAGAATTAAGAAATTGTACTAAACTTCATTAAAAGACTCTTGCATGTGAAGATCTAGTGGAAAGACTTGAATAAAATGTAAGAATGAAAGTCTTGAACTTTCTTCTTGCAAAATGTTAGAATTAATGAACTTTTGATTATTGATTGTCTTTGCATGTTAAGATTTTGGTTATTGTTTGTATTCGACTATGGATTTTATTTTTATGCATAAATGACTATGTGAATAAATGACAATATGAAACTTTATTTGTGTTTTGCTATGTGATCTTGCTTTGGCTTGTTTAAATGTTGATCATTGGGTGTGCTAATGAGAAAAAAATGGTAAGTAGATGGGTGCATGTGTGGGTGCATAAGTGTCATGATTTTAAAAGTTAACAATATGTTGAAAGCTCATTCGAGGTTACGGTAAATAACCGGTGTACGACGAGTCGGTACCGTAGGGCTTAGGGGTGGTTTGATTCCACGTAGATAGGCGGGCTCGTAAAATATGAGGTTATTTATCGGGAACTTAGATTGATTTTTTTCAAAGAGATTCAAGATGATTTTTCATGTTATGCATGTCTCATTATGGTATTGAAGATATAGGGTTATAAAAGTGGGAAAATCTGACTTTATGATTTTGAGATCATAGGCTTGTAAAAGTGGGATATCCTCACTCTATAATCTTCAATATGAATATCAAGGCATAGGGTTATAAATGTGGGATATTCTCACTCTATGGTCTCCGATCATAGGGTTATAAAAGTGTGAATTTATATCACTCTATGCGCTTGAAAAAGGAACAACGAAGAAGAACTCCGACGAAAATGGAAGTATATGATTGCTTTAATTTATGTTGTATGTATATATATAATAAAATATATGTATATATGTATGCTCTATGTTATGTGTATTCGATAATACTTCAAGTTTCTCATTGAGTCCTCAAAGGTTCATATAGGCGTTGTATGTTTGTAGGTATACCCGATTTGGAGCCCGATGAGTGAAGATGGAATCGAGCTTGGGAATCGGGAGGAGATCTATGGAGGAGATGTGGATTGTGTTGGCTCTCAACCTAGCTATGTGGTTTTATTTGTAAAATATGTCTGTAAAAACATTTGATACGGTTTTAGGTATTTACTACCGATCGCTTCCTCCGATCGGTGGGAATTATTAAAAGACAATATGTGTAAAAGTAACTTTTTGTATATTAAATTAGTAGTCCGTAATATTTTGTAAACGAAAGCGAATTTTTCCAACTCTATGAACATACGCTTTTCGGCTAGTAATCTCTCCGTGTCTTGTTTCGATATTTGTAAATTATTTTTATATATGTTCCCTGATTAGAAAATCATGAAATTTTGTGAGTGTTTGTATATATCTGTTCTCATCACTTTTATAGATCTTATGCATGAATTGGATAAGAAATGAATTAGTTATACATTATTTCTCATATCACTGCACTAAAACATAGTCAGTCTAGTATTTTCTGTTATAACTGAAGTTGTACTCACTCAAATGTCTTGTTTTCAATTAGAAACTGTTCTCCACTCTTTTTTCTACCTTGGCATAACATTGGGTAGTATTTGAGTCACTGAGGAATTTATTAGAAAATTTTAAATCTCCCTCCCCTGTTCTGGATGTTAAATTGAGTGTGTGGGACATTTTATTTATTTCACTCTAATGTTCAAGTATATTTTAAAACTCTTTTAACAGAGTGATGTAGACTCATGGTAGAAGGTATGGTAATAATGTGGAGTCATTTGCATGAATAGTTTAAGAGGAATTAATTTTTGATGTTGCTACACTGAATCTTTCCAAATATTTATTAGGTCCATCATACCTAGTTATTTTCAAGTCTTACATGTAGTATTTATTTGTGTTAATTGATTGATTAGGGTTTAGTAAAGTGCGATATCTCTCCCTCTGATTTAAAATAAAAATTTTGACGTAAATTTATATCCACAATAATCATTTTTTAAAATCTTACGCTGAGATTATATATAATAAGAGTAATCGTGAGAGGTGTGTCACATATGAAGTTTGAATCAAATCATGTATCATAAGAATTGAATCAATTAAGCTTAAGTGATTTCAATTCGAAAACAATATTCAAAGATTTGAATCGATTAAGCTCAAGCCATTTCAATTCGTAAACAATATTCAAAGATTTGAATGGACACGATTAAGCTAAAAAAATTACAAGAGCGTATTAATAAAATTAACTATATAGTTAAAGTTTAGTATCTTTTTCATTGAATTTAACCATATAAAAATAATAAAACATATTTCAAAAAAGTCGTAAAAATCAAATTGCAACACCTCACATCCTAAAACCCAAATTTAATCTTTTTACTGAAAAATTCTTATGTGAAATACGTGAATTAATTATATGACTTATGTGAATAATTTATGTGATATATGTTCGAGTGCTTGAAATTATGTGAAGTAAATTACTAATATGATTAAATGCTATAACTAATACTAGTGTATATATATATATATATATATATATATATATATATATATATATACACACACACTAGTTGAAGTATATGCAATTTTGGTATAGGTTAGGCAATGTATATGCATTGTTTTAAATGATGCAGGGAAACTACATATATCTAAGCAGTATGATCTAGATCAAATAACTATTGAATAAAGAAATCAGGAAGTGTAAATTCAAACTAAACAGCAATTTTCACCTATCAAGGTTTGAGATGTAGGTGTCATGACAAAATGAGAAACTAGGGAAAAGCATCAAGCAGTATGGATCCTAATTACGATAATATAAAATAGTTAACATATTACAGTCTTCCCCAACCTATTGTACCTCACATGAATAGGAATAAATATGTACACCAAGTGACATGAAATCGTCCTCATTCATTTCATATTGATATGTAAAACAACAAGACAAACTAATATAATTAAAAAGTGCAGCTGGATAGATTAGAGTAAACTAAGATATCATTTTAGCGCGCATTAGAACATCACACGGCGCATTAGAACATCACACGGCGACAAATAAAAACAAAAAGATAACTTTTACCTTAACAAAATTGTTGATTTATGCCAACAGAGGGTTCCAATTGTAGTTTAAAACAGTAGAAATTGGAGCAGCTAAAAACAAACAATAAGTATATTATAAACCAACTCCGAATTTTCTCAACCAATGTTCCATAAATACAAACAGCTTCCAAAGAATCCATATATTCCAAAAAAAAGCTCATACTAGCAGCGCCTCACCCCCTCGGTAAAGAAGAAAAACATAAATACGGGTAAATTACGAACTCGACAATTACATCCTATAAATTATATATGGTAGAAATTATCAATGCCGAACAATTTAAAAAAGTATATACATGCAAATAGGGGTGGAAATCGGACGGATCGGATCGGAAACGAGGCTTTCGGAAAATTTCCGATTTTTTTCGAAACCGTAATATCGATTCCGATTCCGATTCCGATTTTTTCGGAATTCAAGAACATAATCCGATTCCAATTTTTTCGAAAAATTCGGAAAATCGGATTTTTTCGGAATTTTTTATTTTCGGTTTTTTTTTTTCAAACTTTTCACAGATTTATTGAATAAACAACAAAAAATACACAGACAAGCCCAAAAAAAATACATAAAACCCAATTTGTTTTCGATTTTTTCAGAGATCTCAACATTTTGACAATTACCGATGAATACATCTCAAATATGTTAAAACTTTACTTCAGTTTTGTTGAGATCTTGTGGTCGATCGAAATAAAAGAGAAATGCCCTATAAGGTTCTCACGGAAAAAGAATGATCGCTTGAGGAAACAACTGCACCAAGAGCGGATTGCGGCTTCACAGGGAGAGGGGGAGCTGCTGAGCGATGGCGACTTGACAAGGAGAAGCTGAGCGGCGGCGACTCGACAAGGAGAAGCTGAGCGGCGAAGTTAGAAAGAACGAGAAGAAGAGAAGCAGCGTTGCTGTGAAATGAAAAATTAGGTTAAGATTAGAAGGTTTGGGTTACTTATAGTAATGGACTAAAACTAAATGGGCCGAAATCAAATGGGTCAAAATATTAATATATTGAAATAAAATTATGGCTCAGTCCTTATAGTGGCCTTAGACTATATGTAATATATATAAGGGGTAATATGTTAGACACCCCTTAAATCAAAATTAATTAGATATGGGGGACAACCTCAAATAAAATATTTTAACTAAATCCTTAGTCGTAAATAAAATTTGAACCACATCCTTTATTTTTTATTTAACCCGAAAATACCCTTAATATAACTAATAAAAAATCACATTTCTAATTTTTAAATACATAAAAAATCGGAAAATTTCGGAAATAATCGGAAATTTTTCGGAATTATTTTTGGATCGGAATTCGGAAATTCCGAAAATTTTATATTAATTTCCGATTCCGATCCGATTTTTTTCGGAATTTTCGGAAATCGGAATTTCGGAAATCGGATTACAAAAAATCATTCCAAAATCGGAAATATTCGGATCGGAATCGGCGGAAATCGGAAATTTCGTTCCGATTTCCACCCCTACATGCAAACAAACATGAAGTCTATGTATATTCATTAATGAAATGATTCAAGTTTTACAAGCATAAGTTAATGAAATTATTCAATTTCAACAAACAACGGCATAAGTTAGTACATACATGAAAGCAGTGGAATTTTAGGATTTAACAATGAACCCGTAAAGATATGTGGGAGTCCGACCTTTTTCGAGAGCAGAAAAGGGGCACCGATGAGATAAACAACAGCCGCGAGGCCGGAAGAAGTAAGTGTGCAGAGCCCGACAAACGTCGCTGGCAGCGGAGAATAGCGGTGGGTGGAAATGAAGTAGTCTAGGAAGTGGGGGCGAGGTGTCCTGGGCGTTTTGGTTATCGTCCAAGAGGAGGCGGTGGTTGTGGGGGAAAGGGGAGGGGCGGGGTTGGTACGGGGCAGTGGTGAGGGAGAGAACGAGAAGAAGGGAGAAGAGGGTGGTGACGGGTGACACCCACGGGGAGGGAATAGCGGCGGAGGTGGTGGTCGTGGCGGCGGCGGGGCCAGAGGATGGTTGGTGATGGTGCAGAGAAAGGAAAAGTCGCAGAGGAGGTGGAGTCAAGAATGCAAGCGGCGGACAAAACAAGGAGAGAAAAGAAAAGGAAAAATAAAATTGTAATCCTGGCCCACCAGAGTAGATGAAAAGGTTCGAGCAGCTTCAAATTAAATGGAAAAGAAAACAAATTTGTTAAGTGATTGGTGGAGGAAACCAAAACGGCACTATATAGTGAAAAGAAAATGAAGGAGGACAAACCAGAGAGTTGTACATATATATAAAGTGTCGATCTCCTTCAATTTACTCTTCCATATTTCTTATTTCCTTTTTCTTTCCGCCACTTTCCACGTGAAACGACGCCGTTCTATGAATTCCCACCAATCCAGTGGCTCTATTAATGTCTTTTCTATTTAATTTCAAGGTGAACGATTGCAATCGTCTTATTTTGGTGGGCCAAATGTTTTTTTTATTCTTTTTTCGTGCCCACAATGTAAATGTGTGGGCCCTTTACCTTTTATTTTACTTTGTTTTTCAGGAGAGAGAAAATTTCCGCTCATCTCTCTCTCCCGACAAATCCTCTTCCGACCTCGACAGTCATCGACGCCGCCGCTTCTGCCCCTTTATTTGCTTTTTCCCCGTTCAGCTTTTCTTCTTCCCACGGCCCGCCATCCAGTTATGTGGCCATGTTTCAGTTTCTTCTTCATAGGACGGTGGTAGCATAAGCAACGTCAACTTTTTTTTCAGGCCAGCCGCGAGTTATCAACACTGCCTAAAACGACGACGACATTTTTGGAAGCCCAAGGCTAAACATCATCAAAACCGCCCTGATACGGGCCATTCTGACCGAGACAAACAAGTACGAACTAAGGAGAATCAACCCACTATTATAGGAAGGGTCACCGAGTTATGAACACCGAATAACGACTCAAGACTTCAGAGCATCGTAGCTCGTAGCCCAGGATAGAGACAACCTAAAACAGGCCCAAGTAATAAAGGCCCAAAACATCTGACTTGAGGGAGAAACAAACCCTAAAAAAGGGGAAACCTTGGCCCCTAAGGTTTCATCATCTATAAATAGAAGGAACATCATTTATTCACACACACACTTTTTATACATTTATGCTTTTACTCCAATAATCTCTCAAATCTAAAACCACTGACTTGATCGTCTGAGCTTTCCCGCCGGATCTCCCCCCGGCGTTGCAGGTACTCTCACCGGAGAACGGATCAAGGTGCCTTGAAGAAGACGGAAGCCCCACGGACCAAATCACGCCCAAAACCCCTGCCACTGCCGCCATCACTGCTTCCGGCTGCCTGGTGATTCTTTGCCCTATGTCATTTTCGATTTTGATTGCTTCTAGGATGCATTACCACGAGCTAAAAGAGGTAATGATTTCAGTGGCACATATTAGTCCCTTTGTTAAAGTTATTGGGCTAAACTGGAAAAGAGCTTCACAGGAATTTTTGTTCTATATATTTTATTTTTATTTTTTATACCTAAATCAAATCTTCTTGTATTTTCAAGAATTTGGAATTTTGTTTGTAGGATTATTGTGTCTTGTTAGTGATTAGTTGCTTGGTGACAATTTGAGCGATGTGGCAAATATTGAAATGAAAAGCATTTAGTAGAAGAAGAAATGAAAAGAAACTTTATCATTACCAATTCATGAATATTTAAGAAGTACTTCTATGGTTTAAGAACATGTTTTCCATCGGGATGAACCATCGGGAGTTCATCGTCCCGTGTAAAGGCGGAGAGGTTTTGGAAGTGTCGCCGTGATTACTAGCACATTGAACAAAAGTTTTGTAGACAAAAAGAGGCATTCAGTTTCCTCTTCTTTTATGCTTCTCTTTATTTTCAAGTATTTGATTTAGAGTTTTCCTTTATTTTTTATTTTCTCTGCCGTTAAAAAGAGTTTGATGACAATTAGATCAGACCTTTATATTCTTTCTATGTTCGATTGTAGTTTGATAAATTGACGAATTCCCGTGATAGTGGGTGCAGCTCCATTCGAATTTCCCTTTTGATAGTGTCTCTTTGTTCCTGCTGGACTCCCTTATTCATTCACAAAGAAATTGGAGATTCGATGTATTTCTGAACGAATAAAAGTTATACAGTGCTATCTCTCCGTTGCTCTTATTTTGGTATGGTCGACATTTCCATGTCCCTTTCT